>NC_048227.1:5412793-5450727 GCF_002007445.2 Ailuropoda melanoleuca
ACAACGCCGGGATCACGCCCTGAGCCGAAGGCAGACGCTTAACCGCTGTGCCACCCAGGCGCCCCTGGGCTCAGGATCTTGACATGAATTTGGGGGGGCACATAATTCAGTCCATATCAAATGAAATGCTGCATAGAGACTGCCAGACACCTTGAAGGTGGTTGGTAAGCAGCAGTGAGTATGATTCCTTTCTTCAGGGCATCTGAGAAGGTAAGCAGAGACAGAGTATAGGAAACGCTGCAGAGTTCTCGCATCTTTTCCCAGTCAGCCCTTTTCTCCACCAGGAAGCCATCCTGGGCTTCATAGTTGATTGTTCCAGAGAGGAAGTAATTCAGTTTGTAGCCTTGTGCAAGTCTGGCTCTCCCTAGAGTTTCCAGTGATGGGCTAATGGGGCCCTGAGGTGGAAATCCCAGGCCTGCAGCCCTCGGCTCTGGCCAGTGGCAGGTGTGGACCATGGAATGTCAGGAGAATCTCCAGCCCATGTTGGGGTTGTGGTGTCACTGCCCTGTGTCTGTGCTCCTCCCATGTTGGGGTCCACTGGGTCAAGGGGCAGGGAGGCAATCAATTTCTGCCCCTCTGACTTTTCTGACCTGAATCTGTTGGTGAGATTTCCTCCCGGGATACCCCCAGAGGCCCTCAGGACTGTTTACCCAGGGACGGCACTGCCCCCAAAAGCAGGAGACAGACTCTTGGGCTCCATTCAGGACCCAGCAGCCTGAGAGAAGGATCAGAAGGGAGAGGTTTCTTGGTGCACCGGATTCATTGCAAAGCAAGAAGATTTCAGAGCAGCTCCTGTCCATTTTTCTGATGGTCTCCCATCCTCCCCACAGATTTTTAAATCTGCCCAAAGTGAGGCCGAAGAGACTTTTCGATGCTGGGTATGTCAAAAGTGGGGTCTTCTTGGCCTTCACTGGCCTTCCTTCCTGTCACACATGGTTGTCCTTGTCTCCCCTGAAACTTAATGCATTGTATCAGTTGGAAGATATTTTCCAAAACTGTCAGCAAACTGGTGATAATTTTCTGCCCCCCAAACACAGCTAAGACTTTTTTTAACATTTAAATGTTGGATTGCTGTGGATTCCCACCCCATCCCACCCCCCCAGCCTGGAGGCCTCTGTGTATGAAAACAGTTCTTTTGAGTCCAGACAGTTTGACTTGGTGCATTTTACAGTGGTGATGCCCTGGCCATCACCACATGTGTTCATTATGCACAGAACTGGGTTCTTGCCCCCACTAAGCCACACTTTGAATAATGGAATCACTACCTTTTCCCGTCCTGCCTGGTGGATCTCAAAAGGTGCAAACCAGCATTTGGGTGAAGCTTCAGGACCTGGATTGTACAGAATGGAGCAAAGGCAACCCCCCCAACTCCATCCTTCCCCAAATCATGAGATTTCTCCAGAGGAGGCTTTGTGTCATGTTGCCTACCCATCAAAGCTCCTTTTCTTCTTTCCCTTGGAAATTTGATGAGATCAAAGTGTCAGCTTTCACCAGCAATGCCTGAAGAAAGTGAGAAGGCAGATGGGCCTCGCCCACCTCCACGGCCCCGAGCCATGCTGCCAACGCCTTTTGAAGGAAATGCTAGACTCTTCCCGCATGCACCTGGCTCCCCTGCAAATTCTTAAATGGCAATGCATGCAAGAAGTGGATAAGTTCCTCAAAAAAATTAAAAATAGGACTACCATATGATCCAGTAATTCCACTTCTGGGTATTTACCCAAAACACTTGAAAGCAGGGTCTCGAAGAGATATTTGTACACCCATGTTCCTAGCAGCATTATTCACAAGAGCCAAAAGGTGGAAGCAACCCACATGTCCATCAACAGATGAGTGGCTAAAAAAATGTGGTCCATCCACACAATGGAATATTATTCGGCCTTAAAAAGGAAGGAAATCCTGTCACATGCCACAATATAGACAAACCTTGAAGACATTATGCTAAGTGAAATAAGCCAGTCACAGAAAGGTAAATCCTGTACGATTCCACTTAATGAGATTCCTAGAGTAGTCAAATAGAGAAAGTAGACAAAGTCAGCAGGCTGTCCTCCAGTTCCCAACTGTCATTGGCCACAGGGCTGTTCTGTTGGCACCGGCACATGCGGATCAAGAGCATGCCCATGCAGAGTTGGAGGTGCTCAGCCAGGCTGCCCCCCTTCCCCTGCATTATACTCACTGTGTGGCCTGAGGATTCGAGGGGCCCAGACCGCTGCACTGGCTTCCACCCCAGGCCAGTGTATGTTCTGTGTTAGGTGTGCAGTGAAGATTCTGATGTAGCCAGTGTGGGATGATCAGAGGTCAGAGGGAACAGGAACCCTGTGAAGGTCAAAGTCCCCCAGTCACGGCTGAATGTGAAAGGGGGATCAGTAGAGGTAAACAGAAGAGGATGGGCTTTGAAACCAGAAAGCCTGGGTTCACATCCAGCAGGTCCAGGATGATTGAAGCATAGCCTGGAGACTTATCTCAAGAAAATAAATCCTACATGATGGGGAGTGTGGTGGGCAGCCAATGAAATTTCACCCTTGTGAAATCCCCTCTGCTTGCATGTGGGCTAGACCTGGTGACTCAACTTCTAAAAAAAAAAAAAAATAGAATATGGCAAAAGTTATGAGCTGTCACTTCCAAGATTAGGATACGAAAAGACCATAACTTCCACCTTGCTTGTCAACTTTTGTCAAGCTTCAAGGGAATCAGGCTGCCATCTTGTAAACCACCCGATGGAGAGATCACATGGCAAGGAACAGAGGGCAGCTTCTGGTCAACAGCCAGGAAGGAACTGAGGCCCTCAGAGAATGGAATCCTGCCAACAGCCAAGTGACTGAATGTGGAATTGGACCCACCCCAGTTGAACCTTTGGATGGGACTGCAGCCCTGGCCCACACCTTGATCGCAGTGACAGGCTGTAAGCACAACATCCCAGCTAGGCTGTGCTCAGATTCCTGACCCACAGAAAAATAGGAGATAACAAATGTCTGTTGTCTTAAACCACTACTCTAGGGGTAATCTGTTACGAAGCAATAGACCGCTGATGGAGGGGGTGCAGAATTTGGCACACGGTATTATTTCCCAACATCGGTTCTTTTCTTTTCTTTCTTCCTGCCACAAACCTGTCTTGTAGCTCTACCAGCCTTTGGTGCTCATGCACCCAGAGGAAGACCAACACCACTCCATCAGAAACAGTAGCATAGTGAGTGACCCTGAGTTATCGGAGCAGGTCACATTGTGGCAGCCTGTGGAAGGCTGGGTGAGTAATGCCATTGTGAAAGTTTTCCGTGAAAAAGAAATGAAATCATACTCAACATAATAAACATTAAAAGTCAAGTCATTTAGTCAAAGAGAAAGAACTAGGATGCATCACAGAGAAGTGGAGTCCCCTTCTTCACCTTACAAGTAGGGAAAGTGAGGCCGAAGAATGGGTAGGACTTGTGTGAATAGCAGAATGAGTTAGCAGAACCAGACAGTTAATCGTGGCAAAGCAACACTTAACCAGGTGTGTCTTGGTGAGCAGAGAACAGATTCCCTGCGATTGGGCCAAATTCAAGTCGTGATTCCTAGGAAAGCAAAGCCAGGCTTCAGGCAGTCCTCAGGAGTGCCTGAGATAAGAGGGTCCTTGGGAGGGATAAGGAGCACCGTTTGCTTGAGCTCAGGAGGACGGCGCCCATGTATGAGCAGGTGGTGGGCTGGGGGGGACACAAGTGAAGAAAGGACCCCTGTGTTTGGAAAGCCAGAGGCTCCTGGACTCCCACAGACACCTGCTGGAAGGGGGTCCAGCTGTGGCAGGGAGATGTTCAGGGCTAGTGGGGGGACCCCCGGAAGTGCTTCCTGGATCCCCAGTGGCTGGCTAGCCCTCAGCACACAGGTGAGCTCTTGGACTGTCTCCATCTCGCAGGAGACCCGGCCACCCATGCATGCAGGATGCAGAGGTCCCAGCCAGCCCTGGGAGGCCTCCCACGGGATGGCAGAGTGCAGGGACCAGGACCCAGGGCCTCCAGAGATGGCTGCAAACTGAAGCTGCTTGGGAGAAGGTGGGGAGTAGGGATGACGTCTGGGTGCCAGCAGCTCCCCAGCACCTCCAGGGGACGCGCGTACTCCCGCCTCTGAATCTGTCCCACTTCCCCTCGCCCCCTTGCTGTAATGTCCCGTGCAGTGGTCCCGCCACTGTGGAGAATGGAATGACACTCCCTCCAAGAGGTAGATTTGGAATTACCATGTGACCCAGCACGTCCACCTCTAGATATGTACCCAAAAGGACTAAAAGCAAGAACTTGAAGAAATATTTGCTCCTAGCACTGTTATTCACATGAGCCAAAAGGAGGAAGGAACCCAGATGTCCGTCGACAGACCAATGGATAAACAAACGCTGGTCTATCCATGTAATGGAACGTTATCCTGCCTTAAAAACGAAGGAAATTCAAACGCGTGCTCTACCATGGATGAACCTTGAGGACACGATGCTAGGTGGGACAAGCCAGTCACAGAAAGACAAATGTTGTATGACTGCACTTGTATGAGGTCCCCAGAGTTGTCTGATACAGACAGGAGAATCATGGTTGCTCGGGACTGGCGGAGACAGGGTGTCAGTGTGTAATGGGTGCAGACTTTCATTTTGGGGAAGATGAAAAGCTTCTGGAGATGGATGGTGGTGATGGTAGCACAACAGTGTGAATGTGCTTAATGCCACTGAACCACACCCCTAAAAATGGTCAAAACAGCAAATTTTATGTGTACTTTGCCACAATAAAAATGAATAAAGCAACTCGCTAGTGGTTGATGGGCTTTGCTCTCTCCAGGATGGGCACCCTCTTTGTGTCTGGGAAAACCCAGAACCTATTGTCCCAGGTGTCCCAGTGCTGCTGAGGCAGCCCACCCTGGGGTCTGCAAAAATAATCCCCACTCTGTCTCAATAAACCACCAGGCAGAGATAGCCCTGGGCACCTGTCACTGGAGATTATGTTTCAAGCTAAAGGCTCTAGGGAGGCATCAAGGCCAGTGTTAACACAAGAAGGCCAGATGGCTGCATCCGTTCTCTGTGTCCAGCTGTGTCAGAGGCTGGCAGAGGGTGTAAGCAGTCCACAGACCAGTCACTGCACGTGTAGGGACAGAGGTGGGCAGGGGGCACTGGGTCTAGTTTGAGGACCATGAGGGAGGCACAGGCAGCTCTGTGTCCGTGGAGCCTTTTTAAGATCATGCACTGCGGCTCAAGCCTGTCCTTCCCTGTCCCTGGTCCTCAGCTTTCTCTGTGCAATGAGGGTGGGATGGTCCTTAAGAGCTATCTCAGGACAGTGACAGTCTGCAGTTTTGTTTGAGGGGTGAGCGTGTCCTAAAGGTGTAGAACATCACAGCTGGGGTAGTGTAGCGGACACTTGTGCTGTCACCTGGCCAGGAGTTCCTAGTGACCTGGAGAGCTTATTGAATTAGAAGTGCCCCACACTGCCCCCCAAGAGTCAGCTTTGGGGGCCTTGTAGTGGGCCCTGCTCCCGTCTTCACTCAAAGGCTCTTTGACAATTGGATATTACCACCCTGATGCTTCTGAGCCCAGCGTGGCCCCCACCACTCACTGCGCAGGTGAGACCCCGGAAAGGTGAATATGGCACCCGGAAAGATTTTCTGAAAATAACTAACCTGGAGGAGGCAGGTCCCATTCCTTTTATTTCTTGGGATCCAGTTGGGCAGGGCCGGGCAGGGCCAGGCAGGGGGTGGGGGAGGGGAGCGTGGAGGGGACCAGGTCCGGGAGCCATCTCTGTCCTCCGTAGCATCTTCATTGCCATGACAACAGTAGCCATGCTCTCTGGAGTGTTCCAGGTGCTGATGCTTTACGTGGGATTTCTAATACCTCAAGACAATCTTTCAAGGTAACTGCTACTGTCCCCACTATATGGATGACAAAGTCAAGGTTCAGAGTGGTTGGGAGACTGGCTCAGGGTCATACAACAGAGACGTGTTAAGGTCAGGATTTGAACCTGCACTAATCCCCCCACATCGTGCAGCCCCTGAGGTCCAGAACTCAAGGGACACCCTGAGTGTGGCTGATGACAGGAGCCCCCCTGTGAGTGTGGCTGGTCCCCATGGGCAGATTCTCAGCACTGGGCTCAGCGGACGCTGCTGGCTCGAAAGCCCAGGAGCTGCCCCCCTGCCCCAGAAGCTGGCTACTGTGGACATACGCACCCCAGAGCTGCGCCGTCTGGACAGCTGGACAGCAGGCCGGCAGCCAGCACGTCCTCTTTGATAGTGAGTGCCAGCAGCGGCTCCCGAGGCCCGAGCAGTGGGCGCGGTCCCTCCGCTGCCCCTGCACATCTGCAGCCCCTGTTCCCGGCCAGCCGCGGCCTGCCCAACCCCCGAGAGGCTCTGCTCTACCCACAAGTGTCGGCCCAGTTTCCAACCCTCTCAGGGAGGTGCTGAAAACTCTCAGCACGCACGGGCTCGGTTTGAATTAGGTTGCTGTTGATGTTATTATTTTGGGAGAAATGTTCATTTCCAGCCCCCACACTCCACAAACAGACCAGGGCTCATATCCAGGACTGAATGCCAACTGATTCCAGGGAGGTGGCGGGAATGAACTCCATTCCTGTGCTGGAGTCAGGGGTCAGGCTCAAGCCTGATGGGGGACTCCAGGGACTTTGGTGTGTGGGGCAGGCAGGTGAGAGCTGTATGGCGGGGTGAGGAAGTGGACAGGCAGGTTTGCCCAGGGAAACAATGTTTGGAAACTGCAGCAGCTGGACTGGGGTCCAGGCGTGCCTCCCCAAGCCACCAGGCCCAGTGTGTGAGTCCCACAGGGCAGCAGGCTAGGCATTGCCAACCCTGGAAGGGAAGCCTGGCATGCAAATTCATCTTGCTCTGAGCGCCAGCCACAGGCTTCCAGGTGCCAAGGGCCAGTGGTGAGAGAGGGAAAGGTCTTGCGTCTCCTGCAAGGATTGCTTCTCCCCTCCAGCCCTCTCTGGGATTCACCCTTTGGCCCTCCCCTCCAGGTCTGTCCACATCTTTGCTTTGGCATGCAGAAATCTGTGTGCATTCGTGGTGCTTGGAGCAGCGATGGTGTAGCTCGTGCCTCCTGGACACACAGCTGGGCTACACTTCCCAGCACTGCCCCCCCCCCTCGGTGGAAGGAGTCTGGGCCCCTGCATGACTCTGTGGAGCCGAGCACACACTCATCCCACGTCAGGCTCAGGCGTGAGAGAGAAGTCGACCTCTACTGTGGGAAGTCACTGAGACCTGCTGTGGGTAGCTGGCTTGCCAGAGCTCCCAGGGTTGGGAGGAGGCAGCTGGAATGAGGGCTGCCCAAGGCAGTGGAAGCTTTCTGTGGTTTCATGAGCAGCAGAAGCCTCAGCCAAAGAAGGAGAGGAAGGAGAGAGATGGCTGATGCTTCCTTACAGTGGCATCTGAGGACCCCCAGAACTACCAGGGGCCTTAGTGGGTAGGGGGATGGGTCCCATGGTACAAGTGAGGCAAGGGGCCTGCACAGAGCAGCAGCAGTGGCCAGGGCTATCTGTGAACAAACAGCCACAGACCGGGGAGGCCAGGAGGCCAAGAAGACCCAAGGCAGCTCATCCAGTGATGACCCCACCCCATCACCCCCAACTTTGCCCTTTCCTCTGAATGCTACGGGAAACACTGCCACCGGGTGCCCCAAAGTGCTCCTTGAAGATGTGGCAGAGTCTTGTGTTGGGAACCTGGACAATCTGGATTTGAATCCCCGCTGCCCAACCAGCTAGCTCCGGACATTAACTCCTGACTTCCGTCTCCGCATGGCTTCACTCGGCGCCTGTGTGCAAGCGCATGCATCTGGGTCTCTTTTCTAGTAAGGACACCTCTCATTGAATCAAGAGTTAAATCACATAAGTCACCTGCACCCAATTCTCCCATCCATGGGTGGGGGCAATGGGGCAGTCTCCTGAGATGGCCCCAGTGAACCATGGCCTCCTGGCATTCACACCCTCACACGGTCCTTCCTCGCTGGAGCCAACACTGTGGCTAGACTGTGGCAGACACGAGCCAGTTCCAGGTTTGGCCTGTCAGAGGGCTGCCAGCTTCAGCTGCTCCCCTCCTGGATCCTGCACCTTGGGGAGCTCTGTGCCCCATCTACAAAATCCAGGTCCCCTCCAAGAAGATGACCCGAGAGGCACTCTGGACAACATGGAGTGGAGAGAAGTCCAACTGTCTCAGGATCCAGCCGAGCCCACAGATGACAGCAGCCCAGCCACCCCCTGGAGGCTTGCAGTGGGATCAGGAGAACTGCCCTGCTGAGCCCAGGCAGCCCAGCATTCTAGGCTGGCTCTATAATAGATAAGAGGATGGCTACTCGGGGCAGTCTGTTACTTGGCAGTGGAGAAGTGAAGTTAACAGGATTCACACTCCACCGCCTTCGGGGCTGAAATCTGCAGAAAACCTGTTGTGAAACGTCAGAGGGAGATGACCCCAAGAACCACGTGTTTGCATGGCCACCGCGAGCAAGGCACTGGGGTAGGAGGCTTTTTGGGGAGGCTCCCTTTTCCAGCCACCTCTACTCCGCTGTCCTTTCTTCGATCTTTAGAACTAAGAATTGTGGAATTGTTGGAAGCAGCAGGACCCCAAGAGACTACAAACTTAGGGGCTACAGGGACACTGGGCTGTGTCAGGACAATAAGCCTTCTCCAAGGAGGGCTAGCTCCCTCCTGAAAGCCATAGTGTCACTGAGAGACCACTTAGTCCAATCACCCAGGTCCAGGGAGTGTGACCAGGACTGTGGAGGAGGGAAGACCACAGGCAGGGACAGGGCTCACACCTGCCCTGAGGGGAAATAGGCCTTCCATCCCAAGCAGACACCTGGTCCCAGGAGAGTCAGAGGGCCCCACAGCTGGGTGGTCCAGCCCAGCCCTCTCATGTAGATGGGGCCCAAAGAGGACAAGTCCTGCCCAAGTTTGCACAGCAAGGCAGTGGCATGGTCTGGCCTGCTCTTAGGTCCTGTCCCCATCTGGGGCTCCTTCTAAGCCCCTGCATCCAGAGGAGTGGCCTTCTGGGGCTCAGCGCTCCTGGCTGAACCCTTGCTGGGCAGAGAGGGGCAGGAGAGCCGCCCCCCGACTCAGCATCCTGTCCCCTCTGGCTGCCAGCACAGCTGGACGCGGGCTGATGGGCTGTCACAATTGTCATCTGCCCTGGCAACAAGCCAAGGCTGTTACCGAGAGTGCCATTGCCATGGAAACCATGAGTCAGGGCTGCAGTTAATGGAGCCACACTTGCCAGAGGCTCTCAGGGCCTCTCGTCTGCCAACGCGAGAGGCAACACCAGCACACAGCCTCTCCTTGGAACTCGTTACAGGGCAGAGTGGGGGTGAAAGGGAGGGGGCAGGTGGGAGAAAGGGAGGGGGAGAGAGGTGGGAGGGTGGGCAGAGGTAGAGAAACCACGTAGCCCCGGGACTGGCCTAGGAGCAGCCAAGCCCAAGGGGTCTCTCCCAAGCAGCCAGATCTACCACTTACCAAACCCAAGAGGCCAAACTCCCAGAGACCAGAGCTCAGGGCTGGGCCCCACAGATGCAGCTTTTTAGCAGTGATGGAGAATCGGGGTGCCTCTGGATCATAGGGTTCAGCCAGAGAGGCCTACCAGCACAGCTGCTCATTTCCAGGGGTGCAGGGAGACTTGAGGACTTGCCCAGGGTCATGCAGTGGGTCCATGTGGGGCCAGGAAGGCAAGAGGAGGAGAGCCCGTCCCCATGCACACCAGCCTCTTCCAGCTCTGCATTGTCCAGTGGTTAGATGGGTGCAGGCCTGCCAGCTCCAGAGGAGGCCGGGTCCACACAGGAGTCCATAGTGTGGTCTGAGCCCGGCAGGAAACAGCCCTGGGCACCCTAGTTGTGTTGGTGAGTCAACTGCCAGGTCCCCAAGCTAGCTCGCACAAACCTCATTCACCGCCACACCCCTTCCGCCCCAGGGTCCAGAGTCTGGCCCTCTCAGAGAATCAAGCAGACCTCACCCCAGGGAGGCCCTAGCTGTCTGCAGATGCGCAAGACCGCACGTGAGCTGCAGGTGAGGACTGCCCTTACCTGCCCACCTGGGTGATTCTTCTCTCACACCGTTACTGATGACAGTGAATGAGGTGACTTACTACAGGCCACGGAGCCCACAATAGGGAGAGCTTCGCTTTGACCCGAGGGCTTGGTGATCTCAGAAGAGCCCCGGCCACTCTGCTGCTGAGTGCAGGCCGGGTGGCTGAGCCGTCCGTGGGAAGCCCCGATGTCCATCCTCACACATTTGATGCCGGGAGGCTGCAGGGTTGGGGGGCAACCCCTCTCTCGGCCACGTGGCTCCTGAGTTCTGCGGGGGAAGAGCCCGGGCAGAGGGCTGACCGCTGAGGAGGATGCAGCCCCTCAGCCGGAAGGAAGGTGCTAGTCTAGCCCTTTCTGCCAGTTCACTGAGCAAGCATCGAAAAGTTAGATGAAATGTTTCAATTGCCGGGAAAGAAAGTCAAGCATCATATGCTGGCTCCTTGGGGACAGTCATTACCTCTGGTCCTCTAGCAGCAGAAACAAGAACTAAGGGACACTGGAAAGCCGGCTGGAGGAGGAGTGACGTTGAACCTGCCCACCCTCGTGGCACAAGGCTGCGGTCTTCGACTGAAGAATGAATAGATGGGGGCGGGGGAGGGGGTAGGACAATCTATCGGGTACCCCGTGGCCATTCAGTTCTGCAAACACAGGGGCTCCTGGGCTGAGAGACCCACCCATTCCAATGCTGGGGACCTGGATCTGAAAGCCCCCTCCTCCCTCCTGTAACAGACACCTCATCCGTGGACCTGGGCCCCAGCCCCAACTCCTCTCCCCAGTGTGATCCATGCAGAGCTATGAATGGGCATGGATGTGAGCTGGTATCACACAGTCTCCCTCAAGTCCAGCGTTTCTCGCCTTTTTTTTTCCATTATCACCTTCCTGAGGAGCCTTTTTTAGATGTTTTTTAAATAATCGTCCCATCCCCCATGAAACTAAATAGTAGGGAATATGATTTTAGCAGGTAGCACTGAGCTTTGGTTGGACACAAACCATTATAATAGCTAAGACTTCTTGGTGCCCTCCTCCCAGAACTAATTTCAGCCCTTTGGGGGTGCTGTCGCCCCATTGAGAATGTGGGATCTAGTCGGTGCATTGGTGGTGAAGCACATTAGGGGGTGGCCACCATTCATTTGCCCTTTTGGTGTTCTATGGGGGGGCCTCGGACTGGACTCCACGGCCAGAAGCTCCTTACATGCAGTCCCTGCCCCGAGGAGCTTGTTGCAGTGGCAGCAACACATGGGAGGGGATAATTCACAGACAGGGCGCTGGAGGCTGCGCTCCAGGCTGCTCCTGCTGGAAGGGCAGCAGAGAAGCATCTTTCAGGAAGCAGGCAGCCTGGTCCCCAGAGCGGGACGCAAACACCAGGAACTGTCAGGACGCAGAGGGGACGCTGTGTCTCAGAAGCAGACTCGTGGGAGGAAGACAAATCATTCCTGGATTGTTCACTGACGTCACACACCTGTTGGCCACCCAGGACCCTTTCCCAGGGCAGCCTCCTGGCAGGAGGCAGTGGGCGCTGGCACCGGGAGGGGAGAGGTGCATTGTCCCAGCTGGCGTGCTGGACCAGCCTCGCCGCAGAGAACAGTTTTGTGGTGACCGAGCCACAGACAGGGCAGGACCAGACTGGACGTGTGGCCCCAACTCCTGTCACTCTGAAGTCCCAGCTTTGTGACTGCACACTTGTCCTTCCTGCAAACTGGACTTCTTGCAAGGTTCAGGAGAAGATGCAGCCAGTACTGCACCCAGATCCCCTCGGGCCACCAGGCTTCCAGCTGCCAGCCTCTGTGGCTTATGGCCCGAGGACTTTCTCTTGGACACGCAGCTGGCTGGAAGTCTCCAGAGCCAGTCTTCAACCAATGACTGCTGAGGGCATCAGTGCTTCAGTTCCCTGCCAGCCCTCATCAGGGTGGGTAACCCCGAAGTGTGTGCTCCACACTGTCTCCCACGATTTTCCAGAAGCTTTCAGCTTGTTTCTTGTAGTGTGAACTGGCTTGGTACTTCGCCTTTCATTGGCTGCCTCACAAATGTCCCTGGGACACCTCCCAAATAACTCCCTTGCATTCGACTCCTCGTCTCCAGGTCTGTTTCTGGAGGAGGCTGGACCAAGATGGGTTCCCATCCTGCCTCATTCTGCAACCTTCATTTGAGGTCCCCTGTTGCCTGCTGCTTCGTGGATCACACTCTGAGAGCCCAGGCTGATTTGGGGTCACTGCGTGCAGAGGGCTGGGCAAAGCTCAGGGGCGGCGGAGAATTGAGTTAGGGGAGGCTTGAGCAAGGTCCTAAAGGGTAAATAGGAGTTCGCCTGTGGAGAAGAAAGCAGGAATGCCTCCACCTCCCCCATCTTAGCCTGGAGCTATTTGCAGAATGTACCTGGACAGCAGTGCCCATCACTAGCCATGGGATTCTGGAATGGGAACCTGCGTAGCTCTGACTGGTCACTCCTCAGCTCTGAAACCTGCAGTGGCTCCCCATGGCCTACAGCAAGTCCAAGCTCTTTGACTTAGAGTTTGAAGCACTCTGTAAACTGGCTCCGTTCTGCTCTCATGCTGTTACTCCTGTCATTGCGGCTGCCGAATGACCTCCCCAGTGAGCCCAACCTGGCAAAATCCCATCTGTCCTTCTGGGCCATCCAAACACCGTCTCCCCCAAGAAGCCTTCAGTGGTGACCTCAAAATAACAGCTCTCACCCCAAAGATACAGACGCAGTGAAGAGAAGGCCCATATGCACCCCAATGTTCATAGCAGCATTGTCCACAATATACAAACTGTGGAAGGAGCCGAGATGCCCAGCAACAGACGAATGGATAAAGAAGATGTGGTCCATATATACAATGGAATATTACTCAGCCATCAGAAAGAACAATTACCCAGCATTTGCAGCAACATGGATGGGACTGGAGGAGATTATGCTAAGTGAAATAAGTTAAGCAGAGAAAAACAATTATCATATGGTTTCACTCATTTGTGGAACATAAGGAATAGCAGGGAGATGGGTAGGAGAAGGAAGGGAAGAATGAAGGGGGGGTAAATGGAAGGGGGAATGAACCACGAGAGTCTATGGACTCTGGGAAACAAACTGAGGGCTTCAGAGGAGAGGGGGGTGTGGGATTGGCCTGGGCCGGTGATGGGTATTGGGGAGGGCACGTGTTGCATGGAGCACTGGGTGTTGTACGCAAACAATGAATCATGGAACACTACATCAAAAACTAATAATGTACTGTATGGTGACTAACACAATAAATAATTTTTTAAAAAAATAAAAAAATAACCACTCTCAATTTTGTGCCCATAGAGCACCATTGCCAGACTCCAGGGCACCTCCCAGCTCCAAACTAGGGACAGTCACCGATCTGGGTCGACCAGAAGCTCCTCAAGGTCAAGACCCATTGCTCGGGCTTCCCTGTATCCCCCCATCCTGGCAGTAATGACAATGACCCAATGCTTCTAGAACACTTCAAGGCTCCCTTCCATCTCCCCTTTGACTGTGCAGGGAGAACACAGCTCCACCAACACGGGCTGGTTCAGATGGCCTGTAGGGGGCGCCCATGCAGCCCCCACAGCTAGGTTTATGGTTTCATCTATGGTTTATAAGGGGAAGGATGGAGCTCATCAGGAAGGCTGCAGCCATCCCAAGTGCTTTTTAATTAAATCAAAGATGACGGTCTCACTGTCTTAGAGAGGAACCCCTCCTTCCTTCTTCCCCCCAATGTCACATTGTCAGAGGCAGTGTCGGGGAAGGAGACGCTCGGAGTGGGCACAATCTAGGTGGCTCAGGATAGAGCCGATTCCCCTTGTCGAAGAGCCGGAGGCCCAAACCAGAAGTTTGAACATATTCCTTAATTAGAGCTCGACTTTGTTCTCAGCTGCCCCCCCCAGTGGGCCCCCCCACCATAAGACCAGGCAGCATTGTTGTCTTTATGCTTATGAGGTGGATCCACTGGAAGAGCACATTCTAAATGAGATTACATCTTATACATGTTTAATGTACTGTTCTCACCATTTAAAATGCAGCTCTATTAAAATAGCAGGGAGGGAAAATTGACTCTCGGAACTGGGTGTGGAGAGAATAGATCACTAGTGAAATGAATAATATATTAACAGAATAATGATGTTGCTTCTCATATTAATCGTATAAATCACAAGATTCTCAAGCTGTCAGCAGAAGTTTAAAAAAGAAAAAGCCAACTTCCAGTTTTCCAGGCGGAGAATACTGAGGCCTGGCGGGGAAGGGGGGAGCTGGCTCCCCCGGGGGTCACACTGGTTATGAAACGGAGGTTTTCCAGGCAGGCTGATGAGGCTGCCAAGGACCTGGGACTTGCCCTGGAGGCGACAGAGATGTTGTGGGAAGGCCACGACTCAGGTCCAGCCTGCATCACTTACCAAGGCCAACCGTTTGCCCGGGATATGAGAAACATGAATGAGACGTGGTCCCCCGCCCACAGGCCAGGCCAGAGGGACAGTAACACGTACAGAAGGCTGCAGCACGTGATGCTAGCCGGGACAGAGAGACAGGCAGCCAGGGTCAAGCATCCAGTCCTGCTTGTAGGTCCGCAACTGCGGTCACATGTTGAATGAACATCGGGCAACACAGTGAGGACCTCCCAGTGCTCTTGAGAGAAGTAAGGTGCTGTAAATATGTGGGAGGCCAGGTGTGGGGGTGCGCTGGGCACCCTAAGGACTGATTATGGTGGTTGTGGTTCTTGCAGTGCATGCCACAGCATGCCATCTGCATGTACCTCCACTGTGGGGGTCGGGGAGGTGGGGTAAATAAAGGTAAGGAACTGCCCTGGGAGAAGGTGGTGAACCAGAAATTGGGCCTGGCAGGGGTGAGCCCTCAGCATATCACACTCACCACGACTATTGCCATTGGTGCAACGCCAGACGCCCTTCTGTGCTGCGTGGCCCACTCCGTTTCCCCGGCAGGGACCACCTCTGTGCGGGGAACTCTGCGTGGCAGGGCCGGCCCTGTCCAAGCAGATGCAGGAGCGGGAGGGGCAGAACTAGGGCTCAGCTGGCTGAGAGGTAGAAACGTCTCCATGGCAACAGAACCTGCCCCCCCCCAGAGAGTGTCATTGGCTTCAGTTCTCCAGGCCACAGGAGGGCAGCCAAAACCCACAAGCTGGAGAAACTGGGGCACAGACCAAAGGCTCTTGCTGCACCAGATCACAAGCTCCCCAGGCCCCTGGGCAGCAGCAGAGCCAGAGCTAGCTGGGAAAGTAGGCCAAAGCCCGGAAGCCCCATCTCCCCCTTGCCCACGCATGGGGAAGGCTCTTGAAGACTGGAACCCTGAGGACGTCTCAGGCTTTGGTGGAGGTGGTTCTGAGCTATGACGTGAACGGGAAGCTAGCATCAGGCTATGGGAGCGGAGAGCAGCAAGGGCTCCCCCAGGGCTGTCAGGGAGGGCCGTCTCCTGTCTCGGGTGAAGGAAGGAGAGAAACCCTTGCCTCCTTGTGGGCTTTCCCTCCTCAGAGTCTTAGAATGCGCACTTCTACTAGCCAGGGGTGACTAACCATCAGTGCCCCAGATGACCTAGAACAGGTCATTGTGTATGTAGTTCTGTCTCCAAGTGGGGAAATCTAGGGAAAGCCAGCAAGGACACCAGCTGGCCTGGGTGTCACGCAGCGAGGCAGGGGCAGAGCTGGAAGCAGACCCCAAATGTGCTGACTTCCAGACCAGCCAGTGAAATCACCTGGGGAGTTGTTTAAAATCCCGATGCCCAGGCCCTACCCCGGGCCAGTGAAAGTGGAGTCTCTTGGCCGCAACAGCACTGGGGTTTTTGTCAGCATCCAGGTTCCATCCCTGGGGCGCCATACCGCTACTCATCACCTGCCTGCTCCCCAGCTGACTCCATCCTTTAGCTTCAAAGTCCTCCCCAGGGCTTGAAACACTCTTTCTAAAGCAGCTTATGAACCTTCTTCCTGCAATCTTGTCTATGTTGTTCACTCACTTGGCAGACCACCTCTTCATGGACGGTTCCAAGGTCAAGTTTAAATGATCAAAAGGTCTCTCGGGGCGCCTGGGTGGCTCAGTCAGTTGAGCATCCAACTCTTGATTTCAGCTCAAGTCATGATCTCAGGGTCGTGAGATCGAGCCCCAAGTTGGGTTCCACACTCAGCGTGGAGTCTGCTTGAGATTCTCTCTCTCCCTCTCCCTTTGCCCCTTCCCCCACTCTCTCTCTCTCTCTCTCTCTCTCTCTCGCTGAAAATAAATGAAATCTTTTAAATAAATAATCAGAAGTTCTCAACAGGTGGGGAACATTCAACTTCCCTTCCTCTGCACAGCCTCTGCTGAGTTACCGCCCACTCACACCCATACCCTTTCTGGGGGTTCAGTCTCTCTCCTCCGCACCACCCCCAGGGGCTCTTCCTGGCTGTCCTCCCCATCCTGGGCACTGAGCACCTGCATCCACGTCACCTCCCCCCACCCCCACTCTCGGCGTGGACTCTGTCTCACTCACACCCTGGGTCCCTGGCATGCCATTCCTGGCCAAACAGGTGAATATTGAGGTGTACCTGTCATGATGACCATCAGGTGAACTTGGAAAATAAACATGAGATGCTGGGACATCCCCACTTACAGCTTTGATCCGTTCTGACCTGCCCATATTGATGTCATCGTCTAAGAAAGTGGCTCCTTTGGAGAAGTGAAGCCCTGTGAATGTCGTACTCGGCAAAGTTGTGTGTAACTCCCTTTTGGTCATTTTAAGAAAAATCTCCACTTTCCTTCATCCTAATTTGTACAAAATGTGCCGTATGGGTACTATAGACTGAATGCGTCCACTCCTTCAAATTCATATGTTGAAATCCTAATGCCCAATGTGATGGTATTTGGGGGATGAGGGGGAACTTTGGGAGGTGATTAGGTTGTGAGGGTGGGGCCCTGTGAATGGGATTAGCATTTTTATAAAAGAGGTCCCAGCAAGTTCCCTCACCCCTGCAAAGACACAGGGAGGAGATGCTGTCCGTGAACCAGGACCCGGGTTCTCACCACCCATCAAATCTGCTAATGCCTTGCTCTTGGATTTTCAAGCCCAGAATTGTGAGCAACACATTTCCATTGTTTATAAGCCCCCCCCCACCCCCAGTCTATGGTAGTTTGTTCTAGAAGCCCAAATGGACTAAGACTCTGTGTCAAGCACTCCATTTAGCAGCAGAGAATCCAGTGATGCAAGGAAGCCTGCAAGGCGAGCAGCCTCGAGGTCCGGTGGAGAGCCTACAGGTTGAGGTCCTGATGCTGGCTGGGCAGCTTCCCGGCTCCAGGGGCGTGGGCAATGCCTCCGCACGCTCACAGACACACACCCTCCTCTGGGGGCCATCTGGGATTGGGGGGCAGGGTGTCCAAGCACAGTGGCTCCACGTGCTGCTGGAGGCTCCACACAGACAAGCAGCCCCCAAAGCGAGCTCTGTGGTGGTGCGTGAGGCTGCACAGGCCAGGACACTTGCAAGCTCCGTGCACCATGCACAGAAAGCTGGGCCTGCTTTCCGTGGAAGTAAGAGATGTGGAAGAGAAAGCATCCAGCATCAGGCACCCAGGCTGTAATTCCGAACACCCAGCTGGCATCCAGGCTGCCATGGAGAGGGGTCTGAAGACAGACAGCGTTCTCCATATTCACGCATGTGGAAGAGGGGGCTTCTTCCTGGACCTGCCCAGAGCCAACACCAGCAGTGGTGCCTCTCAAGTCCACAGCCATGTCCTCACCTCGCTGCGTCAGGCCTGCACCTTCCTCTCTGGGACAGTTTCTCCAGGTGCCCATCAGGGAGCGTGTGGCCCAGCTGCGGCCATGGTGAGACTCAGAACAAGTCTGTGAAACAGAATCGGCTCTCACAGATGAAAACTTGCTTTTTCTCTGCACTCAGTGGGCCCCCATGCCCCTCGCTTCTTGCTTGGGCGTCAGCAGAGGATGATGTGAGTGCAGAGCCAGACCGCTGTTCAGCCCAGGATGGGCAAATCAAAGGCAGACTGAGAATACCCATGCCGCCTCGGCTCATGTGGTCAAAAGGAGATGGAAGATCAGAGGATTGGAACAGGTTAATGGAACATTCTAGGTCTCAGCTATGAGAACCTTTGCTCCAGGGTAGAATTGAAGGAATGAAGAAGGAGGGGGAATTTTATCCTGGTATCATAAAAAGGCAGTGTGAACGATCCTCAGCTGCTACTGAACCCATTAAAGGCCTAATTTCCATTCACCTATAACTTTATTAGGCTCATCTGAGCTATTCATCAGACAAGCCTGTCTTGAAAAGGGTGGATAGTGGCTTTTATTAAAATGTCTTCTCGGTGGCAAATGCATTAGGTTTTATGGCCCCACACGCACATCTGCCCTCACAATAGGAAAGAGCTGCCTCACCATTGCTGGGGCCGACAGAGGTGACAGGTGAGACCTAGGAGACCAGATGTCCCAGACACCCATCCCCGCGCATGGGCCTCAGCGTCTGGAGCGGGTCCTTGCCTCACCTCCAGAAGTTTGAGTAAAATTTCCATCTCCGAGAGCTACCAAATGACTCTGGTGAGCGCCAGCCCCCACCAATTCCCAGCTGCCCTGCCCTTCAGCCACGTGCAGGAGCCAATGTGTATTTTTGGAAACTGGTCCCAGAGTAGAGCCTGGAGAGTCTGGATAAAGGGTGGCCATCCTGCTGGAAAACTGTGACAGGCAGCCCTGGGGGGCCTAGGGTTTGGCAGGTTTCGAAAAATGTGGAGGGAAAGTGGCTGGATGGACAGAGAGCCGCTCAGCGGTGCAGAGTCAGGGAGACGAGCCCCCAGCGCTGGGGGAGAGAGGTCCTTCCCTGATGTACCTGTGAGGCTGCAGGTCCCCTCTGCCTTGGATGCAAATCCCTCATAGAGCAAGTAGGGAGGGAGATCAGAGTGAATCCCCCAGAATCAGGGCAGCTCTGCAGCTTTGCCACCAAGTGGCCAGGAGCGAGTGACTTAGCCTCTCAGAGCCTTGATCTCATCTATACAATGGAGCTCACCCGCCCCATAATGCTGAATTGTTGGCAGGATTGAAGCAGACAGATCTCACAAAGCATTTAGCAGAGGGCCTGGCACATAGCAGGCCCGGAACTGACACCAGCTGCTAGCATTACAGTGGCAATAGTGGCCCCGTGATGAGCAAGTGTGGGGGGTGGCAGAGTTGCCAGTTTTCCCACCCCACACTCAACTGGAGTGAGCGGGGGTAGGATATGAACTCTTCCAGTTTATTCCAAAGCCAAGTGGCTATTGAGCCCCAGTTGACCACACGAAGGGAGGGTTGTGCTCTAGCCCAGCTGTGTAGGGCTTCCCATTTGTCTGTCTGCCCCAGGAAGAATTTCTGAATAATTAGTTGTTGTTGACAACACTTGCAATGTTACTAAAGAGAATATAATGAAAGCCGACACATCTGGAGATAATAGTAGTAACCTGTCTCATGGGCTGTTGTGTGGATTAAATGAATCAAATCACATAAAGAACTTGGAGCCAAGTGCTGTGTATGTGCGTGTGTGTGCGTGTACGTGCATATTTAGAAAGAGTTTTCTTTGCGATTCTGGCTGCCACCATGAAACAAAATGGCAGCCAGCCTATTTCCCAAGGGGTGATCTCTGCTTATTCGTGGGGTGTTTCCTGCATTCGTAGAGGTTGTAGAGAGAGAGGGGAAGACCGCAGGTGGAGCCAGCTCACCTCCTGACCCCAGATCTTACTCTGGTGCCTGATTACAGGGTGGGTGTCTCCCACATGAGAGAAGCCGAGCATTTCTTCCCATCCCCTTGACCCCCTGCGGCCCACGACGTCACCTTGCTGCAGTATGGAGAGTCCAGAGTAGGTCAGGGACCCTGAGGGAGACTGGGAGATTGGGGGGTGCATCAGGGCAGGGGTGAGGCATAATCCACCTAGCTTTTAAGAGGCTGAGACCAGACCATGAGGGGATGGGACAGAAGGTACAGCAATAATCCAGGCAAGAGATGGTGATGCCTCGGACCAGGCTAGGAGATGTAAAAGTGGAAAGAAATGGGTGGATTCTGGATAAATTGTGAAGGTTGCCAATGGGATTTGTCAACAAATAAATGAGATAGTTGAAGAAAAGAGAGAGCGAGCCAGAGCCAGCTCAGCTGTTGGCCAGAGACACAGGAAGGATGGAGTTGCCATCAGTGGAAGGGGAAGGTTATGAGGAGCAGGATGGAGGTAAACCAAAGCTGGGAGGAGACCAGGGGTTCCCCCCAAGCCCACTGGGAGCCTATTTCAGGAGACAGGAAGGGGAGGGGAGGGTAGGGGAGTAGGAGGTCCAAGGACGCCACCAGCCATCTGCCTTCTGAGTGTTCATCTTCAGGGGGGCTGCCCAGGGAAGCCCTCACCAGGTAGCCAGGGTCTCCTGCTCCTGCAAGGGCTCATGCTTGCCTCGAGGGAGAGAGAAAAAACACCTTCAAGGAGGTGACTGGTGCAACTCCTCGTTGCCAACAGATAACACAGCCCCGAGCTTCTGACAGAGCACAGAGTCCCCTAAAAGGAACAGTTGACACCTGGCCCTGCCGTCCCCTCTGTGACAGGCCTCGTGCCTCCAGGCTCAGCACCTCTCAGCCTGGAGGCTGCGTGGACGTCCCGCACAAAGGTGCAACTCTCCTGGTAAAGAACCAGAATTCCGCTCGCTTCAGAAATGAAACATATGCGTCTGCCGGTGGTCTTACATCTCTTCCTCTCCGTTCTCAGCATGAGGCTTGGGCTCTTTATAATTCATCAAAAAGGCCACACATACTGAGCTCAGCTCTTACGCTGCAGCCAGAGCTGTCAGCTCACCTTGAAGAGCCCCCACACACTGGCTGGGGACCCTTAGATCTTGTTGTCCCGAGGCTGGGGATGAATCACCTGTGAGTCAGGCATCGGCATCGGGCTGAGCCAGCACTGCCCTCTTCCTGAGGACCAGCTGTGTTACAGGGGACACCGGGCTGGGGTCTTTCAGACATGCCACCTCGCATCATCCTCCTGACAATGCTGCAAGGAAGGTACCCACATACCCATTTTACAGCTGTGAAAACTGAGCCAGCAGGAGGTTTAACATCTTACCTGAGAACCCTTGGCAGACATCTAGTAAAGAATCAACCCGATCCAAAAAGAGGTCTGGTCTTTGTCCTCAGCTCCTGGGAGGTGATCTCTTAGCCCTCGAAATGTCCTGCCTGATAAGACGGGTTTTGTTTACCTGGGGGCTTTGGGCCATGCCAGACCGTGAACAATGTGGTTTAGGGTGGGGGCTTTGGGTCCTGCAGGGTGCACTTGACCTCCGGAGGGGCTGGACACTAAAGTCAGCCACATTGCAAGTCAACCATGTTTATATGACTGAACCCCAATGAAGATTCGGACACCAAGACTCAAGTGAGCCCCCCCAGGTGGGCAGTGCTCCATGCATGCTGTCACATGTTGTTGCTGGACAATGTGAGCACTGTCCTTGACTCCACCGGAAGGGGACAACTGGAAGCTCTGCATTTGGAGCCCTCCTGGACCCTACCCCACAAGCCTCTTCCCTCGGCTGATCTTCATCTTTATCCTTTGCTGTAATAAACCACCAGCATGAGTACCGCAGCTCTCGGTGAGTTTTGTGAGTCCTTCCAGTGAATGACGGAAACTGAGGGTGGTCCGGGGGCCCCCCAAATTTGCAACCGGTGTCACAAATGAGAGGGTCTTAGAAACCCCTGAACTCTGCCACTGGGATCAAAAGTGAGGACTTGTGACCTGTCCCCTTACTGGTCTCTTGGACCAGGAGAGATTAACTTGCTGTTGTTTGAAGTCAACAGAAGCTCAGGACAGGAGCTCAGCTCCTCTGCAACCAGCCAGCTGTGAGTGAACAAATACAGGCCCTCCCTTCTAGAGGCTTCTGCCACAATGGCATCTCTGGCTTCCGCTGCTCCTACAGGATCTTTCTCGGGCCAACAGCAACTTGCCTTCATTGTCCATTCATTCCCTTAATGACAGTGGTGGCCATGGAAACATGCCACAGAAGCATCTGTCTCGAGGCCACCCTTCACATGGGCTGGACCCACAGCAGACCCATTCCTGGGGCACCCAGGACTCCCACAGCCAGGGATTCCCAAGAGCCTTGAGCCCCCTGAGGCTGCACCTCAGCTGAGCACATTTCCCTGCAATCCTCTCCCTCTCTCCTTCAGACTGAGGACCTGATGGCACTCCAGCCTCTCTTCGCCCCGTGCACATTCAGGCTGTATCACTGCCCTGGGGCTGTCATGACCCGTCACCACAAACTGGGGGGCTGGAACAACAGAAATGTCTTTTCTCGCAGTTCATGAGACCAGAGTCCAAGACCAAGTGATCAACAGGATTGGCTCCCTCTGGAGGCTCTGAGGGAGAAACCACCGGATGCCTCTCCCCGCTTCCCATGGCTGCCAGCGATCCTTGGCGTCCATCCTTCCAATCTCTCCTCCACTGTCACATGGCCTTCTTCCCTGTGCATCTCTGTGTCACCTCCTCTTCTTGTAAGGACCCCCCACTCACTGGATTTAAACCGTCCCTAAATCCAGGGTGATTTTATCTTGAGATCCTTAACTAATTATATCTGCACAGACCCGATTCCAAATAAGGCCACATTCTGAGGTCTGAGGGGACCTTGCCCCTGGCCTCATGGGACATCAGATTTGGGACCTGGCCAGGTGGGGAGGAGCAGGTTGGGGATGGAGTTGCATTTGGGACACGCCCCCTTTCCCTGCCTCCGAGGGGGAGGGACTCGAGGGGGAGGGACTCGGATGTCACCATTCCCGCCCAGGAGAAGAAAGACCCAGTTCTGGAGCCAGGCCCCGGCTTCCAGGGTGTACGTGCTCGTGCTCGGGGAGGCTGTCGCGTTGATGGAAATACCACAGAGCCGTCTGCAGGGCTCTTCCTCTCACTGCCTCTCCAGCGCCTGAAATAAATGAAAAAGAGATGTTCCTGGCAGTCTGCGGAGGAACTCCAAGGCAGGAATGAAAATTGGCTGCAGCATCCAAGAAATCCTTGAATGGAAAGGGATTTCTAGGACAACACACCTCTAGGAACAGAAAGTGTCAGCGGTACAGCCTGGGGGAGGGAGGGAGGGAGGTAAGCCCACGAGCGTGTCCGCGCACGTCTGTGGCGGCGCCCACAAGGGCACACCTACGCAGGTGCGCGTACCTGCATGCAGCGTGTGAGCTCGCGGGCGGGCGCGGGGGGGCGCAGCCGAAATCCCAGCATAGGCTTTCTTCTACTGTTGGACCGTCTGTCCGCCTCTCCCGTCGCCCCCACGCCCGCCGGCCAGCTGGGGTCACCTTGTCCTGTTACAGGCGCACAGAATTGGCCTTGGCCCCAGTCCAGAGCCTGGGAGGGACGCCAGCCTCCTGCCGCTCCCGGGCGATCCGGGAATCCGCTGAGGCTGACGCGGCTCCAGCCCCACCTGGCGCCAGTTCCGACTTCAGCTGAAGCCTCCATCTGCCCCGCACCCTGCGGTCTCCTGTGGCAGCCCGCCCTTTCCTCCGGAGCTCACATTCGCGGGGCTGCAGGGACTCGCTCCCACCGGCAGCTCTCTCCTGGCTCTGTCACAGCCTCCAACGTCCTTAAACTAAAACAAGGCAAACCCGTGGCCAGTCCTCCTCTGGGAACTGTCCTGGCCAGAGAGCCCTCATCTACCCCTGTCCAGGCCTCACCAAGGCTCCTCTTTCCATCAGAATGGCCCATCTGGGGTTTGCTAAACAAAGACAGTCCCTGTCCTATCCCCAGCCCCTCATCCCTCCAATGCCCCATCCCTGCCTCAGATGGAATTGGCCTGATCTATGAGCTTGGCGCACCACTTGGGCTAGGAACATGCCCCTTCCCAGCCCTGCTCTGGGGGGCCCGCCCAGCCCTCCTCAAGGCAGTCTATCCCTTGGTCCTTCTAGAAACACATCCTGGAGAGACCTGCTGGGGTTTGCCTCAACCTCAAGCTGCAGTGGTGAGAATCCAGGAACGTGTGTGCCAGGCAACCTGCTCTGAAAGCCTTTTCTTACAGAGGGGAAACTGAGGCCAGAGAGGGAATCAGCTTGCCTAAGTCATGCCTTGACATGACATGTCTCCTGACTTGGCATGAGGTCTTTATCCCAGTCCATTGGGCCAGCAGGCACTCCCAGGCACAGAGCTATGAGTGGGCGTTCCTTGAACACCCCAGAATCCTCCAAGGCCAGCTCTCTGAATGAGCGTCTTTTCCTGGCTGTTACAGCGGAGATCTCTGACGTAGCCAAAATTTGGTTGCAGGCAGGTCCTGGAGGCGTCTTGGGAACCCCTTTCCCCTCTAAAGGTTTGGGGGTGCTGGACTATAATGTGGGCAGAATTTAGCACCTTCCTCTCTTGTCCCCTCCACTCCAGCCCCCAAAGTACTCAATGTCCCCATCCTCCTCTCCCTTGGAGGAGGACATTTTTGCCAAAACCATTATAGACCTGTTAGGGACTGAAAGCTTGTGTCCTCCCCCACCCCCACCCCCCAATTCATATGCCGAAGCTCTGATTCCCCAGTGTGACTGTAGTAGGCTAGAGGGCCTATTAATTAAGGTCAAATGAGGTCATGGGGTAGCGCCCTGATCCAACAGGACTAGTGTCCTTAGAAGACGAAATGTCACAGAGCGCTCTGTCGGCACGCACTCGCTGAAGGAAGGCCAGGTGAGGACAGAGCCGGAAGGTGGAAGCCAAGTGCGGAGCTCTCACCAGAAACCCAATCAGCCAGAGTCTTGATCTTGGACTTCCAGCCTCCAGAACGGTGAGAAAATAGATGTTGTTGAAGCTGGCCTGTCTGTGGTATTCTGTTACACCAGCCCTAGCCGACTAAGACCAGGACTGCGATATTTACAGATTAAATGACATTGAGTCTGAGCGATGTCTCAAAACAATGCGGGAGAGGAAGTGAGCAGAGGTGACTCCGGATCGGCTGCAAGCCGATAATTGTTGAAGCTGGTGACAGGTCCATGGGGGGGGGTGGTGTCATTTTTTTTTTCTCTACTTTTGTGTTAGAAATGTTCTCTAATAAAATGTTCGGCAAAAATAGTAGAGTGGAGTGGGCCATGAAATCAGTTCGGTGGGTCACACCAGCATTTTTTTTAATGAGAAAGAATAAAATAGAATATACCAGAATGTGTCATGTACAACAATGTAGTACTTTGTGAAACTTTTTTTCAGGGTCTGTGTGTGTGTGTGTGTGTCTGTGATGTCCCGGGTCTGAATGTAAAATGTACTTCTTACTGCAGTCATGGTCAAAAGAGCTGGAAAGTTATTTTTCATAGTTAATCTGACCATGGTCTGGTTCTGCCACTTACTGGCTGTGTGGCCTTGAGCAAGTTAATAAACCTCTCTGTGCCTTAGTGCAGCTAATAATCCCACCTCCCATCCTAGGACTGCTGTGAGGTCAGGTGAGCTAATAAGTGAAAGTGCTTCCAGCCGTTCTAACACATTGCAAGGGCTCGGTAGGTAGTAACTACTACCCCAGGGGCCATAATGTACATGGTAGCTGTTACTAGAGCCTCAGGAATTTGCTGGCCTGCAATGGGTGGATGTGTGTTTTATAAGAAGAGAAAGGCAATGCTTCACCATTGTTAAAGAACAAAAACTCAACTGAGTAAATGTGAACATCTAATTGGCTTTATTCAACCATTCATGCATCCGGCGCCATCTCATCCAGTAAACACAGAAGCTCCCAGGAGCTGTACGAAATGGGAGGCTTTGCTAGGCAGAAGGGCAGGACAAGGAGATTATTAGCAAAAGAAAAGAAAGGATTATTTCAGGCAAGGTTATCCTCCCTTAGGGGAAGAGATGTGGTCTTCTGTACAGATAACCTCACTGACCGGGAAATTCCAGACTGCTGGCTTTCAAGTTCCACTCCTGGAGAGGCTGAGAGCTCCATCGTCTGAGAGGCTTGCTGTCCTGCGGGCAAGTGACTCCACTTTGGGTCCGTTCTTTCTTTCTCTCGTTCTTTTTAAACACCATGAAGTGAATAATGGTGGAATTTCAAGGCAGTGTGCCACTCATGGATTTATGACCATTCGCTCTTTCCCTCAGTATTGTGGAATGCCCGCCGTATGCTGGTCCCAAGACACGGGCCACAGAGAGATGAGCAAGATAGAAACGGCCCACACCCTCATGGAGCCCCCACCACGCCCCATCCCAGGAAGAAAAAGCAAACAATTAATTGTGATAAAAATGTCATTATTGGGACGGGGAACAAAACAGGGTGATGGGGAACGGCACAGAAAGGAGGCAGTAACCTGACAAAGAATTGCGTTAAGACTCAGCCAAAGGGTGCCTGGCTCTTTCAGTCACTGGAGCATGTGACTCTTGGTCTCAGGGTTGTGGGTTCGAGCCCCATGGTGGATGTAGAGATGACTTCAAAATAAAATCCTTAAGGGGCGCCTGGGTGGCTCAGTCCGCTAGGCATCTGCCTTTGGCTCAGGTCATGATCCCAGAGTCCTGGGATCGAGCCCCACATCAGGCTTGCTGAGGCTGCTTCTCCCTCAGCCTGCCACTCCCCCTCCCCGCTTGTGCTCTCTCTCTCTCTGTCAAATGAATAAATAAAATATTTTAAAAAATAAAATCTTTAAAACAAACAAAGGAATTAGCCAAGAGGAAGACAGGGGGCCAAGGCTGGGAGGCAAGTGGTCCGGGGAATGAGAGCAGCTTCCCAGTAGGGTACCCACGGTCCACGAGTGGCCTTTACGTTTAAATCCATGAAAATGAAACAGAATTAAAAATTCAGTTCCTCAGTGCTCAAAAGCGTCAGACAGCGCATGGGCAAGTGTATAGAGCGTTCTCATCATCTTGGAAAGTCTGGCGGCCAGCGCTGATGGAGACCTCATGCTGCTCTGTCCATCATGGCAGCCACTGACCACAGGTGGCCGCCGAGCTCTAGAAAATGTGGCTAAGGGGCGCCTGGGTGGCACAGCGGTTAAGCTTCTGCCTTCGGCTCAGGGCGTGATCCCGGCATTGTGGGATCGAGCCCCACATCAGGCTCCTCCGCTATGAGCCTGCTTCTTCCTCTCCCACTCCCCCTGCTTGTGTTCTCTCTCGCTGGCTGTCTCTATCTCTGTAGAATAAATAAATAAAATCTTTAAAAAAAAAAAAAAGAAAAGAAAAGAAATGTGGCTAAGGCCACTAAGGAAAGGAATTTCAAATTTTGTTTAATTTTAATTCGTTAAAATTAAAATTGAAAAATGGATCTTTAATTCTGTCATTGGAAGGCTTTTAACTATATTTGGAAGAACTTGGGTATGTGAATCCACTTTTCCAACTGTACATTTTTTGAAATCTAAACACAGAGCAAGTTGAAATATGCTCTAAGAGGAAAATACACACACCAGATGGTGAAGATATAGCAGGAAGAAACAAAGGTAAACCATCTCATTAATAAACTTTATATTGATTACATGTTGGGATGATAATATTTTGAATATATTGCACTAAGAGAAAATATTATTAAAATAATTTGGCCTGTTTCTTTTCATTTCAAATGTGGCCACTAGAAAATTGTCCATTACTTTTTTTTTGTTTTAGGATTTTATTTATTTGACAGAGGAAAGAAAGAGAGCACAAGAAGGGGGAGCAGCAGGCAGAGGGAGAAGCAGGCTTCCTGCTGAGTGGGTGTGGAGATCTTGTTGGCTCAACACAGAGTTTGAACTTTTTCCTGGGTTATGGGGAGCCACAGCAGGTGTTTGAGCAGAGCAGTGATGCCTCTGAAGGATCTGTCTGGAAGCTTAGGGGAGAATAGAGGGAGCAGGACACAAGTTGGAAAGCCATTCAAATCAAGCTCATCAGACAAGGTAGTGGCTTGGATCAGAATGGAGAGGTGTTGCCTGCATCCCTTTTAAGGGGACTTTCCAGATATTTCACCCCAAACTTCTGCTTTTCTCTTATCAGCCACTCCCAGCTGTAGGGGGACTGGAAAATGTAGGCATTTAGTTGAGCTCATGGAAGTCCAGAAAAAATGGGGATCCCCACCCCATTAAGGAAAATGAAAAGAACAGAGGATGGGTGGGCAAATAGCCACTTTCACTGGGAGAAAGTCAAGGAAAGAGAGACAGAAGGCCCAGCCAGCAGGTGGGGGAACCAAGGAGAGCACAGGGTCTGTAGGTTTCTGGGAGGTAGGCCCAAAAAAGGACGTCACCCACCCCTGACCTCAAACTTTCTTTTTTTTTTTTTTTTTTTTAAAGATTTTATTTATTTATTTGACAGAGATAGAGACAGCCAGCGAGAGAGGGAACACAAGCAGGGGGAGTGGGAGAGGAAGAAGCAGGCTCACAGCGGAGGAGCCTGATGTGGGGCTCGATCCCAGAACGCCGGGATCACGCCCTGAGCCGAAGGCAGACGCTTAACCGCTGTGCCACCCAGGCGCCCCTCAAACTTTCTAATTAGCGTTTCTTTCCAGTTTATCTCTTAATTCAGACAAAAGACCCTGTGGGCAGAGCATCCCTTGAGGGGAATGAAAGTACCCCCTCAAGCAATGACCCCAAGACAGGGATTGACCTGACCTTCGCTGCCCACCTGCGCGCACCCACCGACCTCCTCTGTCCGCATTTTCCTTCTATAAATCAGGAAGCATTTTCAGCACTTCCGCACAGTCTTTGAGACACTAGTCCGCTGTCGTCCCGGTGTTGGCCTTGCTGAAAGAAACCCCTTTCTCGTTCCACTGCCACTCGTGTCTCCGCCTTTGAATTTTGTCAGCCGAATTTGATCTTTTTGGGAACCCCAGAACTGGGTGCTCCTGAACCCCTACTCCCAGGCTATAGGCTGCTGCCCATGACCCAACACCTCTGAGCACCCAGCAAGATGAGGGCTGACAACCTTGGCAACAGCACCTGGCTCCCACGAGGGGCTGGACAAATATTCGTCCACTAATGTCCATTCAACCATGGGAGCATCACTCATAACCTTGGGAAAAGCATTTTAGAGGAGATGCGGGTGGGCAGAGGAACGAGAGGGAGGTGAGGCTTGAGTGGGCATGATTCTTTCCAGAAGTTTGGCTGGGGGCGGGGGGGTGCAGAGCCGCAGAGGGAGGCAGGTGGAAGGAGGTGGGGTGGAGGGAGGGACCGTGGCCTGCTCCGCTCTGAATCCCAGGACCCGGCATTCTTATTATTTTTATCCCCACGCAGATGAGCAATCGAAGGCTCCAAGAGATGGACCGACCGCCCCAGGTTTCCAGAAGGGACTGAGATTTGGGCCCCTCCTGCCCCCGCCACCCCCGCCCTGCGCCCTGCCCTGCACCACCCCTGCCCTCTCCCACTCCTTCCCAGCATCCTATTTTTCTTTAATGAGCTGGCTCTTTGATAATCGCAGTGGGCCTTTTATGAACTAAACAAACCAAAGCTGCAGGGTATTTTTTTTTTTTTTAACAAAAGAGCTCATTGAATAAGCAATGGGTTTCTCTGCAACTATTTTTAAAGATGGAGCTGCAGGCGAGGCTGTGAGGAAAATCACAGAGAGCAATCTTCTGAAGGTCACCCGGCACTTAGGGAAAAATCCAGAGCTGGGGGTGCACCTCAGGGCCCCCCGGGGTTGGGCCCTAGAGAAGGGGGAGGTCCTGGGTGAGAATCCTGGAACCTAGCTCCATCCCACCCCACAGGCAGCCAGGGAGGCACTGGCCCAGCGTGGCCCTGCGTCCCCTGCACTGTCCCCAGCCCGCTCCTTTGGACCAAAGGATTCTGCTTCTTCTTTTTTTAAACATTTAATTAATTTGTTTATTTATTTGAGAGAGAGAGCAAGGAGAGGAGCAAAGGGAGAGGGACAAGCATACTCTGTGCTGAGCACAGAGCCCAATGTGGGGCTCGATCCCACGACCCTGAGATCACGACCTGAGCCAGAATCAAGAGTCAGACATTTAACCCACTGATCCACCCAGGTGCCCCAGGATTCTGCTTTCCAAAATGACATGCCACAACTGCCCTCCCACCCCCCCACCAGTGCCTCCACCATTCCTTTCCCCTCCCGTTCCTGCCTCTGGCGCCCACAGGCCACTCTTGTATCAATCCCCCTGCATCGACATGGCTGCCTGTATTTAGGGCATAGTCACTGCATACACTCGTGTTCCCTGCTCTCTGCCCTCAAGGAGCTTCAAAGTGGCACCAGTGTTTCTGGGGATAAAGCTTTCACACACATCCCCACACCTCATTCCCAACCACTTCCAAGGCATCCTGTCAGAGAAACTGAGGCTGAGAGCAGTCAGTGGCTTCATGTGGCCGATCTGGGGCTCAACCCTGGGGCTCTTTCTGTGTCTACGGTCCTTATACACCATAGGGAGCAACCTGTCCCACTATAAGCTCAGGTTCAGGGGGCGTGGAAGGTTCTGGAACTTTGTGTGAGGGCTGACTGGGAGGTGCTGCCAACCAGATTTCTTAGTCAGCCCTGGGTGGGACAGGTTCACTTTGGCTTGTGTGCCCGTACCCGGTTGATAACAGTATCGGCACTAGTGGTGGCAGACAGTCGTCACTGGTCCTCACTATGGGGTACATGGCACAGAGTCCCCAAGGTCGGCACCCTTATTTCCCGCAACTGAGACAAGGAAAGTGAGACTCAGAAGAACAAAATAACTCGTCCAAGGTCACGCAGCTTGCAAGCATTTGAGTCCAAGCAGCCCTGCCGGCTCACTCCGCCGGCTGTGGGGAGGATGCCCGGATGCGGGAGGCGGGGCCTTCCCCTCCCCCCCCCCCGAGCCCGGGCGCCCCCTGGTGGTCAGAGCCGCCCCTGCGCCTCCCCTTCTGTGCGGGTGACTCCCAGGACAGGTGGGCCCCCTGAAGTCCTGAGCAGCCCCAGTCAGGGAGCCCACGGGGGCGGGGCGTGGAAACCTCGAACCAGGAGGTCACATCCCAGCTGCGCCACCCCTCCTCCAGCTTCAGCTCAGAGACCTTGGGCGAGCCGCTCAGGCAGGAGAAAGCACTGAACAATTAATTCGTGTTTTGTTCCTGTTGCCTTTTCCCCTTCCGTGTTCCAAGAAGAGAGTAGGCTTCGGTGTCCCTTTGCTTCCAGGTCTTGGAATCAGACAATGACCGCTTGCTGGCTTTTGTGGTGACTGCTGCTGGAGGGGGTTGCCCCAGGCTGGGCCGTTGGGGAGCCGGGGGTAGGGGGGTGGGTGGGGGTTGGTGCTGAGTCCAGAGGGAAGCATCATTCCTTAGTAAGAATAACTGGGCTCAGCTGTGTTCCTAGGAATCCTGGCGTTGGCTTGTTTGGACACAAAGCACTTTCCCCACCATCAGGTGGGCCCCTGTGTAGAAATTAAGGCAGGTGGGCTTCAGCTGCTCAGCCTCCCTAGACTTGACAACTTGAGTCATCAGCGACCGTCTTCCTGTTGCTTCCTCCAGTGTGTCAAAAAACAAATCCAGATTTGGTAGGAGAGACTTCATGCAAAAGGATTGTCGCAAGGCGGAGAAGAAAATTCTGCAAGAGGGAGAAGACCCTGACCATCCGGTCTGCGGGCGTCGGGAGAGAGGCAGAGAGTATCTCTGCTCCAGAAAGGAGCAAACAGAGGCAGAAAGAATCCCACGTGGAGAAGCGGGTTAGAAGATCCGAGAATGTCTAACCCTATTCCAGGGCTATTCCAAGGGGCTGTCAGCTAGCCCAGCCTGAGGACTGAAGTTCAAGGGCCCAGAGGAAGGAGAGACGTTTAACCAAAATCTGGTTCATAAGCACTTTGCTCCAATTGACCAGTGGACACAAGCAGTTCAGGTAATCATGTATGTATCCATGAAGGGGATTTTGAGGGTCTGTGTCTGTCCTTGTCAGAGGTGAAAAAGGGGGAAGCGCATCTGAGGGTCTCATCTCTGTCATGTGGAGAAAGTTGGTTCTTTGCCACAGGTCATTTTCCAGAACTCAAAGTGGGGGTGGGGGGGCTATAAGCCCTGCTGTTTTCCAGGAGCGCAGGGCTGAGGGGAAAATCAACATGGTCAAGAGTGAGAACACTGTTCCCATTCGAGGACTGAATCTGAAGATAGAATATTCTTTGGGTCCATAGTGAACTACAGGAATAAAGAGATTGTGGGCAATAATCTCTGTCCTAGTTGTTAAAATCTGGGAGAAGTGGGTATGTGGCCCTGGGAGTAGCTGGTGGGAATGCTTGTAATAAGGCGCCTTCTGGACCCTATGCTGTGGTCTCTGCCCCTTTGAGCTCAGAGTCCTAGAGCGTCTCCCTGGGAGACCTGAGCAGGAGTGGGAAGGCCGGGGGACCTCGTGGTTTTCTGCCAGAAGAGTCACAGGTGGTCACAGAACTCTCATCACTGTGGCCTGGGCTGGAGTCGGGAAACTCAGCCTCTTGTGTCCCCAGTGCCGTGCTGGGTGCCAGACACATTCCAGGCAGGCTCCCCAGGCAGGCGTGAAAGAGAGGCATGGGGACAGCGTGAACCACAGCCCCTGACATTTGGCTGTTTCTGCGGTTCTTGGCTCAGTGTTGGTCATCCCAGGGATAGGAAGTCCCAAGAGGCCGGGCCTTGCTGGTTCATGGCTGCATTCCCAGCACTTGGCACGGTGCATGCTTGCCGAATGAATGAAGTGTGAGCCTGGACAGCAGTGGGGGCGTGGTTAGACCGCATGCGTCCTGGCGAAAGGGGGAATGTTCTCGTGAATAAGGTGGGAAAGCCAGGCAGGAGTAGCGTGAATGCCAAACTAAGAGTTTGGACTTGGTGCTAAAGGTGATGGGGGGCCTTTGAGGGTTTTGAGCTGGAGAGTGAGGGGGTCCAACCTCCGTTCGATGCCAGAGGTTGTGGTTTCTCTTTGAAACAAGGTGCCATGCCCCTCCAGTCTCCTCTGGGACCAGGCTCGGGGTGGCCTGGCGCCGAGTTTGGAGAACTGGCGGTGGGGGGGGTGGGGAGCAGAAACTACAGCCAGAGTGGGAGCCACCCTATGAGAGAGAGGCCTGGCTTTCTTTTCCTGGCTCTGCAGCTGGCTGCCTCTCAGGAGAGCTTCTAGCACCCCCTGCTGTCTGTTCCTAGACGCACACAGGGGCTTGGGGAACAAAATGAAAAGGAAAGCAAGGACATCCCCGGCCCGCAGGACCTCTGCTCCAAGGGCGGTTTGCCAACCACAGGCTCCTGGGGGTCTGCTGAGCTCCTCTTTCACTCTGGAGGTCCTGGGGTCCCCCACACGTGTCATCAGGTTCCGGATAACTCCAGGTTTGGCCTGTGTAAGGGGCTGAATAGTGTCTCCCGCCCACGAAATCATGTCGACTTGGAGCCTCAGAATGTGAGCTTGTTGGGAAATAAGGTCTTGCAGGTGTAATTAGTTGAGGAGCTCGAGACGAAATCGTTCCGGATTTAGGGTGGGCCCAAAATCCAATGGCTGGTGTCTGTATGAGAGGAAGGAGCTCGGGATGTGGGGGAAGAAGATCACGTGACGGAGGCCTGCGACTGCAGTGACACGAGTACAGGACCAGGAGCTCGGGGCTGCCGGCAGCCTCCAGGAGCCACGGTGTGAGGTGAGGGGCTCGCCAGCGCTTCCTCTGGCTCCTGAGGCCCAGTGTGCTCCGTGTGCCCTTCACTCCCACGCCCGTACCCACACCCACGCACTCACACACGTGCACGCACACCCGTGTGGCCAGGCGCACATAGGCGTACCTGTGCGCAGTTGACAGAAGAGATGCGAGCTGTCACAGAGGCCGAAGAAGCAGGTGCAGAGGGAGCTTGCGGTCACCGTGGTGGAAATCAGGCCTGGGGCGAGAGCAGCAGCTGCCCAGTGCTGAGGAAGAGGCAGGGGGACCTAGTGATTAGCACAGCCTGGATCCCTAAAGTCCTCCCTGTTCTCCCCGGGGCCTGTGTGCAGGGGCCCAGTGTGTGGCCGGGGCTCCCACTCCTTCCCCCGCCCCAGCTCTGTTTCCTCCTGAGGGGGACCTGCTCCTCATCGCCTGGTGGAGGGGACCAAGGTCCCGTGAACGGATGAGAGACACTGCCAGGGAGGCAGAGATGGCTTGCCCGCCTCCGGGCCGTGGTGTCCTTGACAGAAAGGTACCCACTGAGTGAGGAGTTCGCTTAGGAGCCCAGTGTGGGCTGTGTGCGTCCGCCACCCAGATCTGGTCAGAAGCTGGAACAGATGGCGGTGGGGGGGGGTGGCAGGAAGGTCATGCAGCTCCCTGCAGTCTCCCCTCACGCTTGTTCCTCTAGAATCTTCCATCTTCAGGCTCCACAGCAGCCCTTCGCCATGAGGTAGCAGGCTGAGAAAGAAGACCATGGGTCTGGCTCTGCTGGATCCCTGGTACAGGGATCGCCGATGCTGCCAGAACGTTCTCTGAATGAATGCCTAGAAAATGCGCCCATTCACTCTCTCTCTTTCTCTTTTTTTTAAATGAAAAAAGTTGATGAAAGTCACGTAACATAAGACTGATCATTTTAAAGCAAAGAATTCAGCAGCTCATTCTGCACCTTATACAAACGCCACCTCTCTCTCTTTTCAAAACATTTTCATTAGCTCAGAAGAGTACCCACTACTGACTAAGTTATCACCTGTTCCTCCCTCCCAGCCCCCTGGCAACCACCCGTCTGCTCTCTGCCCACGGACTTGTCTCTTCTGGACATTCCCTATAAATGGAATCATATACGTGGCCTTCTGCGTCTGGCTCTTTACACGGAGTCTCATGCTTTCAAGGTTGATCCACGTCGTAACAAGTGTCAGTATATTATTCCTCTTTAAGCCTGAATAACCTTCTAGTGCGGGCATAGACCACAATTTCTTTATTCTTCCATCGATGGACACTTGGGCCGTTTCCCCCTTTTGGCTATTGTGAATCGTGCTGCTGTGAACACTCGCCGTGAGCAAGTTCTCCGAGCATCCGCTTCCTGTTCTTTCCGCTATAGACCTGGAAGAGGAGTCACTGAGTCACACACTAATCCCGTGTTTAGCTTTTTGAGGGACCGCCACACCCTGTTCTGTTTTCCATTCTCACCAGCGCAGCCTGGCCAATACTTGTTATTTTGTTTCTGTTGTGTTGTGTTTGCTATCCTAGTAGGCATGAAGTGGTGTCTCGTGGTTTGATTTGTATTTCCCTGATGACTAATGATGGTGAGCATCTTTTCATGTGCTTATTGGCCATTTGTAGATCTTCTTTGGAGAAATGTCTGTTCAAGTCCTTTGCTCATTTTTTAAATTGGGTTGTTTGTCTTTTTGTTGTTGGGTTGAAAGAGATCACTCTTTGTACAAATCGTGCAAGACAAAGAAATTAAAGCTCAGACCGTCTCTTGCCCATGGTCTCGGAGCCAGACCACAGCTCAGACCTTCTGCAGCCCACTCCCTGCCCCAGCTGCAATTAGGTTTTTGAGGCTGGAGTTGGCTTGTGCTGACCTGTGGACACCTCAGAAAGACCGTTAGGGAAGGAAGAGATGATGCAAAAGAGGGGGTCCCCTCTTCCAGAGTTCCAGCAATGCCTTTTGTATTAGAAGAGGCAGAATGCTCTAGAAGCTGATTCCCAGGTAGGCTGCTCCAATTGTGTGAGTGCGAGCATGCCTGTGCATGTGGCGTGTGCCCGTGTGTTCATTCATGTGCACAGGTGTGTGCGTGTCTGCGGGTGTCAGAGCTGCCTGGACCCACACCATCTGTGTGCCCCTGTCCCCTCTCTGGCACCTTTGAGCCACCACTGAAAGAAGGAAACTGTGGAAGGATGGCTGGGTGGGGATGCCACCTGCTGGTCGCGCTGGGCGCTGCAGGTAGATGCCCTGCCGGTGGGCGTGGCCACGCCTGGTCTCCTGGGTCAGATGCCAGGGGTAGGAGCCTTTAAGGGCCCCAGAAGGATCCTTTCTTCTGCCTCGAAGAAAACAGAGCCCCCCCCCGTTGCCCCCATGCCCTTTGAGCCTCTCTAAGGAACAGCTACAGGGGCCAGATAGCCTTCTTGGTACCATGAGCTCCCCTCCAGTTCAATCAAGCCCTTAGAAGAGTTTTTAAAAGCATATAGGATTACAAAGGAAACCGATTATACTGAAATGCAGTTATCAAAATAGTGATTGTAATATATGTGCTTAGTGAAATAAGACCCAGCAGCAGGTCTAACAGCAGCTGTAATTTTGAAGACGTGATCAGCATAGATGACGTTTTGAGAGACCCGCTACAACTGGAATGTGCTGTGAACACATTTGTGATTTCTACCGCCTGCAAAGTCACTGGAACTGCTAACGGCACTGCCTAGATTTACAGCGGATGGAGCCGCCATAATTTGATCAAAGGTTTATAATGTTGAAGATGCAATTTCTTCCCCCACCCCTAGTTTGCGAATTCTCTCCATGGATCCTTTGGGGGTTGGACACCCTAGGTTAAGGGCCCCTGGCCCCAACCTTGCCTGGTGGCCCCAACTCCTTCTCAGCCCCTTGGCCACATGCCAAGCAGGTCCCAGCCAAGCTCACCCCTTCAGCCCCTGCCTCACCATCCACAGCCTGGCTGCCTCCCTGCTTCTACCCTCAGATCCCCCTCCTCAGCACAGGACAAGGCATCATCTCAGAGCCAGCCCAGTGACTTCCTGCTCTGATGGTGGACAAATAGCAGAACCAGTTTCTGACATGCCATCGCATGAGGCAGCTCCCCCCCCCCCCCCAGACAATGGTCCCTCTCTCCAGGACACAGGCAGGGAAGACTCTGCATGTTGTCACCTGGACATCACCCTTTGCCCAAATCAGGGCTTGCCAGGCCATTTTTGTCCTTCTGGCCAATCTGGAGAGACATTGTGAGGCCATAAATGGGGGAAAGGGCATTCCCCCCTCCCTCCCTGGATGATATTTAATGAGCACCTACTATGTGCTGGGCACTGTCCTAGGTGCTGAAACTGTAAATAGCAAACATGGTAGTCAAAGCCTCTTCCTTCTTGGAGTTTTTATTCTATGGGGGAAGGCAGATAAAATAAGTTAGTAAAAGTGATAGTATGCTCTAGGGTGATCAGTGTTATTGGGGGTGGGGAATACAAGGTACGGGAGGCAGGGGGTGCTGGAGTCGGCCTTACTGAGCAGAGAAGCAGGGGGGAAGCCGTGTGTGTGTGTGTGTGTGTGTGTGTGTGTGTGTGTGTGTGTGTGTATAGGGAAGAGTGTGGCAGGGGGAATAGCCAAAGCAAAGCCCTGAGGAAGGCAGAGCTGGAAGGATGAACAACAGGGAATGAGGGCAGTGAGGTCAAAGGGGCTAGGTCATGCCAACCTTGGGGCCAATGGAAGGACTCTGAGCTGGGAGACATCGAGGGGTTTGTGTGGAAGAGGACATGGTCCTGGCACACACACGTGGGGCACAGTGAGGAGGGGACAGTGGAGAGGTGAAGGCTCCAGGGCAGGGAGCAGTGGTTGGAAGCTGGATCTGCTGGTTGGGCAGGTGGGTGCAGAGTGTGAGACCAGCTGTCGCAAGGACACGGGAAGTGCCTTAGTTTCCTGTGGCTGCGGAAGCAAATACCACAAGCCGGGTGGCTTCAAACAACAGAAATCTATTTTCTCCCAGTTCTGGAGACTAGAAGTCTGAAATCAAGGTGTTGTGGGTTGAACTGTGTCCATCCAAACTTCCTATGTGGAAGTCCTTACCCCCAGCATCTCATTAGGTGACCCTATTTGGAAATGGGGCTTTTTTTAAAGATTTTATTTATTTATTTATTAGAGAGTGAAAGAGAGAAAGAGAAAACACAGGCAGGGGGAGAAGCAGGCTTCCCGCTGAGCAGGGAGCCTGATGTGGGGCTTAATCCCAGGACCCTGAGATCATGACCTGAGGCGAAGGCAGACACTTAGCCAACTGAGCCACCCAGACATCCCCGAAATGGGGCCTTTAAAGAGGTGACTGGGTTAAAATAAGGCCCTTAGGGTGGGTCCTAATCCAGTCTGACTGTGTCCTTCGAAGAAGAGATTAGGACACAGACACGCACAGCGGACAGGGGGACCGAGGGGGCTGGCCATCTACACATCAAGGAGAGGGCCCTCAGGAGACACCACACCTTTTTTTTTTTTTAAAGATTTATTTATTTATTTATTTATTTATTTATTTATTTATTTATTTATTTATTTAA
>NC_048227.1:5450827-5470681 GCF_002007445.2 Ailuropoda melanoleuca
AGCCTGATGTGGGGCTCGATCCCATAACGCCGGGATCACGCCCTGAGCCAAAGGCAGACGCTCAACGACTGAGCCACCCAGGCGCCCCAGGAGACACCACACCTTGATCTCTGACTTCCAGCCTATGAGAAAATAAGTCTGTTGTTGAGGCCTCCTGGACGTGGTGCCTCGTTATGGTGGCCCATGAAAGCTAACCCGGGAGAATCCGTTCTGTGCCTCCCAGCTGCTGGTGGATCCAGCAACCAACCCTTGGTGCTCACATCACCCAATCCCTGTCCCCCATTGCCTGGCTGTCTTCCCTGTGTGTCTGTCTGCGCCTGTTCTCTTTTTATAAGGACACCGGTCACTGGGTTTAGGGTACACCTTATTCCACTAAGACCTCATCTTAATTTGATCACATCTGCAAAGACCCTATTTCCATTTCAGGGCACATCCATGGGTCTGGATGGACATGAATTTGGGGGGAGTCACTATTCAACTCAGTACAGATGTGTTCATCTACGTTTCCTTGGAAACCCATTTTAATCCCATCAGGCTCAAATGCTCAAAATCCTTCCAAAAAACACCCCACCATGTCCAAGGTGACAGAGTGGGGGACTCCACTAAGTCCTGGACCAGGCTTCTTAAAGGGAAAAAATGGCTCTTCTCAAGTCCAGGGAAAAGTACATCCAATTGATTCTACCCTTGACTGCCTGTGGTCACAGGAACCCACAACCTCTCATCAGCAATACTGGGGTCCCTCCTAGAAGGGCAGGCTGGTGAGAATACCTGCCCCAACCCCTCGTGCCGGCAGGGGCGGGGGGGTGGTATGTGTGTGGGGAGGGTGAGTACAGAATCGTGATACCGTTTATAAAGACACCAGGGGCTAGTGGGTGAGTATACAGTTAGCTCCCCACAAGCCCCCCCACCTGGGCTGCAGCTCTGGAAGCCACTGCTCACCCCCCACCCCGGGGAATGAGCAGACAGCAAAGCAACCCGGGGGTGCCTTGAAGACCCCCCCCCTTGCTCAGGGTGGGCACTCAGCGCTCTGCTGCTCAATCCAGCCTACTGCCCCAACAGCTTGCGTACCCCCAAATTTTGCGTCAAATGTTTTCCTACCCAATTGGACTGCAGTTGTGTGCCTCTTCGGTTGACAAAGTGACCCCTCCCTCTACTGCTGTTTTTTTTTTTCTGCATTTCTGTTCTAGTGGTTTTTTCTGCCTCTTTCACGTGGTTCATAATTTGGTTTTTTTGAGAGTTGTTTAAACGTCTGTAAGGCAAACACCTGAGTACCGCAGTTTTTACAGAGATAGTTCTCCTTTTGCAGCATGAACAACCACTTCTAAATTCCTCTGGGTGGGGTTTAGATGTTTGAATCTGGGTTCTGTTGATGGCACATGCAGAGATGGGGAGCTGTATGCTATTCCAGCAGGGAGTGGTTCGAAATGACACGTGGCCCGCATCTATTAGGAGCACATTAAAATGACCCAAGACAAGAACAGTCCCCCCACCCTGTCAACTTTCTCCAAGGTCTCATTTGATCCTTTAACCAGGTTTCTGAGGCACAAGGGTCCCCTGGGACACTCAGGTGCCTTTTTGCCCCAAACCCTGACGCACTGACCCCTGGCTGGGGGGTCAGTGGAAAGGTGCGTGTGGCAGCAGCCGCCCCACATGCTGATGCTGAGGTCTGAGGAAGTTCCCCAAATGACTTGGCTCATGAAATTGGAGGTTCTCAGAGGTAAAGTCAAGGTGGGGTTGGGGTTCATTCCTACCCACGTTCCAGCTTGAGGCTTGGGGCACACCGGCTAGCTGGGTTGTGTGGGAGGATGGGAGGAGAGCAGAGGCAATTAAGAAAAAAGCCCACATCTCTTATAGAAGAAAAGAAGCTTAGGAAGGAAGCCGACTGAGAGGCGTGAATTCAGAAGTGCGGTGCTCGGACCCGCAGCATCAGCGGCATCTCGAATTTTGTTAGAAACCCAGATTTCCGGGGCGCCTGGGTGGCTCAGCTGTTAAGCGTCTGCCTTTGGCTCAGGTCATGATCCACGGGTCCTGGAGAGACCCCCCATCGGGCTCCCTGCTCGGCCGGGAGCCTGCCTTTCCCTCTCACACTCCCCTTGCTTGTGTTCCCTCTCTCGTTGTCTCTCTCTGTCAAATAAATAAATAAAATCTTAAAAGAAAAAAGAGGGGCGCCTGGGTGGCACAGCGGTTAAGCGTCTGCCTTCGGCTCAGGGCGTGATCCCGGCGTTGTGGGATGGAGCCCCACATCAGGCTCTGTGAGCCTGCTTCTTCCTCTCCTACTCCCCCTGCTTGTGTTCCCTCTCTCACTGGCTGTCTCTATCTCTGTCGAATAAATAAATAAATAATCTTAAAAAAAAAAAAAAAAAAAGAAACCCAGATTCCCAGGCCCCACTCCCCACCTCCTGAATGAAGAAAGTACGTGGCTTGGCAAGACATCTGGTAATTCTCAGGCACATCCAAGTTCAAGGAACCTGTGGAGACCAGAGGCGCTCACCCTTGATGGCGCACCAAGACTCCTGTGGGCCTGCAGGGACCCAGGCGGCTGCCCCCTCGTCAGGTGAAGATTCAGGTGTGGGTGCGTGGACAGGGCCCCAGGATCTGCATCTCCAAGTTCCCTGAGCATAGCCTCCCCCTGTACCCGCCTCCCCCACCCCGATCTAGCGTCTGCCCAGAGCCACAGACTTGGGTGCACATTGGAATCATGGGGGGACACTTGGACCCACCTCCAAGAGAAGCTCCCTCCCCCAAGTCTGGTCAGTCTGCAGTGCAGTCTGGTTGGAGGTTTAGGGAGCGCTGGTCCAAACGACCGACGGGGACCTGACGCCCCGGACAGCAGCTCCATCCGCACTTGCCAGAGAACACAGTGGGGATGCCCGCTGTGCAAGCCCCCCCACCCCCACCACACACAAAAAAGAAAGAGACTCCGGCCCCCTAGCGTCTCTGCTTGGCTATTTCGAGAGCACGCAAGCTTTATTCGGCAATAATGGCAGTATTTCATGAGAATGAGCTGTACGACAGCGGGAATGCTGTTGTCTGCACAAAGTCTGAGAGCAAAGATTACGGCAACAGAGCTTTGCCCCCACAGCCCGGCCCCCTCCCCCCCAAATAGGCTCCAGGCCCCCCATGCTCCTGCATGGCTGGGCGGGAGGGCCTCTCTGTGGTCTCTCTCCGCACCTGGACTGCCCTCTCCGCCCACTCTGTCTCCCCCAGGCCACTGGGTTCCCCCCAGCCCTGGGCGGGCTCCCTCCAAACCTGCCTTCTCCTCCTCAAGGCCATGCGGAGTGGCAAGAACCCCATCCCCCACAGTGAGCCCAAGGCCCCACTGGCCCATTCCTCCTTTGCTGCGAGGCCTTTTCCTCCATGGAAGTTAACCCGGTCTCAGAAAAAGAAGGTGCTATTTATAAAGCCCTCTGCACCCACAAAGTGTTAGCCCTGCCTCCACCCGACCCCCAGCAAGCAGGCAGGAAACAGGGTGTCCCCAGAATGGGCTGGAGGAGCCACGGGGACAGTATACAAAGAGAAGGGCCAGGCTCAGGAGCTCCGGGGGACCAAGTGGAGAAAGTCTGAAGTCATATTAGTTTTAATTCAGGACCCAGCAACTAGCCTAACTCCCACAGAGGACATCAGCGGAGACACCTGTGTGACACGTGTGACGTGTGTGTGCACACGCGTGCACTTGTCTCTGTATGTATGACCTTTCATGATGTAGCCTTAACCATGGGTGACCTTCCTCCCAGTTCTCTGACCTAGGCAGGGCCACCTGGGGGAGGGAAGCTCGGACCCCAGATGGACAGCAGAAGTGCCAATATGGGGAGAACGGGTGAGGGGCAGCCAGGCACCCCTGGGAGAGAGGAGGGACCCCGCTGAGCGTCAGGGCCCTGCGTGGGGCTCTTCAGAGGCAAGGGGTGGGGTAGGGCAGACTGAGAGGGACTTATGGCAGAGGCTGGACTGTACAGATGGACGCATGGCAGGGGTGTGGGGCTGAGGGGGGCTCGTGGCGGCAGCTGGAAATACAGATGGATGGCCAGCAGGGTGGACAGCCCCGCACACGCGAGCCCCTGCTGCTCGGCGGCCAGCACCACCCTGTCGGAAGTGCCCAGCTGGCGGTCAGTTAACGCTGAGATGGGACTGGGGGGCGCTCACACAGTGTAAGTTTTGATGGATTTGTAGAGGGGCGGCAGCAGCCCGTGGTTCTCGCGGACAACTTCTAGGTACTCCGAGGGAGCCTCCAGCAAGAAGGGCCCACAGCACATCTGGCAGCAGCACCTGACCCCAGCAGGAGGCTCCGGGTTCTTGTCAGACATGGGGGAAAAGTCAAAATCAGCCACCTATGGTGAACAAAACCCCACGGGTCAATCACCCGCCTGCCAGACCCCCGTTAGGCGGCCTTACGAGCTCAGCTGCCTGGCGGCATACAGTGCTTCCCTGTGCCCTTGGCTTTTCTGCTCCCTCTTTTCGTTGCCCTCCCCCGGGCGCAGCTGCTCGGCAAGGGGTGAGCATCGGATGGGAAGAGGCCAACTCAACGTGGTCCGTCTATGAATGCATCTTGGACACATCGCCCCCAGCCCTAGGACCTTGCTCTGACATCCAGGTCCTCTCCAGGCTCCCCTTCTCCAGTCAGGGCCCGGTGGTCCAGCCTCCGCCCTCCTGAGCACCCACCTCTACCATGTCCTTCTGGTGAGCGGCATTCCGTAGGGTCATGTACATGATGAAGGCCAGCATCATGGTGATCAGCGTGGCGCACGGGAAAGCAAAGACAGCCGGCTGGATGCCTGCGGGTGAGACACGGTGAAGTCACGGGTCTGGGGCTCTCCGACCGCAGTGGGGACAGAAGAGTCAAACCCCACAACCCCTATTATTGCCTTAGCCACGTGCATCCCAACTGGGCAACCGCAACCGGCAAACCTGGGAGTCTACGGAAACCAAGTAGGGGTGTGTTAGGGTTTTAAAATATGTCCACATGTGACTTGACGGTCACTTGCAAGAGGTGCTGCTAAATCCCCCACCCCCCGAGTGTGAGCTGGACTTAATGACTTGCCCTAATGGATAGCACAGGACAGGAGCCATGACCAAGCCATCAGAGAAATTACAGCCGCCTCCTCGCTCTCTTGTGGGTGACTTGCATTGGAGACAGGAAGGCGTGTTGTGAGGACATGCCACAGCCTTGTGACCTGCTGTAGGTATCTCCCCTCCACCAGCTCCAGGCTCCACCCCGACCCCCCGAGACAGGAAGCTGCATGGTGGAGCAAGGAGAACCCAGGGCCTGCAGTTAGGCAGTCGTGGGTTTGAACCCCAGCTCTGACCATGCTCCCTGATGCTAATGCTGACCCACGAGGCTGCTTCAGGGATGCCACCAGGGGAGGGGTATGACTGTGACAGGTGCACGGCAGCTGATTGGCAAGTGTGGGTCCCCCTCACCTCTCCCCTCCCCTGCCCCTGGTGTAGACACCCAGTGTGCCAGGAGGCTCTGCTTCCCAGGAAAAGGCAGCACTGATTACCTGGAATGCTGTCTCCCCCGCAGGATTCAGGGGGCCCTGAGGCACTCAGCTCCCAGGAAGGGCTGGAGGAGGCAGAGCCCCAGACCCCCAGCGAGGCCCACAAGGCCAGCCAGGGCCCAGAGTGGAGCACGGCATCTGCCCAATGGCTCAGATAGGGGCTGGGGAGACCAGAGGGGACAGCGGGGAACTTGTGGGTCCGACCCTGGGGACGAATGCAGCTAGCGAGGTTTCCGAGCGTACATGGAGGGCCGGGACCTGGCCGGGCACCTGAAAGACCATCCCTTAGGGCTCTGGGATCCCACTTTCTCCTCTATGTAAGGAATTGCCTTTCTGGGGTCACAGAAGAGTCCCCCCTGGAAAAGAAGGGTAGAACTTCACACCATCATCAGCTAATCCTGTAACTGCTAGCCAGCGGCCAGGCCTGACGGTGACTGAGGGAAGGACATGCTGGGGGAGGTGGCTGGGGGGCCTGATGGATGACAGGAGCCCCACTTCACACTGTCTGAGCAGTGCCTGCTCCCTTGGGCTGGTTTTAGTGGTGACCACAGTGCCAGGATCAGGGTGATGGCGGAGAAGGGAGCATTGTGATTGGGGGCGCTTATCTGGGGATTGCTCATGATGGGGACAGCGTGGCCTTGGTAATACGTGGGAAGGACACCGGGGACAGTGATGGTGGCGGGGAGTGAAAGCCAAAGCTGTCTGCTGCTGGGCGGCACGGGACCCATGACTCGGGTCCAGACGGTGGGCGTCGGGGCTGGCGGGAGGGGTGCGGTTGGTGGTGTGGGCCGTAGCACTTCCAGAGCCGTCTGCCGGCTCCGGATGGTGCCGGAAGGGCCGTCAGGAGTGTGCGTGGTAATGGTGACAGAGCTGTGTGGTCAAGCTGGCCGGGGGTCTGCGCTGGCTGCTGGGATAGCTCGCGGCGTTGGTGTGGAGGGTGGTGGTGGCAGAACCAAGGGGTGCTAGGCCTGGCCGGCGATGGCGTGGGTGGTCTGGGGGAGGTATGGGCGTGTGGTCAACAGTGTTGGTTGGGCCAGTGGGTTTGGTGATGATGCTCATGTTGGGGGTTGGCTGGAGGTCGCACACTGGTGGTGGTGGCGGGCTGACTGGCGTGTGCTGCCCGCGTGGCACTGGGGGAGGGGCGCGGCACTTACTGGAGGGCCACACCTGGATCCTGTGGTACTGGTGCGTCTTACTGATGACGTTCTCGGCCCGGATGCTGAAACAGTAGTCCCCAGGATCCCTGAAGGTGTGGGTCAGGTTGTAGGCCGTGCTGGCCACCGACACAGGGTGGCATTCCCCTTCCTCCAGCGGCAGGCACTCGGGCTTGAGGCGCCAGCACACGGTCAGAGGGGGGCTGCAGGGAAATGGGGGTGGGTTTTCAGCAATGGCTCAGGAAGGAGTGTGAGCACAGACCAAGGCTGAGAAAGGCCAGACAGCCGTGAACGTCCATGTCTTTTTCAGGACAGAACACCTAGCTGTCCTGGCCTCTGCTTCACCCCTTCCAGCCCAGGGAACATGATGGTAAATAAGAGATGCCCCCCCAGACCCCAAGGGGGTGCCAGGCTAGTGAGGCAAACAGGGATGGGCACAGAGTGCTGGACAAGACAGGGTGAGCGCTCCAGTGATACATGGGGTGTACACGGGGCACAGGTGGGTACATTCTTAATGAGGAAGTCAGGGAAGGCTTTCTGGAGGAGGTGGCGTTTGAATAGGATCTGAAAAGATGAGTAGACTTTTGACAGTTTGGGAGGGGCGAGGGCATTCCAGGTTATCCACCTGCCACAGCACAGGCCCAGAAGCTGGAAAACACAGGTCCAGCTCAGGAATGTGGAGCAGGCAGCCCCAGGCCCCAGTAAAACACACACTCCTGCCACCTCAGCCATCGGGTCTGCCAAGCCTGAGTGCTTCCCATCTCACTCTTCAAGTCCTAAGCTAAGCGCCTGCCCCCCAAACTCCCCACAAGCTTTAGAAACTTCCTCCAGCCCCGTGGCTCATCTTCCTCTTCTCTTGGCCGCTTTGCGTGCTCCCCATCGAACCTTGCCTCCCTCTGTCATGGCCCAGTGTCGAGGGGTGGGGCCGGTCCTCCCCACCAGAGTCCCTGGAGGGCTGAGCCCTGACGACCGAGCCCTGCGGCTCCGTCCACCTTGTGCAGAGAACATGCCCGGCTTCTCAAGGTCACTTACTACATACTCAGCCCCATGCTGTTCTTCCCGAGCGATGGGCCGGTTCCCACATGGTTTGTTTTCTGGGGGCTGGAGGCAGGTCTAAGCCATACGCAGAGGGTGACGCGTTCCTCACCGGCCTTTGCCTTGATGCCCACACTGCGGACAGCTCCAAAGGGCCGGGCCTCTCTCCCCTGGACGTCAAGTATAGAGCCGTGCCCACAACTCTCCCACGGTTGCAGAGCAAGGTAGCAGAAGCTTCCGCTGGCCCTCAAAGTTGGGGCCCCTCAGGGAATGGAACAGGCTCAAAATCATCCATGGGAGAGTGTGGGCAGGGCAGCGAATCACCCACTGTCCACTCTGGGGTTCACTCACCTCCCCAGGAAGTTCAAGGTCACTGTCAGCTTTTGGAAGGTCTGAATTAGGGTGGGCCCCAAGACCTGGATGCCTTGAAGGGTTTCTGAAAGGCAGAGAGGGCCCCATTAGACCTGGTGGCTGAGGACAGCTGTCTCAGAGCTCCCAGGGCTCGGGGCTGTGTCACCACCACCCTGTCAGGCTCTCTCCCGAGGTGGGGGTCGCAGGTCTGTCCAGGGCATGCCTGGGTCCCGCCTCCCCGACAGCAGCAGGTTTCAGAGCCGCTCAGAATGAGGATGCTGGGGGAAGCAGGTGGGACTCTGAGAACAAGGACGGAGGCCTGGCTCCAGATAACCTCCCCTCCCCCACCACGTGTGCAATGTGGGGAAAGCATCACCCCACTTGCACGCACTGCAGCACAACTCAGAAATCTGCCGCAGCTGCCCAAGCGCCCCGTCTCGCCAAAGTCAGGGAGAGGCGGGTTTGGGGTTTCCTCTCTGCAGGAGACTGAGGCCGTCCCAACCCCAACAGGACAGTCCTAGACAGGAGGCCAGTGTGGCCCGAGAACAAAGAGCCATGTGGACTGACCAGCTCACAGTACAGTGTCTGGCCACAGGCTCGGGCTCTGGGAGCAGGCGCGCCTGGGTTCAAATCCACCTCTGCCACTTGGTGGCCACGTGGCCTCCTCCGTGGCCCCCAGGGCCCTCTCAGAAATGGGGATAATGACCGACCGCTCAGAGGGCTGCCCTGGGGACGCGAAGAGAGGATGTGCATCCAAGCTCAGCCCAGTGCCCCCCTGGAGCCACTCTGATCTTCATGGGCTCTGACCCCACAAAGAGTGCTGCCCAGGGCTCCCCAAGGGGCCAAACGCTCAACCTGCACCAACCCCCGGAGACCCACCCTGCAGCTTCAGTGAGGAAGAGAAGTCGCCCGTCTTCTGCATAATGCCCTTCTCGGCATTCTGCGTTGCCTGTTCCCACTCGGCCACCACCTTGAGCTTCACGGTGAAGGTTCCGATGATGGAATAGTTGTAATAGACCACAGCGTCTTCAGTCACCATCTGGGTGCTGTAAGGTGACAGGATGAAGATGACAGAAGTGACTTATATGGCCTCTTAGGGTCAGGGGCATCTGTGGAGTGACAAGCTCGGCTACCAATGCCTTGTGAGCAAAGCGGGCATCATCACAGCAGCAACCCCCAGAGCCAGCCAAGACACAAGGTCAGCCATGCTTGGGTGAAGTGGCTGCTGGTCATCTTTGTGCCTGTAAGTGACAGCTGGGATAACTCGCAGCAGCAAGTGCCTGTCACCTGCCAGGAACCTAAAAGAGGCCCTGAATTAGAGACAAGGACAATCCTGGGAAGGGAAAAATATATAACCGGAGTTAAGACATATTTGGCTTTGAATCCCAGTTCTAGATTTCCTATCTATAACACTAAGTCTTACTTTTCTCATCTGTAAAACAGAATCATATCTCTATCATAGTTATGATATGACATATAAAGTATATAATATCATGCTTTTTCCTGCAATTACCTGAATTACTTCAAAAGGAAGTCTAATAACAATAAAGAAAATCTTTGTTGATTTCTCAATGCTCTTTACATATGAAGTTTAACAATTCTTTACCTATTAAATATCTTCCAAATATTTTCCAAACCCAGTCTAACTTTTGTCTTTTGGTTTGATGTACTTCTTTCATACTCAGATTTTAATTCTAGTGAGCCAAATCTAGCATTTTTTTTCCTTTATAGTTTCTGCCTCTGTTTCTCTGTTCTTAGAAATGCTTTCCCCACTACCAAATTATCCAATTGCAGGGGTCATTTACATTTCAATCTAGTCCTGGTTCATTATGTTTAATTTTTCAATCTATCTGGAATTGTTTTTGTTAAGGATCAGATTGTTTTTCTTTTAAATAGTTAACCAGTTGCCTGAGTGCCATTTATTAAATAATCTATCTTTACTCACTGGTTAGAAATACCACTGTTACCATATACTAGATACGTGTATAAACTCAGGTTTGTGTCTGTCTTTTCTATTCTGTCCTGTTGAATGGCCTTTTGTTGCTGCAAATTATTTGTGACTTTTTTTTAAGATTTTACTTTTAAGTAATCTCTACACCCAACATGGGGCTTGAACTCAAAACCCTCAGATCAAGAGTTGCATGCTCTATGGATTGAGCCAGCCAGGCGTCCCTATTTGTAGCTTTTAAAATACATTTATGTATGTATTTCTAGTCCTTCTCCCCATCCCCACTCATCATTCTGCTTTTCTGATCTTTTTTTCCTTCTGACAATATTGAGAAATTCTCTCTTCACTTTTTAAGTCTTTTTAAGGTTCTAGGTGCAATCTGCATTCTTATTCAAATAAATCCTACCATTTGGGGCTAAGTTTATTCTCTTAGTTTTTATGTTTTATAACTATTGTAAAAGATTTTTTCTATTGCCATCATATGGAAAGGCTATGAATCTTTGTTTTATGACAGCCATATCATTAAACTCTGTTTTTAGTTCTAATATTTTTCAGATCAGTCTCTTGTGTTTCCTAGGACACCTATGTGTGTAATGATTTTTGTCTCCTCCTTTACAGTATATATATTTCTTTTTCTTGTTTTATTTCATTGGCAAGTCAAAAATGTTCTATGATAGTAAAAAAGGTGAATAAAGGATTTAATGTGAAAAGAAATGCCCCTAATTAGTATAGAGCCAATCCCCTGGGTTGAGAAAGATGTTCCAGATGTTGTTTAGGTTATAATAAAACCATGTGTATGTTTATAATGACACATATTTTTATACATGTATATATGCATTCATGCATATGTATATATGTGTGTGTATATGTGCATACTTAAACACCAAATTTAGATGTAGAATCTTTGTCACATTCCAAAAATTATACTTAATGGAATATTTATTGGACTTGCATCAAGCTTACAGAATAACTAGAGGACATGTTTACAATATTAAGATTCACCATCCTGAACATGGTGCACATAACACGTCTACGTAAATCTTTAATACCTCTTAGTAAGGGTGCCTGGGGGGCTCAGTCAGTTAAGCTTCTGCCTTCAGCTCAGGTCATGATCTCAGGGTCCTGGGATCGAGCCCCGCAGCAGGCTCCCTGCTCGGTGGAGAGCCTGCTGCTCCCTCTCGCTCTCCCTCTGGGCTCTCCCCACTGCCACTCAAATAAATAAATAAAATCTCTTTAAAAAAAATCTTTGATACCTCTCAGTAACTCTAGTTTTCTTCACACAGGATCTTACCCATTTCCAGGTGTGTTCCTATGTTTATGTACTATTTTTGCTATAATTGGGAGCCCCCACTTTGTTTTCTAACGTATTACTGTACATAAGAAAGCACGCTGAGCCTGTAAGTCCCATGGGGGTGAGAAGTCATGCACGAGAAGGATTCCTAAGCCTTTAATGAACTGGGAAAATTGGTTTGTGTTTCTCTGCAAGCCTGAGAAATGTCTTAAGGAATGCCAACAAATGGAAGGTGGAAACATATGGGCTAGAGTAGGAAAGACCATCAGCCAGGGACTTGAGGGGACCCAAAAGGATTGAGGGGTCCCCTGCAGAGCACTACCCTCATACGAGCTCAGGGTGTCTGTGGGCTGCCTGGGCTCGGTGCCTGACCCCCACTTCCTGACCTGCCTCCTCCAGCCTGGCTTGTTTGGAGAGGAGAAGTCAAGAGAAACGAAGCCAGGACACCTGAGTTCTACCACATATGTATAATTGCACATGCTATCAGCCAAGTAGGTCCTTCCAGAGTCAAATGGAGAAAAATTCTACTTTGACCTTTCTTAAAGGGATGTTTGGGGCACCAGTGACCTCCTGTACCAGACTGTAGGCTCCTCGAAGGCAGGTCCTGTGACTGGCTCACCACTGGTCCCCACGCGTCCCAGGCTTCACACAGAGCAGGTGTTGCAGGAATGTTTGGAGCCAGAGAGCGTGAGCAGGTGAGGGTGGGAAAGTATAGAGCACTCTGCATGGGACGACGAGGCCACCAGCCACAGGCCAAAGCTTTGGGACATCAGAGGGGAAGGACGTACCCATCTCCGAAGTCCCAGTTGTAGAGAAATGAGGCCGTCTTGAAGAAGTTGCTCGGGTCATGGAGGAGGAAGGAAACTTTAAGGACTGTCTTGGTGAGGTAAGAGCTGGGCCAGGGCAGGGAGGTGTTCTGGGTGACAACGAGGTTCCCCACGAGCAGCTCTGGGAGAGAGACCATAGGCAGGTGAGACCCCCGAGGGGGCGGGAAGGCGGGGCCAGGGAGTGACCTCACATGGCACCAGCAGGACAGCCTCTCCCCACCCTGAACTTCTGGCTGTCAGAGCTGAGTGATGGTGGGAGGGGACCCTGCAGGTCACTGAACACAGAGGCGCACGGCCCCCACATCACTGCCCCTGCTGCATGGGACACTGGTGAAGACTCATGGCACCCGCACAGCCTTGCTCCTACACCACTTTCACCAGGACCCCGAACTTTCTGGCACAAAAGGTGCTCAGGACCAGGAGGAAATGCATAGGCTTTGAAAGAAATTCTTGGGAGAGATTTCAAATTATTAGATGAGTCTAGAAAAAAATTAGCGGTTCTACTGATCACAGCTCTATGTCCGATGTGCTGGGCTGGGTAAGGACCACCGTTCCATGTCTCCTTCTCTTAAAAAAAAATTTAGGAGCTGATTTTTTTTCACCCCAGAAAGTAAGGTGTGCTCAATAAAGCTCATTTGGAAAAATGGTGAAAAGTAAGATGAAAAGAAATCGCCTGTCATTCAAACACAACTATTGTTGATGTTTTGAAGAACTGCAAAGCATTCGTGTGTATGTATTTCATAGAACGGACATTACATATACATACGTGTACTAAGCACAGTTGACCAAATTGGTTATAGAAGGTTGTGTCTTGCTTTTTAAAATTTTATAAGCAGGAGTATTCCCCTGGGACATTGCAAACTTTTTGTAAAGGTCATTGCTATTCATTATACAAATTATATCCACGTACTTAACTGATCCCTTATGGTTGCAAACTCAGCTTGTCTAATATTTCCTTCTGTTGTTATAAACACCACTGCAGTGAACACATTTGTGCATAAAACATTACCCAAATGGCAATTTACTTCCTGAAGACAAATTCTTTAACAGATTGTAAACTCCAAGACAGCAGGGACTTACTTCCCGGAAGGAGGAAGGAGTGGTAGGGTGGGAGGCTGGAGGGAGGAGAATGAACAGACCAGAGACTGAAATAGTGCATAACCATTGATAGATATCGATCGGCGGCTCTCCAAAGGGTTGGGTTCATTTATACCCCCAGTAGCAACATGTGCTTTAAGTGTTCATTCCAGCACAACGCTCCCAGCACTGGGGTAGTAAGTGTTTTCTGATTCTTTGTTAACAGGTAACAGAGAAGGGACCGTGAGTCTAATTCGTGTTTATACGATTACTAACCAGGCTGGATGGTTTTCTCTGCAGCAACAGTCTGAAGGCAAATTAGCAAACAGAAAAGGTCCTCACCTGTGATGGGGAGGACGATGAGGCTCCTCGCCACAGGTTGGCATGTCCAGCAGGCAGCAGCGGTGACCCAGACGGAGACCGGGAAGTCCCCGGGCACGTTCCCCACGGCACGGATGGTGGAGCTGAAAGCCTCATCAGTCTTCCCCGTGAGCAGCAGCGGGGTATGAATCCAGTGGAAGCGGTAGAGGTGGGTGTTGGTGGGCAGGACCAGGCTGCCATTGTCACTGGCCACTAGGCTGGCTGTGATGGTCACCTCTGCCCCCGTGGTGGCAGGGCCATCGGTGGTGAGATGGAGTTCATACAGGCCTGGAAGCCCAGAGACAAAGACTGTATTTCAGGAGAAGTGTGGCAAGGAACCCACCATCACCCTCTGGGTTGGCTTCTGCTATTCTATTTTATAAATGGAGAAACTGAGGCCCGGGCAGCTCAAGTGACTTGCCCACTGGTCATGTGGCTAGTTCAGTGTAAAGCTGGGATTCGAACCCAGGCCCAACGGAGTCCAGAGAGTTTCTTTTTATGCCAGCCAAGCTGGGCATTCCAGAGCACAGGCCTGACCTGGCCAGACTTATTTCTTAGCTATGAAAATACCTGCCAACATATGTCACAGGAGGGACCACCTTGGCTGCTCCAAAAAAAAAAAAAAAAAAAAAAAAGGCCTGTATTACCTGCTCCTTCTGACTAGTCTTTCCATGTCAAACACAATTCCGATCTGAAACCCAAAGCTGAGTCTGGAGCCTCTTGGAGGCCTAATGCCTAGATTAACGATAGAACAAGCCTCGGGACAAAGGTCCACTCAGATTCAAGCCAACCCTTCTTCTGAATCTGTGAAGGAAGAGGTTGTCGTTCTACACTGGCCAACACAGCAGCCACTGGCCACACCGGCTTTGTAAGTTTCACTTAAAATGAAACAAAATTTAAAGCCCACTTTCTTAGCCACAGTAGCTGCATTTCTTTCTTTTTTTAAAAGATTTTATTTATTTATTTATTTGAGACAGAGGGCTGGAGAGAACACAAGCAGGGAGGAGGGACAAAGGGAGAGGGGGAAACAGACTCCCCATAGAGCAGGGAGCCCAATGCGGGGCCTCCATCCCAGGACCCTGAGCTGAAGGAAGACACTTAACAGACTGAGCCACCCAGGTGCCCGCGTAGCTGCATTTCAAGTGCTCAGTAGCACAGATCACAGAATATCTTCGTTATCACAGGAGGTCCCACCGGACTGTACTGCTCACTATTCTTAAATGACCTCCGGGATTCCTGCTGGGGTCAACGCTGGAAGTCCAGCTGGCCGACTCCTCAGGGAACTTGAACTGAAATATGGGGGATGCAGCCCTTACAGGGAACCTGGGAATCAGTCTTGGAGGGACCTTACAGAGAACAGGGCCTTGAGCGTATGGGAGGGAGGCCGGGACAGAGGCCCTTTAAAATAACACCCCCCGCCCCCCCCAACAACTCAATACCGCATGGAAGGTAAGACTCATAGTAACCTGAAGATAGAGAAAATAGAAAATGAAAACTTAAACAATCTTATTAAAAACAAAAATAATCCAGTAACCACTAGTGTCACCATATGTGGGCATTTCCTACTTAAAAAAAAAAAAAACTGTGGGGACACCTGGGTGGCTCAGCTGTTGGGCGTCTGCCTTTGGCTCAGGGCGTGATCCCAGGGTCCTGGGATCAAGCCCGGCATTGGGCTCCCTGCTTGGCGGAAGCCTGCTTCTCCCTCTCACGCTCCCCTTTCTTGTGTTCCCTTTCTTGCTGTCTCTCTCTGTCAAATAAATAAATAAATTCTTTAAAAAAAAAATTGTGCTCGTACTTTGGAAATCTGTATCTATCGTTGTTGTTTTCAATTCCATATTGCGGGCATTTCCTAAGTCATTCTTCAATTGCTTTACTAATGTGCATAATATTTTATCATCTGAACAAAGTAAGATTTTTACAATAAGGTATCTTTCCATCATGAAAAAAATACATATGTATTTATAAAGAATATTAGAAATGACCCATATCCTACTTCCAAAACACAGCTGCAACCATACTGCTGTCCTCATGTCTCTTTTTCATGCATGGAAGTTTTTAATTTAGACATAATCACACCCTGCACACAATTTTGAATTATTTTATTTTTACATGACAACATATCAAAAGCATGTCTGTGGTCGCACTAATGTGAATTTCACTCTTGGTATGATAGTCCCTCAAGCAGGTATATATTTTTTTCTTTATTTATTTTTTCTTTTTTTATTATTATGTTAGGTTAGTCACCTCATTATTTTTTTCTTTTTTTAAAGATTTTGTTTTAAAGCAATCTCTACACCCAACATGGGCTCAAACTCACAACCCCGAGGTCAAGAGTTACATCCTCCACCAACTGAACCAGCCAGGTGCCCCTAATTTTTTTTTCCAGTAAACTCTACCACCAATGTGGGGCTCAGACTCATGAGATCAAGAGTCACGTCCTCTACCAACTGAGCCAGCCAGGACCCCAAGCAGGTCTACCTTGATTGCCAGAACCCCTCACTCTTGCCAATAGCACTACCGCACGTCTTGGTGACTATTTGGTTACAATTTGTAAATTTCCTCTTCAGGTGAGATTTCTGAAGGGCTACAGGTTCAAGAGTGTCCAGCCTGCAACAGCATACGCCTCACCAGAAGAGGTGACATGCAAGGAAGGCTGGAGGGGCCCCAAGCCCCTCTCTGCTCATTTCCTTCGCTCCTACCCACCTTCCTGGCCAGATGTTCCTGCTCCCTGGATTTGGAGTGCCCCCTAAGTGCTGAGAACCAAGTAAACTAGACCTACTTTCTGGACTCCAGATCTGCACTGAGCAAAAGAGGAGCTGCTAACCACACGTAATTACGTTTAAATTAATCAAAGTTAATTACTTAAATTGAACCAGTACTAGAAATTCAGTTCCTCAATTGCGCTAGCCCATTTCAAGTGCTTCACAGCTAGATGTGGTTAGTAGCTACTCTCCAGGGCAGATATAGAATATTTCCTTCATCACCCAATGTTCTGCTGGACAGTGCTGGTCTAGGGCTCTCCCCTCCTCACACGTACCATTTTCAGCCATCGCTCTCTGTTGGGGCCAGAGGGAGAAGCTGTCCCGGGAATCATTCAATCCCTAGTCCTTTCCCACTCCTCGTCCCATCTGAGTGCGTTTGCTTCCTCTCCATCACTACTAGCATTGCTAAAGGCTAGCATTCAGCCGTTACTGCTTCATCCTTGGCCCTGGCTCTTGGCCTCTGGTCCTCCCCTCTCTCAGCACCGTCTCCCCCCCTGCCCCCACCAACAAGGAGCTTCGTCCACAGCTAATGTGTTCGTGGACCAGCCTCAGTGTGGAATCTGAATTCCCATCCTGGCACATCCATGCCAGGGCTGGCCGCTTTAAGTCCGGCAGCTCTCCCGACATGTTCTGTCCTTCTTAACCTCAGGGCCTTTGCATATGCTGTCCCCACTGCCCTTCTCTACCTACATGTCAGTGGATATAACCTCTTTCAGGAAAACTTCTCTGAGCCCCTTGCCCCCTTAGTGCTCTCCGAGCAACCTCAGCACATAGTGGTCCCAACCCCGTATTGGCATGAACTTTGTCTCCCTTGCTGCACTGCAAGCTCCTTGAGGGCAGGGGTCATTATCATCTCCCCATGTGCCCAACAAGCTTGGCACATAGCAGCTGTTCAGCACCGCTGCTGCCCAAGGCTCCTGGAGAGAAGAGTGCGGCAGAGGGACCAGCCCACCTCGCACTGCTCTAAGAGACCATTCACCCAGGTAGTCCTGACTGAGCCCCTTCCTTGTGCCCCACCCCACAAGTGTAGGACATGCCTCCTGCCCTCAGGGAGCTCACTAGAGACCTGCTGGCTTCAGCAAACCTGAGACGGGAGCGAGTGTGTCCTCAGCCGCGTCCCACTCGCCTTGTGGCAGTGTTGCCTGCCCCTGCTGGGGACTCCTGCTCCCGCCTTTCCCTTCGTCACACATTCCCTGCTCTGAATCCCCTTCCTCAGAGCCCATTTTGGATTGTGAAATCATTTGGACTGGCACTGAAAAAGGGGCCTGCAGTGTCTTAATCCCAAAGAGAGAATTCCAGGTGCTACAGCAGAAATTTCTGCAAGAAGATACAGTGTGTATTTTACACTGAGGGATGTGAGTCCCCTGAGGTCCCCATGTAGCTACCTGGAGTCACCAAGCAAATCTGTACCCACCCCCTCCCCTGGGCTGAGTTCTATTCTCCCTCCCTGTGAGGGGCATTTGGCCAGGCTTCACAGAAAGAGAGGCTATCCCCTCCCTTCTCTCTCTTGCTCCCGCCCGTCCCCCCAGGCGAGGAGCGTGGGCCAGAGTGAAGCTGGCAGGTGGCAGGGACATTCGGCTGCATGCTAATGGCCATCCAGCATCTGCAGCGAGACTGGAGACAGGCGCATGTCAGCGCTACGCAGATCTGTTGCCAGGGGAATGGACTGGCTGGGAGGAGGGGTGGGGTGGGGGTGGGGAGGGGCTATGGCGACAGCGATGTTGCTGCAGGCGCTGGCCCAGCTCCTGGAAGCCCCCACACCTGTCCAGACACAGGGAAGCTCCAAGGGTAGTTTTTCTCAAGCTTTTTTTCCAAGCAGATGTTTCATGGCACCTGGGTAATACTGCCTCTCTCTTCCTTAGGGCTCTCAGAAGTGTCCAGGGCATCCAAGCTGAAATGGACCATGAAGGCTTTGCCACATGTGGCTAAAGGAACCAAGCCCAGGTCCTGTTGCCCTACCCATCCAAACCTATCTTTCCAGATTTGGGAGCCCAGGTGACATGGCCTTGGAGTACAGAGCAGCAGCTAAAGCAGGGGCTCAGGGGACCCCACGGGCTCACTGAGTGACCCAGAGCTGAAAGGGCCAAAGCAAAAAGCAAAATGGCAACTGCCACGAAGCCTGACCCATGGAAGGAACACTCACGAGCAAGCCCCGTGGGCTTCCCCTTGGAGCACATCTTCCCTAACAACACAGCATGTGGGATCCTGAACATTCTAGAAAATGGCTGCATTGGTTCTTTCACACTGCACATGTGGATAGCCCCAAACACCTCCCGAGGTACCTGGGACATCTGAACAACGTAACCTGGAATTCATGACTGGTCCAGTACTTGGACTCTGGCTTCCACTTCTGTCAGAAGCGTCCCATGCAGGCTGGCCCAGACCGCAGGAAGAAAGGAAAGGGCTTCCAAGTCTCTGTTTTTTCCTGTGCCTGAGGGAGAAGGTGTGATCCCCAACCTCATTCCCAGCTTATCTTGATCATATGAATAGGCCAGGCTGGGAACCACACATGACTTCCAAAGAATTAATGTACTTATTTTTTATTTTTTGCAGTTTAGGCCACGGTGATCATTTCCAGACAGGTGTAAACCCAATGGACAAGAGACCCCCATCTCTACATGACATTTCAGGAGGGAAGCAGGTAATCCTGACCAAGCATAATTCCCACAAAACTCTCCTAATTCATCCCTAAGATGCAGGTTTTTATTTTACCTTTTGAATTCTCTTTCACAGTTGAGCATTAGATTGCTTTCTCTCTCTACCATTCTTTTTTCGGGGGGGTAATGAAAAATGTTGTCTACTTAACACACGCACATCACCAGAGCTGCCCACGTCCCACCTGTCCCCCCAACAACTCTCCAATCCAGGTCCTTTGTTGTCGCCAAAATGAGGCAGAAAGGTTGGTGCTGGCCTGCTGGCGGTGGGGAAGTAGGGAGCATGGAAGCACCGCCCGGTGGGGGGGGGGCGAGGGGAGCACCCAGCAGAACCTGTCAGCTCGGGGTCCATTTTGGAAATCATTCCAAAGACGAAATGGCAGACTGGCCTCTTGCAATCTAAAATCGCAACCTCCCCGAAGCCAACACAAGCAGGGGAGAAAACGTCTCCAGATAAGACATTTAAAGGCAAAGACTGCTCCGCGGGCAACTTGTCCGCGCTCCCTGTGGGGGTTTTGGCGTGATGACGGATCCCGCACATTCCCGATCTCCCCGCATCGACCACCCCGCCCCACCCCCCAGCAGCTGCGAGGTCCCCCAGGCATCCGCATGAGTGCACCAGCCACCGCGCGCGGTTCCCAGGCCAGGGCCCATCTGGAGGTGGCAGCAGGAACCGACGAGCCCGGGAGCCCCCTCGAGCGCCGGGCCGACTTCTGGGGAGAAGGATGGAGGGAGGGAAGAGAGGGCTTCGAGGCGCCGGACGGCCACGCTCCGCTCCGCCGCGCGCTGCAGAGGCTTCCCGGGAGGAGGGAGGTGAGCGCAGGGCGCACGGCTGGACCGCCCCGAGGCCCCGGGCACGCTGCGGCTGGAGGGGGGCGGCCGGCCAGCCCGCGCAGCGCCTTT
>NC_048227.1:5470836-5624911 GCF_002007445.2 Ailuropoda melanoleuca
CCTCCCCTCCCCTCCCCTCTCCTCTCTTTACCCCTCTTCTCCCCACGATCCTCCCCTCCCCTCAGTTCGCCTCCCCTCCCCGGGCCTGCGCTCCTTCTGTCTGCGCCGCCTCCCCGCGTCTGCGTCCTCGCCCGCCGGCTCTGACTCAGCGTCCCCAGAGGCGCGCGCCCCGCCGCAAAGCCGCGCGCAGGCCCCTTTGGGTTCTTCTCCGGTTGCCATTTCCCCTCTTGACGCACACGATTTGGAGATGCGGCTCCTCATTCACGTGGAACCCCAACTGTGTGCCAGGCGCTGGACAGAGGGACTGCAAACGCCCCATATCCCTCCTGAGGGAGGGGCTCGAGTACCTACGCTGAGACTCATGTCATTCCCCAGTTTACCCTCTCTATGCTTGCTGTAAAAGTGCTCGCGCTCACAGCTGGGCCCATGGTCCCGTCGCTGTCACTGAGGGCCTTGTGAGACTCAACAGCAATCGCAATGGGGAGTGACCAGGCCTGCCGTAATAGAGTGGAGCACGTCTTTCCTTCTAGAAGGTGGCTGTGCCTGTCTGGTCTTCGAGACTGGAAGCTGGCAGCCCAGATCTTTGTCCCACCTCTGCTTTTGCTTAACTCTGTATTTGGGCAAGGGATCCCACCTAGAGGGAGGGAGATTGGATGAACCCGTCTGGCCTGGGGGGCACGGATGGACCAACCACGACTTGAATCGCAGCATAGGAGTGAAGACACCTACAGGTATGGCCTCTGTCTCTGATGGGCTCACTGGCAGCACTGCTATCTCACCCTAATGGAGGGGGAACAGATTTGAGTGAGCCCCCCTAGGAAAGTTTTAAGTGCTAGACCGGAGTCACCTCCCAGTAGCATCAATCACCATCGTGGGGACTATACCAGGCCTAGGAAGCAGGACACTTTGGATTCTCCCTGAGAGTTATGTGACCTTGGGAATGTCACTTTCCTCTGAGTCCCTCACTTTCCTTTTCTTTGAAATGGAAATAGTTCCGGGGCGCCTGAGTGGCACAGCTGTTAAGCGTCTGCCTTTGGCTCAGGGCCTGATCCCGATGTTATGGGATCGACCCCCACTATGGGATAGAGCCCCACGTCAGGCTCTTCCGCTAGGAGCCTGCTTCTTCCTCTCCTATTCCCCCTGCTTGTGTTCCCTCTCTCACTAGCTGTCTCTATCTCTGTCGAATAAATAAAATCTTTAAAAAAAATAAAATGGAAATAGTTCCTACCCTATGAGACTGACCCTATGAGGCTGTAGCATGGATAAAAGGAGTTAACACATAGAGCAGTGCTTTGGATACTGCACTCTATCAGTATTGGCTCTCATCATTGGAATTGCTTACAGACCTGAGAAAGTTTTGTTTGCCCATCAGGAATTGAGGGGAAAAATGAGGTGGTTAAAAAAAAAATATGTTAAGGCTATAAACCGAGTTGCAAATATTTAACTAACATTATTCAAAGGTCTGGTTATTAGTGTCTTTCATTTATTTTATTTTACTATTTTTTAAAGATTTTATTTATTTATTTGACAGAGAGAGACAGCCAGCTAGAGAGGGAACACAAGCAGGGGGAGTGGGAGAGGAAGAAGCAGGCTCCCAGTGGAGGAGCCTGATGTGGGGCTCGATCCCAGAACGCTGGGATCACACCCTGAGCCGAAGGCAGATGCTTAACGACTGAGCCACCCAGGCGCCCCTATTAGTGTCTTTTAAAACAAACTAAATGCAGGGGCACCGGCTAGCTCAGTGGGTAGAGCATGTGACGCTTGACCTCAAGGTTAAGTTTGAGTCCTATGTTGGGTGTAGAAATTACTTAAAAATAAAATCTTAAAAAAAAATTTTTTTTTAGGAGCACCTGGGTGGGTCAGTCAGTTAAGCATCTGCCTTCAGCTCAGGTCATGATCTCAGGGTCCTGAGTTGGGCTCCCTGCTCAGCAGGGTGTCTGCTTCTCCCTCTGCCCTTCCCCCCTTCTCGTGTGCTCTCTCACATAAATAGACAAAATCTTTTAAAAAATTTAAAAAAAAGAACTAAATGCAGAAAACAAGATTCTTTTAATGTGTCACTTGATTGTACTGAATAATAATTTTACAGTAGTCACAGATAGTCTTATCTATGTCACAGAAATCACCTGCAAAGGCCACCCTGAAACTGATGTTCAGATTACGAGGTTATTGGGGGGGAAATACAGTATTTTGAATATATACCCTGGCGAAATAATTACAGTATTATAATATAATGAGACAGTGAATGGGGGTAGTGGTGGGAGGAACAGTGGTTTTCTTACCTTGGGCCTTAAGAAAGTTGTCTCTGAGGAGGTGACATTTGAGCTCATCAAAGATGACAAGGAGTCAGCTTTGTGCCTCTGAGGAAGGAACATTCCAGAGGTCCTAGGTGGGTAGGAGGCACAGCAAGGCCACTGCAGCTAGAACATGAAGAGTGAGGTTGGGAAGTACACAGGGCCAGGGAATGAGGATGAGCTGAAAAGTCTTTGCAGGGGTTTAAAAAGAGGAGGGGCATGATCTAATTTACCTGATAGGGACAGAGTTGACACTGTCTCTGACCTCTAGTTCAGGAGAGAGACAAGAAAACAGTCAAAAATCAGGGGCGCCTGAGTGGCGCAGTCGTTAAGCATCTGCCTTCACGCTCAGGGCGTGATCCCGGCATTCCGGGATCGAGCCCCACATCAGGCTCCTCTGCTATGAGCCTGCTTCTTCCTCTCCCACTCCCCTGCTGTGTTCCCTCTCTCACTGGCTATCTCTCTGTCAAATAAATAAATAAATAAATAAATAAATAAATAAAATCTTTAAAAAAAGAAAACAGTCAAAAATCATAACAGTATTTTGGGTACTTTGCTAGGAGAAGCTAGGGCCATGGTAAGTGCAGGGATTTCGCCAACATTAGAACTAGGCTTAACTAAAGGTCTTTCGGCTGTGCAATTAATCTGAAACTTATCAAAAGATTTGTCTACCTCCTTCCCACCAATGTGAAACAACTGTTTGCACACTGATTTCAGCCCTCAGATTATTAAATCCAACTTTGGACCTATTACTTTTGGGTGGTGGTGGTGGTAGGAGTAGAGAGGATTTTGCTTCCAAGAACTTGTTCCATGGGGGAAAAAGGTATTCTGACCCATTTTTATTTTTCCCAAGGCAGAAATAAATGACACTAAATACATCCATATAAAATCCCAGCACTTCAGAGGGTTGTTCTTGAGTGGCAACATTTTAAACAAGTAAGGATCATGCTTCTGAATAAGGCACCTTTCTTCCAAGATACATTGCAGGTATTGCAAGCTGCATTTATTACAAAGTGTGAAATGTATCTGTCTGGGAAGGGAACACAAAGACTTTGGTAACTTAGTGATGATGGGGGCGGGTAGTAAGCTATTGTCAGGAAAGAGGAGGAGGTGGAGCCAGGTCCTGGAGGTGGTGGAGATAGGTCATCACTTTAATGCTCTGTCCACCTAACATGGTAACCATGGGATACTCACTATTCAACCACTCTCCTAGATGGAGTCGTAGGTGAGGCCCAATAGTACTTTTCCCTTCTAAGGCCTCTTCGTCCTGCTCACGCCATCTCAGCTGGGAATCAGGGCGCTCTGCCCCACTCCCCCTCCTTCTCATAACTCCTCTGTCCTGGCCGGAGACATCTGCCCGCCAGGTAGGAGCTGACAGAGCTCGTCTGCGGTCCAGCGTCTGGGTGATGTAGCTGCAGAGCAAATGATCAGGCGGGCCACCTCCGAGCAGAACACCGGGGCTTTCGTTTGCTTACAGGATCTCCATCTCCAGTCTTCGCCTTCCCAAGTCCCCTGCTTGCCTCCTCCCCTTTGGACCGGTTAAGAAGGACCCCAGGAAGGGAGGAAGGAGAAAACCCCGCCCGGCCTGCCACATTCAGTTCAGGGATGGACTCTTCCTGGGCCCGACCGCCGCCTACGGGAGCCCCTCGGGTGCCCACCGCCCCGCAGCACCCTCGCTGTCCCCCCGCCTCCCCTTCCCAGGCCTGGCTCCTGCGTGCATATTTAGGGCAGGAAGAGCCCAAAGACTACGCGCACCTGCCGGCCCCTGCAACCTTGCGGGCGGCCCCGCCCACCAGGCGGAGGTTTAAAGGGCCGGGCTGGCCCACCCGAGCGCAACGCCCCTCCCCGCTCCCGCCGCCTGCCCAGGCCGCACCCACTTGGGGGCGGTGCGCCCGGGCCTATTTCTCCCGCGGCGGGCGCGGCCGCTTTAAGCGGGGGCGGGACTGCACGGCGGCGGTGGCGGCGAGGGTTTCGCCTGGGTCGCGGGCTGGGTCTGCAGGAGGCTAGCCGCCGAGATCAGGGTAAGCGCGGGCAGGCGCGGGAGGGCGGCGGAACGGCCCCGGGAGGCGCGCGCGGAGGCCCGGACCGGTGCGGCGGGGCCCCGCCGTGGGGAGGCCTCTGCGGCGCGGCGGCTCCGCGCAGCGACAGAGGTAGGCTGCGTGAGCCCGGTTTCACCCCGGCCCTTCCCTCCCGGCCCCCACCGGTGTCCAGCCCAGCAGGCCGGGGCCGGCGGCTGCCCTGTAGCCTCCCGCTGCTTGGCCGCGCTGGGGAGCTCTGGGAGGCGGAGGGCTAGCGGCGCGAGAATTGGCCCTCGGCGCTCGCCGTACCACGGCCTGGAGGGCGGACGCTGAGTGTCCGGAGACGGCGACAAAAGGAGGGAAGCGGAGAGCCGTTTGAGACCGGGGAGAGAGAGTGTGGGGTTGGGGCCCTGTTCTCCCAGAGGCGCCCCCAGGCCAGCCTGGCACCTCCGGGCCTCCGCGCAGGCCCCTGGCTCGCCCGGCCCGGCGCGGAGAGCGAAGGTAGCGGCGAAGACAGCGCCCCCTCTGGCCCGGCGGCGCCGCCTCAAGCTTGGCGCGGCGCGGCGGGGCGGGGCGGCGGGGCCGTTTGTCATTGCGCGGGCGCGGCTCCGGCCTTCCCACCTGGGCCGGGTCGCGGGGGCCCGACGGAGGCCAGACCCAGGCCGCCGGCCCCCGGCGTCTTCGAGCCGCTCTCCCACGGACGGGCTCGATGGGCCGCTTTCCCTCTTCGGCCCCCCCCTCCCCAGGCCTGGCAGGACGCGGGGCCTGGCCTCTTGGGGCCCCGGGGAATGGAAGAGTGGAGACTTTGGTGAAAGACGGGGTCCAAGTTTTTCAGGAGTTTGGGCACGACCACAAGTTTGTAGGCACAGAGAGGCCCTGACCCTGACTCTTGGGTCCCCAGGGATGGGGATGGGGGGACATTCGTGTTTGGAGGAGGGCGTGTGACCTGAAAGAGGAAGCAGTAGGCAGGTCATGCAGTGGGGCTGACAGTATCCCCCTTTTCAGTCTCAGGGAGTTTTCCTGCTCTGAGCGGGAGGAGTGCGCTAGAGTAGCAGTCGGCGAAGTGCTTTTGATGTCTCTCGAAGAGAGTGGCCCGAGAGTGGCCTGGAGAGGTTTTGTGGAGTCAGGGTGTCCCCATCACTTGGGGTAGAAGTGTGAGCTGCTAGGGAGGGCTTCCGGTAGGGAGGGCTTTTGAAAGGCCTGCAGAAGGAGAAAAGTAAGTCACGAAGCTGCCCGTTGATAAAAAGTGGAATTAAATGGTTATGTATTCAAGGAAAATGTGTAAAAGCAAATTCATCAGCTTCTCAAGATACTTTTGGGAGTGCTCGTAAAACAGAAACTAGGTCTTTCTTCCTCTATGTCTGTATTAGCCTGGAGAGGTAGTTCTTAAAGTGTGGTCATCAAGAACTTAAAGCATTTATTCATTCATTCATTCAAGCAGCATTTTCTCAGTGCTTACTTTGTGTTAGCTGCAGGCAAAATTTACAGCTTCCTTGGCCCCTCACTCAACCACAGTCTCTGGGTAGTGCTTGGAGGTCCGCCTTTGGCACCTGGTGATCTTAGCGCACACTGAAGTGTGAGAATCAGTCACCTGGGGTAGAGGTTGCCCAATCCAGTCAGCTGCCTGTTTTTTGTTGTTGTTGTTGTTGTTTTAAGATTTTTATTTTTACGTAATCTCTACACCCAACCTGGGGCTCGAACTTACAACCCGAGACCAAGAGTTGCGTGCTTCACGGATTGAGCCAGCCAGGCGCCCCTCAGCTGCCTGTTTTTATACAACCCGTGAACTATGAATGAGGAAAGTCAAAAGAAGAGTAATGTATCATGACATTTGAGAATTATATAAAATTGAAATTTTGGTGTCCATAAATACATTTTTATGGATCACAGCCATGTTCTTTTATTTATGTGTGGTCTGTGGCTGTTTTCTGGCTGTAACAGAGCTGAGTAGTTGTGATAGAGGCCACAAAGGCTGAAATATTTACTGTCTGGCTTACAGAGAGTTTGCCCACCCCTGGCCCAGGGAAAAAAAGGATATACAGTAAGGGGTCGGGGAAGCCTCTGTTTATAAAAATCATGTTTAGAAAATAATAGGAAAAATGGATGCAAGTAAATTTTACTTTCAAAAAAGCAGAGGGAATAGTATTGTGAGTTAATTAAAAAGTATTTAGTTTAATACAGCCATTTAGGTACGATTTTCATAGCGACCGTGAGCCTGTGCCTTCAATAAGTTGGCTAACCATATGCTTATTTTCGTAGGCTGGGTGAACTCATGGACCTGATACTTTTCTCTTGAGAAACAAACCAACTCAAAAGAAAAATGGCATTTGTTGCAACACAGGGGGCCACGGTGGTTGACCAAACCACTCTGATGAAAAAATACCTTCAGTTTGTGGCAGCTCTCACGGATGTAAATACACGTGAGTTGATCCTTCTTGTCATTGAGAAATGCGTTATCGTGACTCATTCATCTCAGTTCAAATGAACAGTAATGTTGACTCTTACCCTAATTTTCCCGTTGTCGGCCTTGTGGAGAAGCGAAGTGATGAGCATTACTAGCTGGAGCCCCAAAGAGGCACGTGTGTGTGTGTGTGTGTGTGTGTATCTGTATCCTTGTCTGTGCATGCACACGTGTGTCTGGGAGTGTGAATGTGTGTGACTGGTTGTAGGGAACTAGTTATGTGCCTTGTGTTGGACCATGACAGTCAAACTGATAAGATCTGATTGCTTCTCTGACGTTATGAAACCTAATAATTTTATGAAGATCCCTAACATAATTTCAATTACCTGATGGCTTGTTTTGTCATTTACAGCTGATGAAACAAAGTTAAAAATGATGCAAGAAGTTAGTGAAAATTTTGAGGTATGAGCTTAATATGTTTTTTGTTGTTGTTGTGAGGTAAATATTCATATGTACTTTCCAGTTGCTTCTCTGTCAATCTTACTAGTCAAAAATCATTCTCTCTATTAATGTGATTTATTGTATTTCAGAACTGAAATTTGATGTGTGCACAGTGTTGTCCAACTTCTTCACACTAGTCACCGTGAATTTCAAGAGGTGTTGAGGCGTGTTGCTTTGGTTTTGATGGTTAAACTTTTTTCCATTTTGAGGCGTATACTTCTAGGATGTGCTCAGACTTACGTTGTGGATTCACTACGTTCACGTAATAAAGGGCGTGTTACCGTGGACTGAGAGCCCGGCGGCAGTGGTGGCTCTGCCACTTAGCATTTGCATGACCTTGAGCAGTTCCTCTCTGCTGAGCCTCAGGTTCCACAATTTCCAGGCCTCCTGTGGGTCCTTGGGCTCTGTTCACTTTTCTGCAGTCTTCCCTTTGTTCTCTGGATCATATGATTTCTATTATCTGCCTACAGGTTTGCTGACTGTTTTCTGTGTCCTCTCCAGTTGGCCTAGAGGTTGTAAAGTTGGTTTACTTTTTATCTTTTTTTGTTTCAGTTCTTGTACTTTCAGTTTTGGAGTTTCCGTTTGGTTCTTCTTTCAGATTTCCCTTCTTCACCAAGATTATCATCACATACCAATACCGTTTTGTTGTTGTTATCCTTGGACCATTTTAGAATGACTGCAGTAAAGTCTTTGCTAAATCCAACATTTGGGCTAGATGAGGGTTAATTTCTACTGACTGTGGGTTACATTATCCTGCTGCTTGCATTGTCTAGTAGTTTTTGATAATATGGTGAATACTGTATGTGAAGCATAGGGACTTTGGATTCTGTTACCTCCCTCTGAAGAGTACCGATATTTTGACTGTGATAGGCAGTTCAGTTCCTAGCTGACCTCCTCGAACATGTGTAGGCTTGGTTTTATGCTGTGGCATGGTGGATTAAGGTGTTCCCCAGGCCTCTCTAACTTGGCGGGATTCAATCTCGAAACTCCCAACTCCCCATGGATATCAGCACGGGTTCATTTTAGGCTTGACTTGTTCTAGAGGCCTAGAATAGGCCTTCCTCTAGGGCATGGTCCTTCCTCAGCTGGATGTCTGGGGTATTAAAGAGGTGTTAGGAAAGTGTGTGCACAGTGTCCATGCTGGAACCCCATTATCCTCCAACTTTGCTGGGCCTCTGATAACTTCTTCAGATCTCTCAGTCCCGAAGCCATCACTGTCTGGTAAGCTTAGGTTGTCTTACCTCATCTTACTTACATATGAAGTCCTGTCCTCAGCCAAGGTCTCAGAGACTCAGAGAAGACCATCCCTTCTAGTCCTGTTTCTCTGGGGCTGTGCTTTGCAGATTCCAGCCACTTGAACTGCTCGGAACCTTGGGGTTTGCTCCTCAGTTTGGCGGGACCATCATGCTCTCCTTGGGCACCAGCCTGCTCAGCCCCAGGCAGGACATCCGTAGCAGGCAGAGGGCCATGGTGGTCATTATAATCTCCCCTTCTGGAGACTCTGATCTTGCCCTGCCTCTAGTCCAGCACCTGAAATGTGTTCTCTGTTTTTTTTTGTCCAACGTTATGGTTAGTTTTGTTTTGTTAGTTTCATAGGCAGGAGAGAGAGTCACTTTCTTATTTTTAATGTGGGGATAATAAAACATTTCTCAGTTAATGTGATTAAGAACAGCAGATAAAATGTCTTTAGCTTCTGGCATGGTCATTTCGATTACAAAGGATCAAAGAAATGCTAGTGGGAATGAATCAGTGTCCTACTCTTGTAGCGCTGGGTAGTATTTCCGTTTGGGGGGAGGTTTTTTTGGTGGTTTTATTTTAAGTGGATGCTTTTAAGGACTTGTTGCCTTGAACTGAGGTGGGAAAAAAAATTCTGAGCTGTTCAGAGATTGAGCTAAAGAGCTTTCTCTTCTGCCCAAGCTGCTAACGCAAGCTGTTAAAAAAGAAAACAAAACACACACACACAGAAAAAAACTCAAAAAACAAAAAAGCTAAAAAAAGAGGTGGGAGGTAGGACATGATAGGCCTGCATTCTGCATTTTTGGAAGAACTGCTCAGTGAGAACTTTACCCCCAGCGGGTTTGAGAGGATGAAGTCATAGAGGAGCGGGCGAATCCGCAGAAACGAGCAAGTGTGTCAGGCCTCTGAGTGTGGGCCTGGGGCTGCCTGCATTAAGTGTCCCACCCCTTTCTCTCCTGTCTCCGATCTAGCAGTTAGCAAGTTAATTTCTGACTTTGGTCACAGACACATTGATTAAATTCACAGAACTAAAAGGCAATGAAGCAGTAAGTGTACTTGGGGCTTTTGGAAATTGTGACTTTGAAAATCTGTATGATAGAAACGTTGGCCTTCCATGAAATTCCAGATGACTGAGCCCTTCAAAGAATTAAATACTAGGATGACCCTCAGTAGGTAATTCTAAATTACCGCCACTACCACCCCAGAAAAATATTAGAATGAGGTGTGTGAAATTAAAAAAAAAAAATCCCAGTGCTTTCAGAAGTCTTAAGAAACACATTTCACTAAGCACTTAGGATAAAATTGTGGGCTAAGTAAATGTCTTGTGGGCCGTCTTTCAGGACAGGAGATAAAGAAACCTTCAAGTTAGAACTCACATGAAAAATTTATATGCATCAAAAAGCTGGGGGCTGAGTTGAAATCCTGGCAGAATAACTGGGCAACTTGTTGAATGAATCTTTTTTATCAGAGGAATTTGAAACACTGTTTTGAAAACTATGGAAGCAGCAGGCGGTATGGGCTTATGTGCAGATGAGCCTGATTTCTTGGTCAGTTTTCTTCTTCTTGAATCCTTGAATGTGCGTATTTTGTAAAAAGTCTTAAGCTTTGGGAACGAAAGGTGACACACGTGGTTCCTGTCCGCACTGAATTCCCAGCCTGTTTGGGGAGAGGCTGGGACGTACCTGAGGGCTTTTCTGGTGTTCTGTGTGAATGGAGTTGGGCCTGGGAGCCTGGTGCTCAGGCGCCCAGATGCCTCCTCTCAAGGGCTTGTCAGGCTCGAGATGGTAACAGTTTAGCCCCTTGCTCTCATGCTTCCGTCTCCGCCGTGCCAAACTAGTTTTAGTGCCATTTATGTCCATGCTTTCTCGTAATTTTGTGCCTTTGTATAGGCTTTTCTTAGAACCTTCTTCTTTTCCACTTTTTCTCATGGTTAACTCCTGCTGTCCTCTTAGGCTTTAGTGTGACCATCACCTCTTGAGGAAGACGTTCTCTGTCCTTGGTTCCATCCAGTACATTGTGTTCCCTTAGTTGCCAGTGTTTCCTCCATCATAATTCTGTATTGTTCTTTTTTTTTTTAAATCTGTCTTCCTAGCACGTGACTGCCTCCCCCATCTCCAGGGGCATGAATTGTATCTACTATTTCTTTTTTCTTTCTTTTTTTAAAGAATTATTTGTTTATTTTTAGAGAAATTGCACACTGGCAAGCATGGGGGGGAGGGGGACAGAGAAGGGGGAGATTCCCACGCAGACTCCCCACTGAGCGCAGAGCCCAACACAGGGCTCAGTCTCACGACCCTGAGATCATAACCTGAGCCAAGGCCAAGAATCAGACGCTCACATGACTGAGTCAGCCAGGTGCCCCTCTACTTTCTTCATCTTATCCCCACTGAGCATGTGACAGAGCCTCAGTGAATATTTGTTGAATGAGCAAGTGAGGCCTTAAGGCCTTAAAAAGAGAAAGGACTTGGCTGTTAATGGCACTCAATTTTCACTGCTTCTAAAGCTTATGGACTGATATTCAGCAAGTTTTATAACCTCTCTGAGCCTCTTTACCCGTGAACAGGAGATAATACTTACTTAGGCTGGCGAGGACTGAGTGAGAAAGAGTAAAAGCACACAGCTCAGTATTTAGCACACAGGTGCTGTGGTAATAACACCAGATGACATTAATGAGCATTTACCGTAGAGCATCTCCTGTGTCTTAAATTAATGCATGTAATCTTTACGTGATTCCCTAAGGCAGGAAATAATATGACAGTCAACACATGGGGGCATTGAGGCACAGAGGCTAGCTAACTGCCCAAGGTTCCCACTTCCTGAGTGGGATCCAGAAACTGCTTAGGAGCCATTTTACTGCACCGTCCCCAGCCTGGAGGTTCATTTCCAGTTCTCCTTTTAAAGTCAGTGCTGGGATTAATAATAGATTAGGTTAGATTATCATCTAAGTAATATAAATCTGACCAATAAATTAGCTTTTCAGATCAGAAAAAGGTGCCAGTTTGTTTAGGCTCTTCATTTTCCACTTGAAGCTAAGATCTAGAAGCTAAATGATTTTTCAGAGGTCTCATACTTAGGTTGTGGCAGAGCCAGCCTCTAGAACAGGTGCCAGATTCCACGTTTTCCCCAGCATTATTATTTCTACTTTTTTTTTTTTTTAAAGATTTTATTTATTTATTCGACAGAGAGAGAGACAGCCAGCGAGAGAGGGAACACAAGCAGGGGGAGTGGGAGAGGAAGAAGCAGGCTCCCAGCGGAGGAGCCTGATGCGGGGCTCGATCCCAGAATGCCGGGATCACGCCCTGAGCTGAAGGCAGACGTTTAATGACTGAGCCACCCAGGCGCCCCTAGTATTTCCACTTTTAACAGTAAATTTTAACTTTGACTTTACATGTTAAATTGGATTTCAGAAGCAGTGATTATTTTACTTAAAACTATGTTACCAGTGAAGCGTCTAAAAGCATTAAAAATTACTGTTGCCTTCGCCAAAATGTTATATATTTTCTTGAGATTATAATATATGAATTCGAAAGGAAAATATGTACACAAACTTAATTTGGTTTTTCTTTTATTTTTGCATAATTAGAATGTAACGTCATCTCCGCAATATTCTACATTCCTGGAACATATCATCCCTCGATTTCTCACATTTCTTCAAGATGGAGAAGTTCAGTTTCTCCAGGAGAAACCAGCCCAGGTAATCTGCTCAGAAATGTCAGTGGAGGGGGGAGTGTCGTGCTATAAGATCATTTCATTCATTTATGAATGAAAACACCTGAGAAAACCTAGGGTTCCACTTTAAGATTTTGTCATGTAAGGATAACTCTGTCCCCGACCACGCCTCCTCAGTTAAGTGTTTTGGGTTTAAGTCATTCACATTTGCCAGCTGGTGACTTGTGTTCATGGAGTTCAAATATCCATAAAAAGAAGTAATAATCTTTTAGTGACCTTCTCCATACTTTGTGCCTGCCTCTACACTTCTAGTTTCAGTTCTCATAACTTCTGACCACTTTTATCTGTACCCCCACCCACTCTGCACCCCCTTCCCCACCTTGATCACTTTAAGAGTCTCACATCATTTTTTCCTGTAAATATTTCAGCGTGTCTCTTAAAAATAAGTCTTTAAAAATTACCATAATGCCAGTGAAAGTTATTGCTAAATAAAGCATTTTTATGTTGTGCCAGTTGAAGGCCTACGTCTTTGACCTGCCTTTCAGTTGTCGGCTCCATAGACTGAATCCTGAAAGCTAAGTCAGCTTGTGGTGTAATCAGTCATTGGGCCCAAGAGAATCCGCAGCGAGGATTGTAGGAACCAAACTGGTGTTGGAGGGAGATCCCAGACCAAGTTCAGTTTGTGTTGTGTCTTTCATGTGAAATCCACCAGACATTCACACACTGGTGCCCTTCTGCCGGAAGTAGTGATTAGTTGTGAAGGAGGGAGAGTTTGGCTTGCTTGATTTGATGCACAACTTGGGATTACATTTTAGTAATTTACAGGATTATTTCTGAAATGGGGTCTGTCTTGTAGTTTGGCAGTTCCCAGTGCTGGGTGCCGATAGCTGTGTAACTTGGAGTGTGAAAGAATTACTTTGGGACTCTTGGGAGGATTTGATATTTACATTTTTTTATTTTTCCTCACCAGCAACTGCGGAAGCTAGTACTTGAAATAATTCACAGAATACCAACCAACGAACATCTTCGTCCTCATACAAAAAATGTTCTGTCTGTGATGTTTCGGTTTTTAGAGGTAATCTTTGAGAAGTGTTGTTATTTAGCCATATCTTGATTGTCAGTGGTTTTCTTATGGTAGAATCTGGTATTACACAGCTACTTCCCTTTCACTAAACTTCTGATTCGTGTGAGTTAAAATTTTCCTACTTTTGTTTTCCCCCATTTTGCTGACCAAATTACTAAGAAATATTATTAATTGACGATACTTTGTTTTGAGTCAGCGGGGAATTGGCTAGACAGTGGAAATCTTTGGGAAGGGCTGGGTCGACAGACCTAGACTGCAAGGCTCTTTGACTTTGTGCTGCTTCAGGCACAGGAGATGCTCACAGAGAGTTTCTCAGATTTTTCAGGTAAATCCACCTGATATCTGTTAAAATTGCCTCTAAAATTGTTTTCTTGGCTGTTCTTCGTTTTGATGTATTTAGAATTCTGTTGTGTTTCTGGGCCCTTTGGAGAGGATAGAGTTGGAGTAAGATCCTGGCTCTGCTGTGTGTTAACTGTATCATGTTAGCCATGTATGTGGCTTACCTTCTCTGAGCCCTGGGTTCCCATGGGTAAGACGTGGAAGACACCCCATTCAGAGAGTGTGAAGTGTTTAGCAGACGGTCCAATAAACCATAGTGGGTTTTTTTGACAATATTTTCAAGCAATGAAGAAGTGTCATTTGGACCATTAAGACCTTCGTTCATAGTGTGACTTGCCTTAAGTGCCAGTTTTTCATCTGTCAGAGTATTACTTTGCAGAGCTTACTGGTGAGATGCACTTCACGTGGTCCACCAAAGACCTCAGAAGCTTATCTGAGATAATTATGTTCTGTGTTCTGTGTTCAGTAAATCAAATCTTGAGTTGGCTGGTGTAGGGTGTGTATACAGAAAAATGCTTGAAAAATAGTCTGTAGTCTTTAGATTAAGCTCAGAAGTATAACTTTTTTAAATGCTTTTTTTTTTTTTTAAGACGGAAAATGAAGAGAATGTTCTTATTTGTCTAAGAATAATCATCGAGCTACACAAACAGTTCAGGCCGCCCATCACACAAGAAGTAAGTGTTTATCCGGATAGCATTTATAAAAGTGTGTCAACAGGTTTTTTTCCACCGTGTGGTTTATTTACTCTCTTAGAATTGACAGGACACGTGCTACTTTCAAGAAAAGGGTAGCCTGAGTTTGGGGGAAATTCTTTATGGGTTTCACAGTGACTTTTTTCTTGTTAATGTTTACGTGAATCTTTGGCTGAATTTGTACACTTGTTGAAATGTGGTAAACTACCAGAGTGGCAGGGCTGTTCAGGTCATTCTGGTATTTATAGGTCTGGTGTGCTAGAAGGCTGCAGTCATTTTATGCTCTGCAGTGGTTTAAGATGTGGGTTCCGATGTCAGAACTGGGTTGGAATCTCAGCTGTGTAATTAGTAGGTATGGACAGTGGTAAGCGCCTAGCCTTTTGGAGCCTTTTCCATCAAGTGAGGGTTCTCACAAGACAGATCCTCAGAAGGTTGTTTGAAGAACTAAAATAATTTTTTTGAAACACATATAATTACAATCTGTATTTCCTGGCAGATATACCCCCACCCCCGCAAAATGCTTGTTTTTCATACTCATTCTTTATTGGCTCAGGGTAGATGTGAAAGTTCATAGTGGGCAGTAACCACATTCATATAACAAGAATGGGAAATCAGTAAAAAATCAGGTTTTCATTAAATCATACAGGAGTAAAATATAAGTGTAGTGAGTGTGGGAAAACCTTTGATTCTAGGTCCTATTTTATGTGACACCAGAGAACTCATACCCAGTTAAATATGTGGGAATGCAGTAAATAGGGAAATAATGAGGATTTAGTGAACGGAAGATTTCCCGTTTGGAGTCAGGATCCGTTAGTAGATTTTTAGCGTATCAAGAATAAATCCCATGGTTTTCTAACTGCATTTTGATTTTGCTCATCGAAATGCCACTCAGTGGTTATTGGTTGAAGTCTTGAAAATGGATGAGAAGCCTCTTATCACCCTGAGATATTTGAAGAATTAAATATAAAAGTTAGCGTTCTTTGAGTGATTGGTGCCCACATAATAGGCACTAAACATGCCGTGTTATGCCGTAATTACGATCTCTTTTCTCTGTTGTAAACCTTAGTAGCCTATTGTAGATTATTTTGAAATTAAAAGAATAAAGATGAAGTAGAATTCCCGTCATCTGAAGAAAACTAATGTCTTGATTTCTATTCCTTTTCTTATCTTATGTAACATTTTCTGTGTAAATGTAATAATATTGCATGTGGCATTTTATATCTTGTTTCTCTTCACATCACATAAGAGTATTTTCCAATCATAAAAAGTCCTTTATAAAGGTAGTTTTTAATGGATGCATAATAAATATTCTTTTTTTTTTTTTTTTAAAGATTTTATTTATTTATTCGACAGAGAGACAGCCAGGGAGAGAGGGAACACAAGCAGGGGGAGTGGGAGAAGAAGAAGCAGGCTCATAGCGGAAGAGCCTGATGTGGGGCTTGATCCCGTAACGCCGGGATCACGCCCTGAGCCGAAGGCAGACGCTTAACCGCTGTGCCACCCAGGCGCCCCTAAATAGTCTTTCTTATGATGCCCTTGTATTTGGATATTTAAGGTATTTCAAAATTTTTGCTTTAGGACTATTGCTGAGTATCTTGTTGACAGTTCAGAGTATTTCGTGGACTGGGTTTGTAAGAGTAGGATTATCAAGTCAAAGGTGTTAATGCTATAATGCTTCTGCTAGAGACTGTTAAGTCAATTTCCAGAAAGGTTTGAGCAGTTGATGCTTCCCCTGGTAGTACGGGAGAGTGTCCCTCTCTTTGGACTCTCGCGTGGTGTAACAGTACTTTTTGAAAGGCAGGAAGTGGCGTTTATTTTAATTTTCATTCCTTTGTCCTTCCTGAATCAGAAACTTACTTCCTTTGTGTCTCCTTTTTTGTCTCTCCCCTCCATTACCTCTTTGTATTTTGAGTCTGACATTTTTCCTGCCTCTTTTATGAGTTCTTATATAGTAAGACTATTAACATTTTTGTTACTTACTATCGCTGTTTTCTGTTGATAAATATCTTCCTTATACTGTCTTTTTTAAATTTTATTTTTAGATTCATCATTTTTTGGATTTTGTGAAACAGATTTACAAGGAGCTTCCAAAAGTAGTGGTATGTTTTTAATATTGTTTGACTCTGTTATTTATATTCAGTTATTACTTACTCATTCCAAAGGGAATTAGGAATAGTTGGGTTTAAAGAATAATGGGGGGGGTGCTGATTTTAGAATGAGGAGTGGTTAGTGGTGGTCAGAATATAGGTTGATAAATGAGCCATTTAAAAGAAGAAATCTCTTGCTTTCACTGTTTAAACATGTTATTTTTGACATAGAAGTGGTAATATATTTTTATTGTAGAATTTGGGGGAAAAAACACTCAAGGCAAATCATAATTTTCTCACTTGTAAACAACTATTGACATTGAGGTTTTGTTTTTTCACTTTTTTCGTGCTTTTTAAAGATGGTTGCACTCCTGTTGTGAAGCCTTTTTAGGGAAGTGGTGTACACTTTTGGCTCCCTTTTCAGTATCATTAAAATGCCACTCAGGAAAGAAGCCTTTCTAAGCGGGGTCAGCAGCGTGCGGGAGCGCGTGGCGTGTGTGAGGGCGGCCTCCTCCCGCCTTACACAGCTCTTAGTGGCCCTGTAACTTCCTGTCGTACGCATGTACCTCGACTGTCTCCTTGGTGTGGCTTTTCCCTATTTTCAGTTTCTAACTATCACAAGTAATGGTAAAAATCATTGTGCGTAAATCTGTTCGTATGTCAGGGTTTTTATTCTAAAGATCCTTTTTTTAAAGCTTTAAAGACAACTTTTAAAAATTATCAAGGTAAAATGGACTCCTTTTGGTATTTTGGGGATTTTAACCTAAGAATGTATAAAAGTTAAAACTTAATTGAGTTCTGGTTTACCAACTCCTCTCATCTGTCGCTCCAGTCAGAAAAGCTGCTTTGTGTAAGAAGTGGTCTTACTTCGTGTAAAGCCCAAATTGCATTGAGAACTAAGGATGGCTACAAGGCCCTGGCTTTTAAAAATGTCTCTTCTTTGCTTTGGTTCCTGCCTTTGATCTCTGTGGAGGAGACTGTTTGCAAAGTGGATTCAGTGGGGACTGGCTCCTAGGTTCCTACCACTAGACGGGTGGGCCACATTCTCCCCTGCCTGCTGAGGTAGTAATGTAATATGCCACGCATTTCATCTTTTACCAGCTAGGAAAAAAGGTAGACAATGCTTTGGGCAAGTTTTTGTCTTCCATTGTTGGAGGTAGAGACTGTTGTTGCTGTCGTGTTATCTTCATCCATAAAGAGAACCCCAAGTCATATGGCATCAGTGCGACAGAGACGTGTGTGACATTGGGTTTCGTCCACCACAGCTCAGGTGGGTTTCGCTGAGGAATATTGTGTCTAACTTTAGGAAGAATGATTTCTGCTCTTTTTATGCAGAACCGCTACTTTGAGAACCCTCAGGTGATCCCCGAGAACACAGTCCCTCCCCCGGAAATGGTTGGTATGATCACAACAATTGCTGTGAAAGTCAATCCAGAACGTGAGGACAGCGAGACGAGAACAGTAAGTTTTTTTTGTTGTTTTGCTTTGTTTTTATTCCTGTCTTCTGTGGGTGAAGAAAAAAAAAATGAGATACACGGACTTTTTATGTATATTTTTAGTGTATTTGGGGGGTTTCTTCTCTAAGCACCGGAGGCATTTTAAGGTAGCACACGTGTGTGTGCCTGAGAGAGCATCACTGATTCTCTGGGCAGCCTTGAAGTGCTGAACGGGACTGTTGCTCACTATGGATGCAGAGATCAAATGATAAAACCGTAGTGGAAATCCAGAATCACCTGTTGGAAAGACAGCTGCCCAGGCTGGGGGGCCTCTGCTCCATCCTTAGCTTTGACATTAACGAGGTCTCTTTAAGCTACATAGAAGTTTCTAGCTCAGTACCTGAGAGCGTAGGCTCTGGGGATAGAAGCTTGGTGACGATGTTCCAGCCCCACCACTTGGGCTTTCTAACGGTAGCAAAGCACGTAATTTTGGTTCTGGCCTTAATTTTCCCTCTTATTACCTGAAAAAACTGTCTTGGGGAATTTCGTGACGGGAATGCTGGTGTTGTCTGCAGATAATGTGTTGTATTTGAGGTATCTGGCACACAGGTAGCCTGTACAGGGCGGTTACAATGACTGCGTTTGCAGGATTGAGTTAAGAATTTCAGCTGTATTTGTATTACTGCAGTCACTTTGCAGAATGTTTCAGTTTGTGCTAGGATTAACAGGAGTCTACATTTTGAATGAAGCTTTCTCTCCTCCTGAGTCAGAAACTTGTTTTCAGTTTCCGTCTTTGTGTTTCTTCTCTTGCTTGTCTGCTCCTGTCCGTTGTCCTTTGGTGTCTGAGTCTGACATTTCCCTTACCTGTACTGGGAGTTCTTATGTATTTAGAATATTAAATTTTTTCTTATATTCATCATAAGCCTTTTCTCTTTACAAATATTTTTTAATAAAACTGGGTAAAATTTTACCTTTTGCTGTTGTTCTTTTGAATTAGTTAATAGATAACTAATTTAAAATTTCCTCAAGTGATTTGAATGTCTACGTTTTGACAAATTTTCCTGATGTTTTTTTTTTTGTACTGTGGATGGTGGTGTTGGAAAATATAAAACCCTTATGTTAAATGATAGTTCTTTGTGCTTTGTTTCCAAAAACAGTTTGGCTCTTTTACCACAGACGTGGCAGTACTTTCTCTTCATTTCGCTGGGGCGATGCTTAATAGTGGGCTGTGTTACATGCCACGATGCTAACCATGGCCCTACTTGCTTCTCTCTTCCAGCATTCCATCATTCCAAGAGGATCTCTTTCTCTGAAAGTGTTGGCAGAATTGCCCATTATTGTTGTTTTGATGTATCAGGTATGCGTATTGCTTACTTGTGTCTTGGAATTTGGGGCATCTTATGTCATGACAAGGTTCATATCTAATTTTCTGTGGCAAAGGGAACAAGCGTGGGATGCACACGTGCTAACTAACGTAATGAATCTCGGAGTGTTTTTGGGTTTGCCAAATTATTTTGCCATAGCAGAGCGTAAGAGCATGAAAATCTGGTATGTTTGCTTGTAGCTCTACAAACTGAACATCCACAATGTCGTTGCCGAGTTCGTGCCCTTGATCATGAATACCATTGCAATTCAGGTATCTGCACAAGCCAGGTGAGATTTCTTCGGACAGCAACTTGGCTCACCCCCGCAATTCTGTAATGCCAAGTAAAAGCACACTTGTCGTCATCTTTCATAAGACATGAAAAGTTTGAGTGATAAAATCTTGGTAAAATGATACACACTTTTGGCTTTTTGAACTTGTATTTCAGTAATGATGTGAATGGTTGTATCAGTTCCTTATTTCGAACAGCTGAGCTAATACCTTGGGTTTGGGTGTCTCGTGAATTGAGAACTACCATCAGTTGTTACTGTGCTCACTCCCAGCTGTGGGATATGCAGACCTTTCCACCTTCAAGCCCTGTTCTTGCTGTGCCTTTCAGCACGAGTGCTAGAATGTTCTCTACCCCTTGTTCCCCCTTACCTGTCACCCTTCATCACTGAACATGTGAGCTGTGCATACTCACCTTTTGAAGCCCGTTGGAGCTTTTTCCTCAAACTTACCAGCATTCCCTTAAGACCTCTGTCACTCACTCTCTTCCCTGCAGCCCATCTGACTCTGGGTCACGGGAGGGCAAGATCTGAGGGTGAATCAGCCGTTACAGCCCTTGGTGGCCTTAGCTAGGGTCTTTCACGGAGCAGACAGTCCCCTGATAGAGTCTGCTGGCTGAATGGATCAGTCTGGCGTGGGTTGTGTGGGATGCACGTTGCAGCTGGAATGGCTTGGAGAACTGCTTACTTCATGCCTCTAAACCCTTTGTGTTATTTGGAACTGCACACAAATGTAGAGTATTTACGGTTGGTGCTGTGTTTGCTCTGTTTTGTGTAGAAATCACACTTCTAGGGCTTAGTAATTACTGTAGGCTTTGATTAAATCGTCACTTAAAGAGTTAAGAGCTAATATTGTAAATTCTATTCACTTCTCATCCAGGCAACATAAGCTTTACAACAAGGAGTTGTATGCTGACTTTATTGCTGCTCAGATTAAAACATTGTCATTTTTAGCTTATATCATCAGAATTTATCAGGTAAGTTCATTGACTTTTAGGTCAAGTTTACTGAGATAATTTACACGCAATAAAATTCACCTTTTGTAGGTATTCAGTTCTGCGAAGTGACAGATACATACAGTTAGACACACCAAAATAGCATTTCAAAATTCTTTTTATACGTTTATAGTCTGTTTTTGCCCCAGTCCCTGGCAAACACTGACTTGTTTTTTGGCACCTAGTTTTGCCATTTCCAGAATGTCAAACAAATGAATCCCATAGTTGGGTAGTGTATGTGACCTTTCAGGTGTTACTCCTTTCACTTAGCCGTAGCGCTGAGATTCAGTCTTGTTTTATTGTTACTGGTAGTTAGCTGTCTGGTCTGCTTAGGCTCCCTAACATAATACCATAGACTGGATGGCTCAGACAACAACAGCTTATCTTCTCACAATTCTGGAAGTTGGGGAGGCCAAGATGGAGGTTCTTGCAGGGCTCAGTTTCTGGCAAGGACTCTCCCGTTTCGCAGATGGCCGCCTCTTGCTGTGTCCTCACATGGGACGGGGGCAATGATTGGGAGAGATGGCTGTTTCTCTTCTAAGGCCACAGTCCCATCGGATTAAGGCCCCATACTTAAGATCTCATTTTTAACCTTAATTACTTCCTAAAGACTCTGGTTTCCGGGTACAGTCACAACGGGGGTGAGGGCGTCAACGTGAATCTGGAGGCGAGGGGACACAGCGTCGTCTGTAGCTGCAGGACTGCCCCGTGTGGCCGCACTGGGCTGTGTTTATCCATTCACCAGCTGCTGAACATTCGGGTTGTTTCTGTTTTTTTTTGTTTTTTTAAGCAGCTTTATCAGGATATAATTCACATATCAACTGTACACTTTACAGTTAAGTGGTTTTTAGTTTATTCAAGGCTTTGTGCAGTTGTCATCACCATCCAATTTTAGAACTGCGTCTTCACCCTAAAAAGAATCTCCTTCCTGGTCACCAGCAACATTTGTTTTCCTATGGCTGCCAGCCCCTGGCAGCCACCGATGTCCTTTCTGTCGATAGATATGCTGACTGTTTTTCTAGCCGTTGTTAATAAGTCCCTCGTAAATAAACACTGGCACACAGATTTTCACGTGGATGTGTTTGGTGCATCGACTTCTGCTGTTGTCGGAAGTTGTGTGTTACAGCAAGTTTTGAGGAGAGATTGGAACTTTAAAAAATGGTGTCATTCATAAGCCAGTGATAGAGGAGTTTGGGATGCTCTTTTGAGGAGCCTGAAAGGTGATTTTGTTTCTGTTTTTCCTGCTTGTGGTTGTAGTCCGTCCTGATTTCAGTCCTGAGAAGAACTTGGAGGAAAGAGATGACACCTTATTTCCCATTAGTCCTATAGTGTTTTTGAGTAAAATTCTGATGTAGTTGTAGTTATGTATAGCAGTGGAATTCTATTACAGTTTGTTATTTTTTTAAGGAAAAAGCTTTATTTTCAGGAAAGTAAAAATGAAAACACGTAGCCAAATTGTTTAGAGTAAGAAACTACCTTCGAAAGCATTTGTAATGTTTTCTGTCCCTTTTTTAAGGGCATTTGTCTAGATAATGATAATTTGCACTGATAATATGGAACATTTGGTTTTAAAAATCTGAATTAGGTACCCCTGGATATTTTAGTCATCTTGAGCTATCTTGGCGAATTGCCCTCTTAACACTCCTCCAAAGGAAACTGATGGGAGCTTGTTCTGAGTTGAGGAAAGGTCTGTCTTGTGTCGTTCACAACATACATTGACGGGATGACTGAGCAGATCATGGTCTATGAAATTTTCAATATTCTCCCTCCTTCCCACCTATAAGAAGTGATTCATATTAATTATTAAAAGTTGGGAAGATACAGAACAGTCCAAAGGAGTCTTCCGTAATCCCATTGTGTAGGAGAAACTGCTACGTTAGTTGCTGTACATCCTTCCACGGCGGCAGCGGGCACACAAACTATCCAGACTTTCTGGGTAATACTCGTTTGTCAGGATGATTACTTTATGAGCGTCCTTTGAGCCACACTTAGTCTTACTGAACTTTTTTGAAGTTTATAAAATGGGGGTTTTTCTTATCCTCCCCCCCAATCTATATCAATGTAACTCTGTTTTCCTGCGCATTTTCACAGGAGCTGGTGACTAAGTACTCCCAGCAGATGGTAAAAGGAATGTTACAGTTACTTTCAAACTGCCCTGCGGAGACCGCACACCTCAGAAAGGAGCTTCTGATCGCCGCAAAGCATATCCTCACCACAGAGCTAAGAAACCGTATGTCCACCTTACCGCGTGATGCTTGTGTAGGCCTGTCTGCCCGTGCAACTGCGGACATCCTGTTGTTGGGCTGTCTTTAGTTCGCTCGGGTGTTTCAGGCTCCGTGTGGCCTTTCTCTCCTGCTCTCTTGGGTTTCCTCTTTCCCCTTCTTTCTCAGGCTCGTTGCTTCCGCACTCTTGGTCTGCCTCTCTTGTTTGCCTGCTACCAGGCTTCTCTCTGTATCTTCCCAACAGTCTCATAATTAATGTGATCATTTCCTTAGCATAGCGCATGTCCTCAGCATCTCATGGTACTTCTCTTCCTTTTGGCTGCATATCTTTTGAAATTGCAAGTAGCTGTTTGCTTGTTAACTCACAGCTAATAGGCTTGAAGAGGTGAGAAAAAACTGTTTTCTTTCTCCGTACTGTGAAAATGGTAGATTGGTCCTCTTTTTATGGACAAGATTATTACTTGCTTTTTGGTAATCTGATAATTATAGTTTTTCTATCAATTATCGATAAAAGATTAAAAAATATTTTTGTATTTGCCATGTCCAAATGGTTATGTCGAAGTTACATTCTAATTGTTTTGAGATGATAATCCTTCTCCCCTAGTAAGGATTCAGTATTCACTGTTTTATTTGCCTGGCTTGCACATTGAGGTGTACATAAAACTAAGATTGGGCTCTCTTATGTAGTTCTTTTTTTTTTTTTTTTTTTTTTTAAAATTTTTTTTTTTTTATTNTCTTATGTAGTTCTTAAACATGAAAAGAAAGGTATAGTTCGAGTGCTAACACGTGAGTTAATACAGTAAAATTCAGATATTTTTATGCTATTGAAATACAAATTATAATGATATTGCCTATGGATATACCTGAGTGGAATATAGACATTTTTAAAAACTTTTTTTTTTTAATGTAACATAGCAGAGTGCACAAAAGAAATGTATAATTTGGCCAAAAATTATGGAACAAATGCGTGTGCACATCCCTCAGGTCGAGAAGTTCCGCGTCACTGGCACGCAGAGCCCGCACGGACGTCCGGGGCTAAGGCCCGTTGCGGATTGTCCGGTCACGGCTCCTGGGCCGTGTGTGGCTTTTCTACATGTTCGTCTCTGAACGGAATCAACACAGAAGAATTTTAAGTGGAACAGTTTAAAATCTATTCACTGCAGTTCTCAGATTAACTATTGGCATTCCTGCCATTCGAGTCGTGAGGCTCTGGGAGGTGCTTTTGGGGAGCCGGCCCCGTAAGCCGCTCAGCTCTGTTTCTCTTCTCACCCTATTCCACAAAGATCAGTGCGTTTCCAAGAAGCTGCTCTCAGGGTTTGATCATATCGGGCTTGTTGAATTCAGCTTTTAGAGCCCCCCTCCCCCTTTTAAATCTCTCTGCTGATTGGTTTTTTTTTTTTTTAAAACAAGATACTTTAGGATACTTTATTGAGAAGCCCATAGTAGTTCTTGGACTTAAATGGGTAACAACATCACAACTCAAAAAGGTTTTTACTTAAAGAAACACTTAAAGAATTATTTTAAACGTTAGTATTAGTATATATTATTATAAAATACAAAAAAGTGTTCACATAGCTAAAATTTACACATCCACTAACATGTTCAGGTAGCTCTACTTTTTTTTGGCATCTGAAACGATAGCAAATGGTAACCCATTTGCACTAATCCCAAGGAGCAATAGTTCGAGAAAACCTAGCTGTTACATTACCCATTTTTCTGGAGGTTCTGATTCTAGGTCATGGAGGGAATCTGGGAACTAGTGCCGTTTAGCTTCATTTCTTACCACTTCCTCCTTGCACACTTTGCTCGTCCCTAGCCAGCCTGCCAGCGGTTGGTGCCTGAGTCCTTGGCATCTTTCCGTGCCTCCTTCCTCTGGGCCACCTACTGAGGACCTTCCAGGCACGTTCCCTTCTCCGACTTCAGAGGGATTGCTGGTTGCGTCTTCCTTTTGGCCCTTCTCCCTGTGCTGCCTCGCTTTGGGGGTTACCTGGAGACGTGCATCGTGTCTCTCCAGTGCACACACTTCTATCAGATCTTTGACCTGTAGTAGCTTTAGCTGGTGGAGAATGTATTTCGATTTCTTGAAGCTGGCCCCAGTGTCAGGCTTGTTCCAGAATCTAAACATCCTCTGAATTGTGGCCAGAGTTCCCTGGGGGAGTGTGGAGGAGAGGCCTAAAAAATGCAAGTTGCTGCCCTATCCGCACATCCTCAGAATTGTGATTTGTCCCTGAGTGAAGACCAGCTATTTCTACCCTGGTGAAGTCTACAGGCCTGCAGGGGAGCAGGGGGAGGTTTGGTGATGATTCCATCTGCAGGACTAGACAGAACCCCCATGAGTTTCTAGTCAGCCTCACCCAGAAGTGGGACCCCTAACCTGGGCCCCATGTCGAGGACAACCCTGTAAAATTTTTAGACTTCTGTAATTTATATGGAGAAATACCCTTTTTTCTCCATAATGAGTAATCATAAAATGTTTAAGAAGGATGACTTCAGGGCAATGAATAAGGGGGAATTAAGGAGATGCTGCCCCTCTTCTCCGGATAGGCATGGGTGGATGGTGGCAGGGTTTTTTTTTTCTTTGTTTTTTTTAAATACTGTCTGCACCCAACATGGGGCTCAAACTCACAACCCCAAGACCAAGAGTCACGTGCTCTTCCGGCTGAGCCAGCTGGGTGCCCTGCTGGTGACAGCTTTTGAGGAGGGTGGGATGGGCCTCCCCCGAAGTACTAGAAGCAGGTTCTCTGCCAAGGAACAGGAAGCTCACTTTTTCTTACTCATTCTCTGATACTGAATGTGATCCCAGCTGCATCTTTGACAGCAGACAGCTTGTGTGGCCCAGCAAGGACAGTGTCTTGGACTGAAATACAGCATGTGTGTTTTTCTCCTCCCCACGCATTTCCAAATCTAGATTGCTAATGAACTATTAGTTGGCTCCTGTGAAGGTACTGAGAAGGAGCTCCCAGTGTCATTGGTGTAATTGGTGACATATGCAATGGACATTTGTGTTCTAGAGTTCATTCCTTGCATGGACAAGCTGTTTGATGAGTCCATACTCATTGGATCAGGATATACTGCTCGAGAGACTCTCAGGTATGGTATTAAATGTGCGGTATCTATTGACAAAGTGCGGGGGGGGGGGCAGTGAGCTGTGGTGCTTTGTGTGTTACCAGTGTTTCAACAGACATAAGCTTTGCTCTCCCTTTGAAGTTAAAATTGCAGGGAATTTGGAAATGCATTAGGTTGGTTTTTGTGCCTTAGCTTACGGGGAAGAATCAGAATAGTTGTCTTGATTTAAATCATAGGTAAAACTGTATCTGACTTGTGTTAGTTTTTCTGTTGTGGTTTTTTGGTGTTTTGTTTGTTTGGGGTTTTTTTGCTTTTTATATAACAAGTGTGTCTCTTTATTATAAAAGTATATTTAATAACCCAACAAGAAGCAAGAAGGAAAAAAAACCTTTTGGTTCTATGCAAGGAGTTCAAGTAATAGGAATGATATTTTGGTGTATTTCCTTCTAGCTTTATTTTTTATGCACTTCATAAAATAAATGTAGCTGTGATCGTGTTTATTGTTTCTAAAGGAGAAAGTTAATATTTTATCATGTTCTACAACGTAAGATGAATCAATATTAGTAATTTTTGGTTCTAATATGGGAGGTGTGATAGATCTTATGAAAAAAACGCAGAACACTTTGAATATAATGTAGACTATTCACTGCATTTTCCATATAAAATAGTTACAAATATGAAGACACTTTTTTTTATAGCTTGCAGTTGAACCTGCCTGCAGTTGGACGTTAGATCATGTCACTCCTGCTTGAGACCCTCCAGTGGCTCTCTGTAGCCCTTGGAAAAGACCACCAGACTCCCACTTGCATGGGATTTGGCTCTCCCTTCCCAGACCTGTTGCAGCCACGCTGGCCTCTGTGGCACCTTGGCACGTCCCACTCAGGGCCTTTGTCTTTCCAGTTTCCTCCTTCTGAAAGTTTCTGTGGCTCTTTGCCCTGTAGCCCTTTTGTCCTTAAGGTCTCAGCATCAGTGTGACCTTTTCAAAGGGGCTTTGCCTGCCCCCTAAGTGAGCGGCTCCCCCTCTGGTCTTTGTCCCAGTATGTTTTCAGGTCTCCCACATCACTTACTGTGCAATTTGTTCCGGTGTGTTTCCCCTCCTGTAATAAGCTTCCTGAGGCCAAGGGCTCTGTTGACTTTGGTCACTGGTATCCTGGTGTCTAGCTCATGGCTGGCACGTGGTGGGTGTCCAGACATTTTTAGTCAGTACTCAGTAGCTCAAATGTTCTTTTTCTGTCTCTCTAAAATAGTCACAATGTATAAGGCGTTAATTGACACACTGTTTATGTTTGAGTAACAAAACCCCTTTCTGTGTGTGATTTCTGCTCCTATACTGTATGTACCCTTGCGACCATGACATGCGAGAACTTGGAAAGTAAAGATTTAGGTACCGAGACCAGACTTGAGCCTTGTGGCCGTGTAGCTGGGGAAACTGGAAAAAGCATGCCTAAATGTACCGCCCTGTGTGTTGCTGGGGCACGTGGTGGGAGAAACGGTGGCCTGCAGATGTGGGACTGTGGGAACGTGGCCCGCACGCTAGCAGAGGTCTCTGCCCGCAGGCCCCTCGCCTACAGCACGCTGGCCGATCTCGTGCACCACGTCCGTCAGCACCTGCCCCTCAGCGACCTCTCCCTCGCCGTCCAGCTCTTTGCCAAGAACATCGATGACGAGTCTCTGCCCAGCAGCATCCAGACCATGTCCTGCAAGCTGCTGCTGAACCTGGTGGATTGTATCCGCTCCAAGAGCGAGCAGGAGAGCGGCAATGGGAGAGATGTCCTAATGCGGATGCTGGAGGTACTGGTCCTGAGAGGTGTCGGCGTCCTGCTCTTTCGTCCCGTAACTTCTCTGTGCCAGCCTACTCATCTGACCAGGGATAGTCACAGGGTCTGCCTCCCAGGATTGTCCTGAGAGATGAGAAAACAGTACATATTGGTCTTAGCATGGTTCCTGGCAAGTACTTAGAAGAGGTCTTTCTGGGATGCTGTGTAACCAGGGCTGGGTTCTCTGTGAATACCTCTGGGGAGGCACCTAGTTCGGTGTGTGGGTATGGAGTGGAGTGTGATTGCCAAGGCCGGTGGTGGTAGTGGTGCCACTGTAGTTACCATTGGGGAAAACGGCACACTTGTCTTCTTCATACGAAGCAGAGCGACTTAAGCGAGTGGTTTCACAGTTCCTTTGTCTTGTGAAAGGGTTGTTGGCCTATCGAAGAGGAATGATTTTTGTCTTTCTCGCCACTTTCTCTTCCTGCTAGGTCTTTGTTCTCAAATTCCACACCATCGCCCGGTACCAGCTCTCTGCTATTTTTAAGAAGTGCAAGCCCCAGTCAGAACTTGGAGCTGTGGAGGCAGCCCTTCCCGGGGTGCCCACTGCCCCTGCAGCCCCAGGCCCTGCCCCCTCCCCTGCGCCCGTTCCCGCCCCTGTGCCTCCATTTGAAAAGCAAGGAGAAAAGGATAAGGAGGACAAGCAGACATTCCAGGTCACAGATTGTCGAAGTTTGGTAAAAACCTTGGTCTGTGGCGTCAAGACAATCACGTGGGGTATAACGTCATGTAAAGCACCTGGTGGTAATTCCGCTCTTGAATTATTTAGACATGATGTTTTTCACAGAGTGGGTTTATTCACAGTAACTGATTATGCTTTCTCTCTTCCAGAAGCTCAGTTCATTCCCAACAAGCAGTTACAGCCCAAAGAGACTCAGATTTACATAAAACTTGTGAGATATGCAATGCAGGCTTTAGATATTTATCAGGTAAGGCAGTGCCCTCCAACCAGGCTCCGAGTGTGGAGGAGAGATGCTAGTGTTGGGTCTTGAGAGGCTCACCTGTCATTATTTGGGCTGTCGACAGCGTTTGTATATCCAGGTTTGCCTTTGTTCGGCAGCGTAGCAACACGTTACGGGGAAGAGTCTCACTTGTAACGTCCGTGTGTGCGTTCTGTGGGGTGGTGGTTGGTGTCAGTGGATAGCAATAGAGATGTAAGTTTACTTAAACAAGATTCAAGTTTACTAAATTTGTTCCTCTTTGGAACCCTTAGTAAAGCTTTTTTGTTTGTTTTAATTATTTTCCAAAATTAAGCCAAGAATAGTGCATTAAAAGATGGGACGGGACATTTATTATCTAATTGAAATGTTCTGTTTTAAATATGTAGCTAATCTACTTACGGAATACATTCCAAGATGCCTAGTTTTAACGTCCATGGGTTTTCTCCCCGTGCTAGGTCCAGATAGCAGGAAACGGACAGACATACATCCGCGTAGCGAACTGCCAGACCGTCAGAATGAAGGAAGAGAAGGAGGTGTTGGAACACTTTGCTGGCGTGTTCACAATGATGAATCCCTTAACATTTAAAGAGATCTTTCAAACGACAGTCCCTTATATGGTGGAAAGAATCTCAAAAAATTATGCTCTTCAGGTATAAAACTCCTTTTTCATATCTTTTGAACATTAACTTTAAAGTTACTGGTTTATGTGTTGAATACTTGGCATTCTGTTTGAGGGCTTTCTAAATAATATGCCGAAGGATGTGCTCATAGAACCAAAAATTCATTTGGTTAGGTTTTTTTGGACAGAGAGTGCACACATGCACATGTGCAAACCAGGGGGAGGGGGTTGGTGCAGAGGGAGAGAGAGAATCTTAAGCAGACTCCCGGCTGAGCGCAGAGCCTGATGCAGGGTTCGATCTCAGGACCTTAAGGTCAGGATCTGAGCTGAAATCAAAAATTGGACAGTTAACCAACTAGAGAAATATTAGGGTATAATAATAAAATTTTGGGGGTGCCTAGGTGGCTCATGGGTTGGTCATCGGCCTTCGGCTTGAGTCATGATCCCAGGGTCCTGGGATTGAGTCCTGTATTGGCCTCCCTGATCACCAGGGAGTCTGCTTCTTGCTCTCGGTCTCCCTCTCTCTCACATCTTAAAAAAAAAATTTTTTTTTTCTAAATATCAAGATGTTTTGGATCAGTTTCTTTCTTAGTAAAAATTAAATATATGTTAGATGTAGGCTCTTGGTATTTGATGGCGAGGATAAAATTAAGGGACTTAAGTATTTGGAGTGAAATGCTCCACTTAGCGCTCAGCCGATTTATTAATTTTTTTCCTTGGGTGGATAATTTCTTGGAGTATCTGATACAGGTTTGATTTTGTATTTTTGGACAGTTCATTACTTTGTGCTAAAGCTACTTCGAGGAGGGGATTATTTTTGTCACGTGTATGTCTTGTTGGGACAGATCGTTGCCAATTCCTTCTTGGCGAACCCTACTACCTCGGCTCTGTTTGCTACAATTCTGGTGGAGTACCTCCTGGACCGCCTGCCGGAAATGGGCTCCCACGTGGAGCTCTCCAACCTGTACCTCAAGCTGTTCAAGTTGGTCTTTGGCTCCGTGTCCCTCTTTGCGGCTGAGAACGAACAAATGCTCAAGGTAAAGCTCACTGAGATCCGAGTGGACTTTGTTTTGGCTTTTTGTTGTTGTTGTGTTTTGATTCCTGTTTTCACTGCACAGACTGGAGTTGCTTTTTTTATATTTGTAAAGTGCTCTATGAATTAATAAGTATTTGCAACCAATAAGGGCCAGATGTGAAAAACTTTTCATGTATTTCTAAGCAGAGCTTAATCCGTGATTTAAAGGGAGAACTTCAGAATGCCTGTGGTCGGCAGTGGGTTGCCAATAGTACTGCCAGCACTGATTTTTTTTCTTTTAATTCAAATTTCTTTCTCTGAATTACACAAGTAAAATAGGAGCACATTGTTCCTATTTTAAAAACTGAGCGATGGAAAGGAATGAAGAGGGAAAAAATGTCTTCACGAACTTCTCTTATCCGAGGAGAAACGGTTGGCTCTGTAACCATTCTGATGACATCAGCCATCCTCCACTTGAACTCTATTTCTTCTCTGTGTTCTTATTTTCTGTGGCAATACGTGAACACCTCATTTCGGGACCATTTGTTTATTTTCCCCCTTTATATCAAGAATTCTAACCAATCTGTATTCCTTATAAAGACCGTTTTGGAGGGATGTGTCTCCTGACCTTTTTGTGGATGACTAATGCAGTATAATTTGATCTCATCAGTTATTTGATTTTAGCAAATGGCTAAAAAACTTACCCGTAGTTCCAGCTACCACTGAAAAAACAGCAGATGGTGTAACAGAAAACCTAATAAAAATTCACTTCCACTGAAGGCAGAATATTTTAAGTCCTGCAGAAAGTCGAATGTTATCACCAGTTGTCTCTGAAGAGTGATGTCTTCCTGTGGGGGAATTCTGAAGCTGTAAACAAGATCCGTTTTTTTTTTCCCAGAGTAGTAAACGTACAGATGGCAAAGAGCACTAGTCATCTCTGCTTTTATGTGACTTTCCTTGGGGGTTTTCTCAGTTCTGTAGTAATCACTTGTCAACAACCTTGATATTACTTTTGTGTTAATAGGAAAGAAAAATACTTAAATTTTTCTAAGAAGAAATATTTGATTGCAATCTGTGTCCACACGATTTGGTATCTTCAAAAGATTTAAATTCTGCTATCATTAGGTACAGAACAACACAACAAAAACGGAGCAAACCCTAATGGTAGGATGTTGGAATATTGTTCCAGGAAAACATTCAAAGAACAAATTTCATAGAACTTTTTGTCAAAAAGTATATATGGTTGATTTAGTCTGTAAAATCAATCTGTCGTGCCGCCTGTGACAGCAGATTGGGATCTGTGTCATTGACCACATAGCACTTCCGAGTTCATGTTAAATTAGCCTGTAAAACATTTCATGTGCAGCCTAGCCTGCCACATGTTAAAACCGGGACCCGAAGTACAAAATAAAAAGCTAATTCTGGCTTAAAATGTTAAAGTTACTATAAGCTAATAAAGTGCTTTTTTTTAATTAAAGAAATAACCCATTTTTTTTCAATTAAATCTTCCAAAACCTTATAATCTCAATTTTTTTAAAAGATTTTATTCATTTGAGTGAGAGAGAGAGAGAGAGAGAGAGAGAGTGCCCGCACGCAAGCAAGCAGGCAGGGAGAGGGGCAGGAGGGAGAGGGACAAGCAGACTCTGCTGAGTGTGAGCTGTGCCTGGGGCTCAGTCTTACCACCGTGAGATCACGACCTGAGCCGAAGTCCAGAGTCAGACGCCCCCTTATAATCTCAATTTTTGTGGCTCTTCCAAACAATGTGTATCATATTTGATAGTGAAGTTTCCCTTCCCTTAGGTGATTTTTTTGCATTTAGGTTGTTATAGGAAATGGGCATCTTCATCTTGTTCAGAGATTTAGTCTTATATAGGAAGTGACCATATCCACGGGAATTGCAGGGCCAACAGACCCTCCGGTTCCTGCTCCAGAGTGTCATCTTTTCAATATCCAGTAATTACACAGTAACATTGGAACCTATTAATGCCTCCTTCATGGTCACCCCAGCGGAAACCAGCATATATTTTAAGACAAATTAATTTGAACCAAATAAAGGTTGGATCAGAATTACCTTCCATTCCTTTTTGCAGTGAACCTTCGGCTTGAATTGTGTGGCCCGCCTCGTTTAGAGCCTGTTAACCTGCCTTTTCTCCGCCCTGCAGCCCCACCTGCACAAGATCGTGAACAGCTCTATGGAGCTTGCACAGACTGCCAAAGAGCCCTACAACTACTTCCTGCTGCTTCGGGCCCTCTTCCGCTCCATTGGGGGAGGCAGCCATGACCTCCTGTATCAGGAATTTTTGCCTCTCCTACCAAACCTCCTGCAAGGTCAGAGCAGTGACTTTGGTTGCCATATAGTCTTGCACGCACGTATGAGTTTAGCTGCCTGTGTTTGTGGGGTTCATCCTCTGTATCCAGCGAAGGTCATGGTGAAGGGATGGATGTGCATGTCACCTGCCAGAGGGGTGTGTGTGTGTGTGTGTGTTAGCCCTCCTGTTCAGGGATGGACCTTCAGAGTTGGAAGGTTTTCGTCACCCTGGTTAGGCCTTGGTTGTATTTTACAGCATTTGGTAAGCAAGCCTAGAAAATGGTTTCTAGGGCTACTTAGTCATAATATCAGGGATCTCTAGATTGAAAGAGAATCCAAGTAAGACAGGGAAAAAGCAATTATAAAGCTGATTTGTAAGTTTATATTTTTATTTTGTTGCACATTTGCATAAGCAGAATCCTGTAATTGCCATGTAAGCAGGAATGCTTTCAAGGTACAGAGCTAAACGGGGCTCCTTAAAGAGAAGCCATTTACAACATATGATACCTAGGAGGCATTGGGAAGTGGTTGACTGCGTTGCCTATAACATGGCTGTAAATCCACCATCCATAATCCAGCTCCACTCTCTGTATGTAATCCCATCTCCCGTCATTCCCCAGCCCGAGCCCTCTGCTCTGAGGAGTCTGATTTCCTCGTCCTGCGCTCTGTGCCACATCCCCACGCTCTTTTCTTCCTACCTAGTTGTGTTCAAGCGGGTCTCCTTCTGGGAATTTGGTCTTTCCCTCTCCTCCTCCCCCTCCCCTTCCTCCCCCTCCTCCCCCTCCTGACTCTGAATCCAGTGCTGCTGCTGTGTGATGCCTTCACTGATGCCTCTTCTCTCTGAGCTCTCACCATCCTCTCTAGCTTGTCTCTGAGCCCTCGGGGCAGGTCCTGATCTGACATGTTTCAGTTTGGAAGGAGCCCAGGGTACCCTCATGAAAGGTGGGGAGATTGACTTTGTAAAAAGGAAGATCCTCTCTATTGATAGGAAACAAAAGTGGGTTTTCTTAAGAAAATGTTTATTTTACAGTGTAGACCTCACCTGTGGTCTTTTGGAAGCCTGGTAAAAGATGTAAGGTTGTAAACCTCAAGCTTGAGGTGAATGTATCTTACTGGAGTTTGTGTCTTTGGATTGGGCTTGTTAGAAACGTAACATGACTTTTGTGTATGTATGTGTGTGTATGTTTTTGAGGGGTGGGAGGGGCAGAGGGGAGGGAGAATCCCAAGCAGGCTCCGCGCTGAGCACGGAACCCAACGTGGGGCTCCATCTTCTGACCCTGAGTCGAAGTCAAGAGTCGGACGCTCAACCAACTGAGCCACCCAGGCACCCCAACATAACGTGATTTTTAAAAGATGTGTAATATTAACTATTTCATTAAGATTAATTGAGGTTAAATAATTATAGCTTAAACTATAATTTATAATGGTGTGCAGCCTGCTGTTGTTACTGTGAATGTGACAGAAGGGATCATGGTTACAGGAAAGATTTAGCTAATGTAGTAGATTATGAGACCTGAGACGTCTTCCCGTCATCACATTAATGCTGGTAGTAAGAGGTGGAACCGTTATCTTGTACGGTTCACTTTGGCCTGTCTGGGAGTAACTTACTTCTCTGACGTCCCCACGCGCTGTTTAGGGCTGAACATGCTGCAGAGCGGTTTGCATAAGCAGCACATGAAGGACCTCTTCGTGGAGCTGTGTCTCACGGTGCCCGTGCGGCTGAGCTCACTCTTGCCGTACCTGCCCATGCTAATGGACCCCTTGGTGTCTGCTCTCAATGGGTCGCAGACGTTGGTCAGCCAAGGCCTGAGGACCCTGGAGTTGTGTGTGGACAACCTGCAACCTGATTTCCTCTATGACCACATTCAGCCGGTCCGTGCGGAACTCATGCAGGTAGGCCCGCGCGCTCGCCGCCGGCACGGGGCAGGACGCTGGGTGCTTGTGTATCTAGTTTTTACTGGGAATTTTAGGCTAGTGGTGTCCAGAAGTGACGGGCCCCCATGGAGCTCTCTGTGCCCCATGTTGGGCTCTCCGTAGCTTTCAACTTGATGAGTCTCCTGGCTTATGAAAAGATGTAAAGAAATACTCTTAAGTATTGAGTAGACACTGGTTTTATAGCATTTTCCTTTTTCAGAGAGCTTTCACAAGTGGCACACCTTCCTTCAGTTCATGACCTCTAAAGGCAGGTGTTAAGGTTACTATGTGCTGCCAAGGAGATGCTTCTTTACCCACAGAAGCTCTTAAAGAGAAGCAGACTCCTAAGGGAAGTGCAGATGTCCACTTTGGGGTCAAGGGAAATTAAGCCGATAATCAAGGAGATTGTTTTGAAAACATTTTATATTTTCTCTCCATGAGGGTTTGTATAGTAAATATCAGGTTTTTCCTTCATGTTGTGCAGTCATATTGATTTGTAATATAGTCAGTAGTTGTTAGAGGTGTAGGCTGCCTGTTCCCTACTCATCTGCCTCTTTGGTGTAGAGTATTTGGCCCCAAGTAGGGGTCAGAATGCCAGCTTTATATGATGGAGACACCCTAACTCCTAAAAGACAGGAGTCCAGATCGGAAACTGCAGCTTGCGCTTGAGGCTAGGGTTGGGAGACTTACCCCACCAGTCCTGACTTGGGCTCCATCTAGGTGGGAGAGGATGGTCCGGGAGGTCGGGTCAAGGCCTCTAAGTCCACCCTCCCACCGTCGTTTGGAGAATTGACCCAAGAGCCAGAACAGCATGATGGTTCTGGAAGGCAGCCCCTGGGCCTGACCCAGGTGTGGATGAGCACCAAGCAGGAGGAGGAGGCAGGGATGGGCTCATGGGCCTCTTGCCATTCCATGAGGCAGACAGCTCTCAGGAGTGACGGGCGAGGCTGCTTCCTGCTTCTGGAGACACTGTAAACTTCCCACCCCCGCCCCCACACTAGACAAGGGGCATCTCTCTGCGGGTCGGATCAATCAGCACTCCTTCCTGATGCCACTCCCTCCTGGGGAGTGAAGTAGAATTTCCCGCTCTTGAGGATACGTGAGGAGTGGTTGGGCGGGGTCCGGGGGTGGAGGTAGGGAGGCTCGGCACCTCTCCACAGGTGTTCGTTAAGGATAAGCCTTTTTGGACCTTTAGGGACATAAGAGAAATTGAAATTTTGCTTTAAAGAAAAGTTCTAAGACTTTATTGTTGACTGTTCCTAGGCACTAATATCTGGCATTGTTACGGAAGGTGATTTAAGAAAATTGAGTTAAATAGACATAGTAATTTTTAGGACTTAAGGTAGTTCAGGTAAAGGAATGTGGGAAAATTGACAAGAGTTTTCTGAAACAGTTGAGTGCATGTGGTTCTAATTGTAAGTACGAGGTACACGTCCTTGTCACGTATTCCCGTAACCCAAGTCCTGTCCTGTGTTTCTTTCCCCTCTTCACCATCCTTTCTAACGTGAGGTTTGAAATGTGTAAGATAGTTTGTGTGTCCTATTTGCAGGAATTTGTCACGTTTGTACATTATAAAGCTTAACAGTAGGAGTAAAAACCCGAGAACTCACCATCAATTCCAGGACAAGAACTACCAGTAATTAGCATTTTTCTCCATGCCTCTGATTGTATTTTGTATATATGCTAAAACCATATGTTGCGTAGTTTTCGTGCTTTTGAGCTCTGTGATACTTACCATATACTACGGTTTATATTTCAGGGGCATGGAAGGACGTTTATGTTTATGTGTGTGTTTTCTTTAAAGACACAGTGTTTCTGGAAGGACACACAAGACTAATAACATTGGTTTCCCCCAAGCAGGGGAAGTGGATGTTTGCGGGGGATGGAGATGGGAGGAAAACTTTTTGCTGTATAGTCTTTTATAACTTTCAAATTTTGATTTATGAACCATGAGAATGCAGCACCTTGAAAGGATTTTAATGGAAGTATGTTGGGTTGTAGGCTTTATGGCGCACCCTGCGCAATCCTGCTGACAGCATTTCTCATGTGGCCTACCGTGTACTTGGTAAATTTGGTGGCAGTAACAGGAAGATGTTGAAGGAGTCCCAGAAGCTGCACTATGTTGTGACTGAGATTCAAGGCCCAAGTATCACAGTGGAGTTTTCCGATTGTAAAGCATCTCTCCAGCTCCCAATGGAGAAGGTAAATTTGGAAGTCTTCAGGAGCTTAAAGATACTACATGTTCCGTTTTAAGAATGCTGATTTCTACTTGAAAATATATAAACAAAATGTACTTTCTTGGGAGGGAATTTCTTTTCTTTTCTTTTTTTTTTTTAAGATTTTGTTTTTAAGTAATCTCTGTACCCAATGTGGGGCTCTAATTCAAAACCCCGAGATCAAGAGTCACATGCTCTACCGACTGAGCCAACCAAATGCCCCTTGGGAGGGAGTTTCTAACTTAAAGTACAAAATGTATTTGGGGACCAGCTTGGTTGGCAAGGGGCCTTTCATAATACCAGGAGGCTGGTGCAGGTATGCTGCACAAGAACTTTGGACCCTTGAGCAATTTCGTCTTTCCTGATAGAGCAGGAGGTGGTGATGGCCAACCCACCCTACCCTTGAACTTGGTCTGTTTTGATGCCTGGCAGGCTTTACTTAAAGTGTCTTTTGGAACCCAAGTTAATCCCATACTTGTCACTTCTGAGCACCTGTGTCTCTCCCTTTCTCTACCCAAAGCTAGCACCTGTTGTCTCTCCTGGCTCCTTAGCCCTCTGAGGACAGCTCTGTGCTCTCTCCATCCATTTAGAGCTCCTGTTCCGTTGGGTAAAAGATGGACAGACTGTCTCCAGTGTCTTGCCAGAGTGTCCCACTCTGCCTCTTTTGCTTTATCTTTATTGAAAGCTGTTCTTCCCTCACCTCACTGAGCCCTCCCAGTCCTTTGTCACCTGCATGTTGAAATTGTTCCACTTGATTCTAATCTACATTGTCAAGGTTGACTCTCCCCCTTATCACAGAGCCAGGCTTCTTCCACCTTGTCTTACAGCTTTTGTTACCGTTATCTAGCCATTATATTACTGGGTACTTTTTTTTTTTTTTTTTAAGGTTGTTAGAGTAGCCTTTTGCTTGCATCTGTGTGACTCAGCTGTTTTGTAAGCCAGATGCCAGCTGGGATTCCTGAGCTCCTTGCAGATCTGGTTTTAAACCAGCATTCTGCAGCCTGGAACGACTCATAGTCCTCCCCCTGCTCAGGCTAACTGTCCTTTTGTGTTGTTTCCTAGAGCTCTGCCTGTTCACCTGTCTGTGTACAAATTTTACCCATGTGGTAGGTTCTGTGATTTTTTTTCTTTTTTAAACCAGACTTTCCTAATATCTGGGAGGAATGATACCTACCCATCATGAGTAAATGTCCCTCTAGAGATTTTCCATCATCATCTCTAGTCGTCCTGTCCCCACACTTCCTCAAGCACTTGCGTTGTCCCTGACCCTCCCCCAGCCCCATCCCGTAGATGGGTGTGCTCTCCAGACCTCAGGGGAGGTGCAGCCCCAGCTTCTCACCCAGGACTTTCTAAAAACTATCTGCCTATTAAACACTAGTTTCCTTCTAAGAGACTGCAGCTAAAAATGCTTGACATTGAAAGTTGCTGTAGTGAACGTCCTGTGTCAGTAGCACATTCCTGCATTTTAGGTAATTTCTTTAATACGGGATTCTCTTTGCTTCAGCCCTGTCAGTGGTGAGGTGGGTATTAGTACTGAAAACTAAGGTATCTGACTTGTATTTGATCTTTGCATAGACTAAGCAGAGCCAGAAAATCTCCTGAGAAATAGTTTTTCCCCAAAGAAGAAATCCAAGTTTTGAAGATAGGCTTCCAAGTCCTCCTGCACCCCCACATGGACTCAGGGGTGTGAGGGGCCGGTTTCCCAGCACCCCGCTGCAGCTGGAGGGGCTGCCAAGGTGAAGGGAAGAAGCAATGTGGCCAAGTTGAGTGCCAGTGAATCCCCATTAGGATAATCCTGCTTTTGGCACACTTTACAATCCTTTATTCTTTTGGCAGATAATTGGTTCAAAGGTTACGTTGATCCTTAACCACTTCCAAAATTATCCCTGTAAGCCGGGGTGACTCAGCGAGGAGCTGTGGTCCTGCTCCGTGTGGCCATGTATGAGTCTGCAGGGCTGCTGTCCCTGTCAGCCCCTCTCCGCTTCTTCACACACGGCCTGGGGACGTCTTTCCTCTTTAACACAGATCAGTTTTTTGATTGATAGGTATATAATGTCATTAAGGGTGACAGCCTCTTAGCTGTTAAAGGCTTCACGTGATTTTGTGTGCGATTGTGCCTTTCCCGCCTTCCTGGTCAACCTAACTGAATAGGATAAAATGTGTGTGTAGCTATGTAGGTTTTCTGGAAAAATAAAGAAAACTTTTATTTTCTAAAGAGAGAATTGAGTAATCGTGTAATTTCTGCATAAACTATAGTTTCTGTGTTTCTTTGCTACAGGCCATTGAAACGGCCCTGGACTGCCTGAAAAGTGCCAACACTGAGCCCTACTACCGGAGGCAGGCATGGGAGGTGATCAAGTGCTTCCTGGTAGCAATGATGAGTCTAGAGGACAACAAGCACGCCCTCTACCAGCTTCTCGCGCACCCTAAGTATGTCAGGAATGTGGTTCTCCGCGATCGGTGTGTCTTATGTCAGGACGTAGGGGTGCAGAGGACCTCCCAGATTTCCTAGTGCTAAGTGTATGCTCCCGCGAGTCAGGACGTTCACATGTTACCTGCCTCGCGGTGCTTTTCTGGGCTTTTAGAGAAAATGAAGAGGAGAAACCAGGTGCTTGAGAATTCGAGTGTACCTCAGTCGTCATGTTCCTGATGGTCACCTCCCCCTGAGGTTGTCCGCTTCAGGAGGCAACGGTCCTGCCCTTTTCTCTCCTGTTGCTCACCCATGTATCCATAGTGCCTGGCACATGGCGGACGTTCAGTGGATCTTTCGCTTTTCTGGTCCACAGTGATCGTTTCATTCCCCAGATATTTGTCCTGTGATACTTGTATTTTGCTCTTACCCGTTAGGGCTGTCACCTTAGACAGTCATGTGTGATCATGTATGTGTGTTATCTTGCTGTGTTCCACATCTTGGGGAAGGGAGCTTCCCTCTGTATTTTCACATTTCTCACGGCATCAGTGATGGGTGACACGCGTGGCCAGTGAGGTCTGGAACCTCGTCTGATTCTGCTCCCGTGAGGTGATTTTTCAACACATACTGGGCATAGGGCTGTCTTTAGTGTAAGTTTTTTTTTCATTTCTGTTTGCTCATTGATGGGGTTACTTCTTAGAATTTGGTTTACTTAGTTATAAAAGCTGGAAGTCAAACCTCAACTTTCTTGAAAACTATAAAAATACAGAATTTGCCGCCATGTTGTAGCATTGCTCTGATTCATCGCCTGTGCTCGTATTACGTAGGACGTACCGGGTGTCTCTAGAACCACTGGTTGTAAGTGTTCATAAGGGAATTCATCATGTAAGTCCTGGTGGAATCATCAGCTCAGGACTTGTGTTGTGAGGATGGATTCAATTTTATCTTTCAGCTTTACAGAAAAAACCATACCTAACGTCATCATATCACATCGCTACAAAGCACAAGACACTCCAGCTCGGAAGACGTTTGAGCAGGCCCTGACCGGGGCGTTCATGTCTGCTGTCATTAAAGATCTCCGGCCCAGCGCCCTGCCCTTTGTCGCCAGCCTGATCCGCCACTACACGATGGTGGCAGTTGCCCAGCAGTGCGGTGAGTCGGGCGGAGGAAGTGGTTATGGGACGTCCTTGGGGTACTTCAGGAATGCGATCAGGACGTCGTGGTGTTTCTGAGGAGCGGTTTGGCTGGTTGATCTTTGGCCTTTGTTTTCTGATTTCCCGCTGACTGCAGGATAATTGCTCTTTCAGTGACAGGTGCAGTACTAACTTGAAAATTGTTACCTGTTTCTCTGTCCAGTACACCCAGTGGAAGATTTTCACCCTTTGTTTTTCATGAAAATGGGGGCAGAATGCTTCTGGACACTGTGTATGAGACAGTTTGTGCTCTCCCTCATTGTTGGTCTTCCCTCCATGTGTGGTTTGCCAGGGCCCAGCCTCCCCTCCCGACCCTTCAGCCGGCTCCGCCATGCGGTGCTCATCCCTGCTGTTCCCACCTCTGCTCTGGGGTCCTCAGGCTCCAGATGGGGAAGGACCACTTTCGTTTGTCTGCTTGTTTTCCCTTTCTAATCCATCGCATACTGGTGGTGCTCTTGCAAAAGACAGTACAGTGTCCCAACACTGCCAGTAGCTATAGAAGTTTCTGAACACTGACTCCCAGTTTTTGCAGCTCCCCCAGACCAGCGCCGGTCGGTGGACATACTGGAGCAGTGCTGTGGCAGTTTGTGCCCCGGGCCCCTCACCCTCCAGATGGACAGAGCAGCTTTCTCTGAGCACTGCAGAACACCGAGAACTTTCCCCCTTGTAACTCTTCTTGCCCTTCTCGGCTCGAATAGTCAGTGCTAGCCCGTTGATCTTAGATCGTTTCTCGGTGTCCCTCATCTTTCCAGCAGACCTATAAGCCGCTTGATCACAAACGCCCATCTTGCTGGGTACCTGCGAGGCATTAATTGATAGCAGATCGTTCTCTGTGTGGGTTAGGTGTCATAGCTGGGTTGCCTTTTAATTATTATTTGAGTCAGGAGTGTCCAGAATGTAGCCCATACTCATTTCTGTGCTGTGTTCCTTGGCCTGTTCAATCTTTTTTTTAAAAGAAGATACATGGTTCTCATTATCATAGAGAAAATCTAAAAAGAATACAGTTTATAATGGAAAACATTCAGAAAAATATCTTTAGTGCAAATCAGACCACTTAGTTTATATGTAAGTGCAGTTCAGCAGAAGTCGGTCACAAGTACCAGCTCTGGCTTGTATTGAGCTCCTAACCTCGAATTAAAAAATGAGGTCGTTCGGGGCACCTGGCTGGCTCAGTCGGTGGAGCTTGTGACTCTTGATCTTGGGCCATGAGTTCGAGCCCCACATTGGGACTAGAGATTACTTTAAAAATAACCTTTCTGATGAGGTTGTTTGCCATTTGAGGGACAGAAACGTGCATGCAAATAAGCTCTGCTTTCTCCCGCACCCGCTGCCTCTCTTCCAGGTCCTTTCCTGCTCCCTTGCTACCAGGTGGGCAGCCAGCCCAGCACAGCCATGTTTCACAGTGAAGAAAATGGGTCGAAAGGAATGGATCCATTGGTCCTTATTGATGCAATCGCTATTTGTATGGCATATGAAGAAAAGGAACTTTGCAAGATTGGGGAGGTGGCCCTAGCTGTGATATTTGATGTTGCAAGTATCATCCTGGGCTCAAAGGAGAGGGTAAGGAAGGACTGAGGAGTATCTGCTAGTTCGGGCATATCGGTGCCTTTGGGTAGTCATTCTAGAAACTGGTTATACGGAGTGGGAATAACAGGACGGTGTGTGTGTGTGTGTGTGGTTTTCTCCCCAGGCGTGCCAGCTGCCTCTGTTCTCGTACATCGTGGAGCGCTTGTGTGCGTGCTGCTATGAGCAGGCCTGGTATGCAAAGCTGGGTGGTGTGGTGTCCATTAAGTTTCTCATGGAGCGGCTGCCTCTCACTTGGGTTCTCCAGAACCAGCAGACGTTCCTCAAAGCGCTTCTCTTTGTCATGATGGATTTGACTGGAGAGGTAGGTGCTGGGTGGCCCCAAACCGAACCAGGCTGTTCCAGAAGCTGATTTGCCTAGAGAATAGTTAGTATGAGGCAATTCTGCCCATGTACTCTCCTAGAAGCTTAGACTTCATTATAGCGTCTCTAATATGAGGACAGATCAGGACCCCCGCAGGCTCTCCCTGGTTGCCTGAGTGTCTATCTGTGTCAATAAAGAACCATCACAGACCAGAGCACTTAACACGGACAGCTGTAGAGGGAAAGAGTTCTGCTCACTCTTGCCGTGGGGCGAAATAGTGCACGTGCTGCAGGAGTTTCTCTGGAAGCTGCATTCTTTACAAAGCTATACGCAGGTGTAACTCAGGTAGAATGTGGTGGGCTTTGCCCGCGTATCCGTTTGGGAAATACAGGGAGTTTGTCTAGATCCCCATTTTCTTTTCTGAGTGACCTATAGGAATGCTTAGGTGATTTAGCCCCTGAAGTACTGTATGGAGGTGATCAAGTAGTCTTGCTCAGTTAGCTCACCTGGGGTGGGGGGGGTGTGGACCCGCAGCAACAGACCCTTCCATTCTAAGGAGTCCCTGGCCTGCAGGTTTCCAATGGGGCTGTTGCCATGGCAAAGACCACCTTGGAGCAGCTTCTGATGAGGTGTGCGACGCCTTTAAAGGACGAGGAGAGAGCCGAAGAGATCGTGGCTGCTCAGGAGAAGTCCTTTCACCATGTGACGCATGACTTGGTCCGAGAAGTCACCTCTCCAAATTCCACTGTGAGAAAACAGGCCATGCATTCACTGCAGGTCTTGGCCCAAGTCACTGGAAAAAGTGTCACCGTGATCATGGAGCCCCATAAAGAGGTGAGATTTCTGTCCCTGGAGCTAGGATAATTTGAGCAAAACTTTTAAGACCTTTTTCCTTCAAATCTGACGTGAAGAGGATATGTAGTTGTGATTTCGTGTCCGCTTCACAAGGTGCTGCCATGCACGCTCTCTTTGACCTCAGATACGCAAAAAAAGCAATGTGCTGGTGTTAATGGCTCTATCCATAGTCGTCAGCGTCAAAAGAACCAAAAGGCTGGTTTCCTGGGTCTCTTTGCACAATCTGGCCACTCTTTCCTTGTTTTGTTTAAGAGCAGTTACTCGGGAGACTCAGGATTCAGTGTATCTGACACGTAACTGTCCACCAGCCGGCTTTAGGGCATGGAACATACCCTCCCTTCCCTCACTAACGGACAGTGTAACTTGCATCTCACGGTTTTTAGATGGATAGTTTCAGAATGTTGTGAGCAGTGCGTGCTCTCTGAGGGATGGCCGGTGAGTAGTGCTTCCTCCTTGCCCCCCCAGGTCCTCCAGGATATGGTGCCACCTAAGAAGCACTTGCTCAGACACCAGCCTGCCAACGCGCAGATCGGCCTCATGGAGGGGAACACGTTCTGCACCACGCTGCAGCCCAGGCTCTTCACAATGGATCTTAACGTGGTGGAGCATAAGGTGTTCTACACAGAGGTAGGGGGGTGGTGGTGCGGCGTGGTGTGGATGGTGATGACGTATGTCTGGTAACCTGTCTTTGTGCGCGAAGACCGGTCAGGCAGCACTCAGAGAAGGCACGGGTGGTGACCACAGGTAACCAGCCCTAACCTGGCACAGCGCCCCGCGCAGGTACGTGACCAAAGGTGGGCCTGCTGACCGGAGATGTTCCACCAGACGCGGCTGTGTTCTGAGTCCTTAGAACTCTGTTAGCCTTCTCCAGGCCACCTTGCTCTGCAGAGCCTTAAGGATATAATCTAGAGAAAGATGGACTCTGCTTTGCTCACTGTCATCGGCTGGTGCCCAGAATAAGACTGGCTCAGGGAAAGTGCCAGCGTATCGAATGCACTCATCACTTAAGAACATGCCGTGTGCTGGTGAGACCCTGCTCCGCATGAATGCCATTATTTAGCTCTGACAGCTCTCCGTGAACTATAGATACCGATTATTCTCGTTTGAGGCAGTGGCAGATGGCATCCTGCAGGTGTTTGTAAACATTCTAGTTATGGGGTCATATTAGACAGAGAGAAACAGATTGAACTGTAGATACTGTCAAATTCCAAGCATTAATTCGTAGAATACAGTAATGGTCTGTTGGTCTCAATGTGAAGTTTTTTTTAAGACCTGAGGCATTGTCACAGTAAACTGAGGCAAAAGCCGTAAGGAAGCAAGGTCTTTCTGATCCACGCTAAGTTTGAATTTCCAGTTATGAAAAATTTACCTCTTGAGTTTTTAAGTCCTATGTATTTGCTTGGACATAGAATCCTGTGATCACATGGTCTCGCTTTGATCTTTTATACCGTGTTGTATCCCTTGTGTAGGAGTCATAGTTCATATGACAGAGGTTCTGACAGAGGTTCTCAGAGAGCCACCGGAGAATGCGAGGAAGGTTCCCTTTGGTGGTTCCAGAGGCAGATGTGTTTTAACCAATGTGGAAAATTCCTCACTAAGCTTAAGTCCGGAACCTGGTAGTGTTGAGTGATATGTCTCAGGGAATGCAGCTGGTTTCCCAAGTGTTTATCAGTGCACTCACTAGCTACATCAGAACATGTGAGGGTCTGAGTCCTCCCCCTGGAGGTTTGGGGTCAGCCCTATGGATAAACCACCTGCCAGCTTCCCAGGTGATTCTGGTGTACGCTTGCTCTCTGTCTAGATAGAGCTGCACACACGTGTATATAGGAGAGTAATTAGTCATGAGGGAGTGGAATAGGGTGGTGGCTTGGAGTGCTTTTTAGTATATATCCTTTTTTGCTGTTCAAAATCTTGGTAGGAATCTTTAAAGGAAAAATGATAACAGTAAAGTTTATACCATTTCCCCAGGATGTAAATAGAAGGGGAAAACAGTAATAGAACAACATATGTGATATTATGGGTATTAGATATATTAATATATACTGGGGTCTTATAAAATGTCCAGAAAAATAGCCACAGGAATCTCTGAGTTACGGGATTCCCAGTGACTTTCAACTTCTTTCTTTATACTTTTCTGTACTTGGGGAGAAGAAGAAGTATTACCACTCCGATATTGAATTATAGCATATGTTTGTCGAGCACTGGCCCACAGCACTGGGAAGCAGCTCTGAGTAAGGAGGGAGACGTACCTGCCATCATGATATTTGCAGTTCAAGTGATCCCCTGGGTAGAGAAACAATGTTACGGTATCAGAATGGGTGAGAAAGTGTCTAAGAATTTATTTCACTACTGAGGTTGACAGAGTTTGCTTTAGAAGGAAACTCTGTCACTTTTGATATTAAGTTCCCTAGGGTTTGAGTTTAGTCAATTGTTAATTGTGTTGTGTGCGTGTAAGATTGCTGTGTTCTGTTATTTTCAAGGTTACTGTGTCTTCACAGTAAGAGCTGGCTATATTAAATTATTTTATCTTTTACAGCTGTTAAATTTGTGTGAGGCTGAGGACTCAGCTTTAACAAAGCTGCCCTGTTACAAAAGTCTTCCATCACTTGTTCCTTTGCGAATTGCGGCTCTAAGTAAGTTAATTCAGTCAAAACAAGTCATGGGTACAAAAGTGCAAGGAGGCAGTGGCCTCGTGGGGGGTTTTATTTTTTTATGTTCTTTTTAAGGTGGATAATTACGTTTGTGTATTTATCAAATGACATAGTGAGATGTCAATGGATTATATAGATTGTTAGGATTTAAAAGTTTACTCTTACAAACTGTATTTTACTTTATAGTAATTAACTCTTAACGCTATAGTTCTCTGATGAATCTGACACTCTGGTTGGAGAGAGTAGTGCTGGTGTTCATACGTTGCCGGTTTCACCCAAATCGGAGTATATGGGAAGATCTGCAATCTTCATAGGCTTTTCAGTGGTTGTAGCATTTGAGAACCCTGCTCTTAAGGCTTCCATGAGCAATGTCAGCTACGTTGTTGAATTTTTACTCACTTGAATTCTACTCACTTAGAAGTGTCACCCCCCCCCACCTTTTTTTTTTTTTTTTTTTTTTTTANTGGTAAATAAATTCCCAGTACAAGTTTTTCTAGTTGACTTGGTCTCTTGCTTTGTTGGTTTTTATACTCTACGTGAGATGTTGCCAGAGCCCTCCGTGAATTAGAGGTAGAGGAGCTGAGAGAGGCAGACCGTAATACCTGTGTTCGAGCGTGGGGCTGGGGCGTGGAAGACACAGCAGGCGGGGGGAGGGAGGCACTCTGCAGCCAAGTTTGGCGGCTTCTTTCTTCGGTGGGGATTCCTTTTCTTCTGGTGCCTCTCATGCAGTCCTCTTGTCTAATATGGGCATTGCTCTTGGTCGGATATTATCTCTCAGGTAACAGAGAGGATTGAGATGTGTCCCCTTTTCTAAGAATATTTGTGTTTTCAAAGCCTTTAACTCCCCATGTCGGAAGGAGGCTGCCTGATGAGACACAGGTAGTGGAACAGAAGCCAGGCTGTGTGTGTGTGTGTGTGTGTGCGCGCGCACGCGCGCGTGTGCGTGCCCTCTGCACCAGAGTTCAAGGCCAGCCCTCTGTGTCACTTCTGTGTGTGTTTGCCCACGGCTCAGTCATCCTCTCACCCTATATGGGGATGTCTTGGGGAAGGGGTGTCAGTGGGTGCCCTCTGTTTTCCCCTTCCAGCCCTTCTATCTGGACGGGGTAGTATTTATCATGGCCTTTCTGACAGGCTGACTTCCCTCTTAGACAACACTGAACATGTGCGTTAGGAGACCGTGTATTCTTTGGTCTTTCTCGAGGCCAGACACTGGGAAGTGCTTCAATGATTCATACTTGGTGTTGGTTGGTAAGAGCCTTTAGAATGAGGGGCGCCTGGGTGGCACAGCGGTTAAGCGTCTGCCTTCGGCTCAGGGCGTGATCCCGGCATTATGGGATCGAGCCCCACATCAGGCTCCTCCACTGTGAGCCTGCTTCTTCCTCTCCCACTCCCCCTGCTTGTGTTCCCTCTCTCGCTGGCTGCCTCTATCTCTGTCAAAGAAATAAATAAAATCTTTTAAAAAAAAAAAAAGGCCTTTAGAACGAGGGAATTGTTCAGATATTTTTCAGGTTAGTAATAAGATTGTATTGATTTCTCTCCCTAAAGATGCGCTCGCTGCCTGCAATTACCTTCCTCAGTCAAGGGAGAAGATCATCGCTGCACTCTTCAAGGCCCTGAATTCCACAAACAGCGAGCTGCAGGAAGCCGGAGAAGCCTGCATGAGAAAGGTGAGCTAGTGGCATGTGCGTGCAAATGTACATATGTTCTGTCTCCAGGGTTCTTCCCATTCACCTGGTTTGTACACCTGGAAGTCTGCCTCGCGTGAATACGCACTGAATTCCAGTAACGTCTCCTCTTGTTTCCTAGTCACACTGAGCCTTTTAAAATTTTCAACAGTAATGACTAATCTTCATTTCATCATAAATTTTCAGAATGTGCATGGTTAATATTCCACAAACTTGCTTCTAGGGCTGAATGAGTTTATTCTGTTATAAAATACATTCTGTTGTTTATTTGCCTTTGTAACCTTTCTTTTTAAATAGTTTTTGGAAGGTGCTACCATAGAAGTAGATCAAATCCATACGCATATGCGGCCTTTGTTGATGATGCTGGGGGATTATCGAAGCTTGACGCTGAATGTCGTGAATCGTCTGACTTCCGTTACCAGGCTCTTCCCAAACTCCTTCAATGATAAATTTTGTGATCAGATGATGGTAAGCCAAATGCATTTAAATAACTCTGTAATCAACCTGAAATTTTAACTTACTATTTTTTTTTGGTAAATAATATATATGTGTTATATATGTGGTTTAAAATTCAAAAAGTGCAAAGGGGTACGTGAAGGTCTCCTGTCCATGTCCTCCAGCAGCCTACCTCCCCTTTCCAGGGACAGCCAGTGAGCCAGTGTTAACAGTTTCCTGTATGTCCGTCTAGAGAGGTTTTTTATTTGTAGTAGGCCATATGTATATTCTTTTTTGTTTCCCTCAAACGGAAGCACCGTGTACACACAGTTCTTACTTTTTGTATTTACCACTCGTCCTTTCAGATCAGATCATGAAGCGCTTCTTCCTTCTGTCTTGTGGCTGCATAATATTCCGTACGTGCACATGGCAGAATTCATTTCACCGTCCGCCACTGACGGTGTCTCGATTGCTCTTAGTCTCTTGCTATTATAGACAGTGATGTAGTGAAAAACGTGTAAGAACTTTAGAAGTCTTTAGGGTTTTTAAAATTACCAAGGAAGTAATCATGTAAATAAAATACCTGTTTGACAGTGTTTAAATTTGGGGGATAAGCAGATAAAGGAGATTCAGCTATTTAACTTTCTTATGCATTCAGTTTTGCTTCTGGTAAGTAGACGTTTATAAATAACTTAGGATTTCATGGTACATTACTGCAAACATGCATGTACTTTTCATGCTTATGTTTCTCAAGTGGCCTTGGCCATTTAGACATCTCAGGATACTGAGGTATTTGTTTCGGTGGCTGTAGTACGTGTAGTGTGTGCGGAGTGCAGATCTATGGACGTGTGAGGACCACACAGCTTTTTACCTCACGTACGGTTTCTTTGCATCCGCAGACACCTAAGAAAGGAACGTGACCAAAACACCTGACTGGGAGTTGGGAATATTGTGGTTCGCCCTAAAAATTGTAGCTGATGCCCTATTAGAGTGTTACCCGGAAACAGTATTCCATGGAAGTAAATTTTCTAAATCGGAAGGCTCCTTCCTCTTTAACTTCCAGAATTGTGTAACACACACGCCCTTCCAGTGTCCACGCACGCACACCTTCACAGGCGTGGTCACGGTCACTTCCTAACACGAGCACCTCAGATCCGCACTTTATCCTCTGTCATGTTGCAGCTCTTGGTGCGTGCAGTGTGAGACCCGTGTGTGTGTTCCAGGGGGCCCAGCGTGGCTGTTTTCTCCTCTTCCCTCTCTGCTGCCACCTCTTGCTGCCTTTGCCTGCCTACTGGAGACGATGTGTTTGTGGCTGGTTGGTTGGTTTACCGCCAGGCAGACCCTTCACATTTGCTGTGAGCCGGGAATTCACCCCGTGAACGTTGTTGCCCAGATATTTTAGAGCAGTCCGAAGGGACTACTACGACCTTCCAGTCCGTAGTTTCTGACGTAGGCCAGAGTCTTTTCTCCCTACAGGAAGTCTGGGGCCTTGTGTGTCTGGTTTGTTGAGGGAACTTTTTCCCTGTTTCTGACATGACAGCTGTTTTCAGAAGGGTGAAAATTTCCCTGAAGGCGGATAGTGTTGATGTACTTGGATGAAGAAAGACTGAAGCTGCCGTTTGTCCAGTCATTTTCCTCTGGCCCCCACCTTGCCCGAGCCCAGCCTGGGTCTGTGCCGACAGTGTGTGTGTGTATGGGGTGGGGGTCTTCGAATGTGGCCTGTGCCCGCCGCACGTGGGCAGGGGTGGGGCGGTGGTCAAGCACACATTTGCCCTTTTGAGTCCTGTTCTTCAGAGCTGTGCTCGATCACTGAGCTTTTGTTTTCCCGCGTATGATAACGCTTTTGGGGTTAACGGCTCAAGCCTTCAGCATAATTTTAAGAGCTAAGACACCCTACGGTGTAGGATGGGCATTCACGAAAACAGCCCTGGAAGTTTGCCTTTTTAAAAAATGTGAGCTGCTTGACACTTGACTTTGAAGTCTCTTTTGTGGGTATCTGCTGTGGATAGCTCCTTAATGAGCTAGAGGTGAATTTATATACAATTAGTGGGTTTGGTTTTTTTCCTTTGGGGACTCTGAAAGCAGTGGCTGGCTAACGCAGCTGGCTGCTTCCTGAAGCGCCTTTGCTTTTGTTCCTCTCTCATCTTTGGTAAAATAGCTGTTGTAGGAAGATAGAATGTCATGAACCTGGATCTTGGCAATTATTAGTATCTTTCCAGGAATTTTACTGGCGAATAGCTTAATGTACTTAGTTTCTTTGGAAGCATGTGTATTTTAGTGTTTCTCAGTGTCTATTCTTTGGAACACTGGCCTTGTAAGTGTTTAGATGGATTTAAAAGGACTGTGGAGTCCTTTTTAAAACAGCTAGTTAACTTCCTTTAGGGCTTCAGTGTTCGAAGAACAAGTTTGGACAGTGTGGGACAGTGAAGATAGTTCTGTTAGTTCGATAGTCTTGTGGTTTTACCTGTAGGCTCTGAGTGCTTCTCTGCCAGGTTTTGCTGGACACCGTGACTGGGAGGCTGGCTGCTCGTGCCCAGGTCAGGGCAGAGGAGCTCTGGGCTCAGCAGTCTCTTTTCTTGGGCTCTTGCAGTAGAACACAGAGTCTTACCACGTAACAATTGCCCTGTTCTGCACAGAAGGGAATTGCCTCCTGTTCGCACTCATTTGTGCAGCCTCTGACCACGTGGGATCCGAGCTCATCTCCCTGGCCCATGCCCCACACACCTCTCGTGCCCACTGCTCCTTAGCCATTCGCAGCGGCCAGCCTTCCCGTTTGTGGCTTCAGGGCCTTTGTGTCTCCTTTCTCTGCCTAGTGTGCGCTTCCCTTGTGCTTCTGGAGTTGTCCGCCCCAGCAGGGCCCTCCCTGACCTTGACCCCCTTATCTAGCTGATTCCTGTTCCTCTTTCACAACCCTTACCGTGCCTGTGGCACAGCCGGCACCCGTGTTCTCTCCACCAGAACCCGAGCTGGAACGAGGATAGGGATGATGTCTGCCTGTTCCCTTCTTCACCCAGGGGCCCAGCCTGGTGCCTGGCTCCTCGAGGCTCTCCCTGAACAGGTGCAGTGCAAAGTAACATGGTAATAGGAGTGCAGCAGAATGCCAGTACTGGAATGGCCGGGTTTTGGACATTTTCTATTACATCAGGGTGAAGTCCGCCTTCTGCTCGTGGAATATGATGCAAATGTCAGTGATTCTCTTTAGTTCAGTGGTTGGGCTGTTTCAAATTCGAACATTGCTCTTCTCACATTGAATATGATGGAAATTGGTGATTATATATGAATTTTTACCTAAGAACAGCATGGAATTGAACTGATTCTGTGTGAGGGAAAAATGTCTAAGGATGTTGTTTTTTTTGACAGCAACATCTACGAAAGTGGATGGAAGTGGTGGTCCTCACCCACAAAGGGGGCCAGAGGAGCGACGGAAACGTGAGTGACTTGTTTGCTTCTGGGCAGGGCAACCATGCCGGGCACTGCTGTTTGCACTGTTAATATCGGAGCATTGGTTTTAATTAAAATACCGGTCAGAAACCCAGTTTATGTGATTATAGTCATGTAAATTGTTGAACATCTTTTACTAGCATTACGTTTTGCCTTTATTTTTCTTAATTGAACATTCCTTATTGTGTTTCTTTAAATTTAATCTCCTTTGTTCACCTTAATACAACGTTTTCGTTGATGAGAATTCTGGGAAGCTTGAAATGTTAGTATTTTAATTTTATTGGTTTTGCTGTAAAGTGTATAAAGTGTATTTTCTAGACTGTTCTTGGCAGCTGCTGTTTGCATGGTGGTGCATTCCTCAGCTGTGGTTTCCCATTGCTTCCCATCATCACTGCCTCGTGAAACTAAGTATAGATTTCAGGACTTCAGACACTGAGGATAACGTAGCAAAACATCACATAAATACTGGCATGTGTGTTGATGGGTCTGAATCCCCCACCCCAACTGTTTGCCAAAAGTCAAACGGCCAGTACTTCAAAACACATTTTTATGGCTTTAAGGGAAAACTTCTATAGTTAAATTTTTTCACGTGTCTGATGTTGGTCATTTTAAGACTTCGCTCTTAAAAATAATGGTTCTTGCTGTTTTGAATCTAATTTGTTTATGTTAATATTCTTTTAAAATACTTTTTGAGTCGATGACTGTCCTATTGGTAGGATTGTGTTTTCCCTAAGGTCCTGTTACACCTGGTGAAATGGTACGGCAGTGTCCTAACGAGGGGATTCTGTAGCTCTTCAGAGGCATAAGCACCGTGGCTTTTTGTCTTTCTGTGCCTATTTGTTGGATGCTGTGTTTCATCCCAACTTGGATTTTTTTTTTTTTTTTGGCTTTATTATGCTTTGTTTTGACCATTCTGTGTCAAGGTGTTTTGTTTATGTAAGTCTTGATTCGTGCTGCTTCTAAAAACAGCCAACTAAGCAAAACTAAACCAGGATTTTACACTTTTTATAGGAGTGTTACACCACCATGACCTCTTTGAAGGTTTGTTATTTATACACACAGGGAAAAATCAGGAACTCTTCGTGGGGGAGAGCAGAGTGTATGTTCAAAGCCTAAATTCTTGGGAGTAGGTACTCGTGCCTCTGTGCTTTTCCTCCCCATCTTTCATCCCCTAGGTATTTTTGCTCTAAATTTCTATTTGTCTTATAATCTGTTAATTCTCTAAAACAAACAGTTAGTTTTAGGATAAACATTTAACAACCCCTAGGGGGCAGGTGACTGACTTCCATTAGATCAGAAAGATTCCGTTAACTTTTATAGCAGGTTATTCGGAGGGTTCCTTGGATGGGGCAGGGGCAATGGGAAGGAGACAGAGCTGTGAGTACCGGCAGGTCCTCCAGCTCCTGCAGAAATGTGTCGTGACCATCATAGGAGTCCATTCTCTGACCAGCTTGGGAACACCCAACTCTGCAGGGGTGGCCTCAGGCCGTGGTGTTTGGGGTTCATGAGCAGCGTGCCCGCAGTTCATCGCCTCAGCCCAGGGCCAAGCTGCTTCTCTGCTCTTGAGCTCTGATCATTTTTTATGGCTGTTGTTCAGGATTGGGAACGGATCTCAGATCGTAGTTTGTCCCCATTTGGTTGAATCCCCAAATAATACTATATAATTGAGAACCTACAACTGAAGACATGTTAAATAGTTGACTATTTATAATGAAACGAATAAAAGCTTTTCTGTAATGCTGCGCACCCTGACGATCAGAGCTTTGCACAAGCACCATGTTCAGGAAGGTTCGCCGCGTTAGCGTTAAGCTCCCAGGGAGAACTCCTGACCCCGCTGTGCCGTGTCTGTGTGTGCGTACACAGCTTCACTTCACGAAATAACCCAGCTATCTGTGGGTGGCATCATGGCCTGTGGGTGCTTCTGGGTGTGGGGGCCTCACACATACCTGGTTAAGGGGGCTAAACCACCTGGTACTCTCCGGGGAAAGAGGAAGACAATTTCTTTAATGTCAGCACTGCACGTAAGATCGTAACTTACTTGAAGCAAAAACAGATTTATAAATGTATTTGATTACAACAGTTTCTCCCCCTGGGCAAGAATTCCGAAGTTCCTGCTTCTTAAATTTGATTTAGGGAAGGGATATATGCTGTTCTACACTGTCTGTATTGACATCTGAAGGGTGGAAGGTGTACTTTTTTGCTGTTGAGCATTTGTTAATTATTGTGTGCTTTTTGATAATTGTCTTTACTGTCTTGTTTCCCCCAATAATCCTTACTGTGTATGAGTATTTGGGAAGTTTTTATGTAAATAACATAAATAGAAAAAGATGATTTTCCTCCCCATCCTCAGGAAAGCATTTCCGAGTGCGGGAGATGTTCCTTGTCTCCATTCTGTCAGTTTGAGGTGAGAACAACCCTATTAAAGTCAGTTTATGACTTGCACTGTGAAGAACAGTTTATATTTTCTTTTCTTTTCTTTTTTACCTTTTTGTTGCCTTTTTTTCATGCTGTAATTTTTGTTTTGGTTCAGCCTGCCATGGAAGGGGTAGAGGTGAGAATCTCAGTGGAGGCCCAGGAGGGGGTGTTGTCGTATTTGGTTTTGCTGTGACTTGTGGTTCTGTGGTGGACAGAGTGCGTTGTGCCTTGGAGTGCAGTGAGCCGTATCGTCTGTCTGTGGCGGAGTCGTATTAGTACCATTGCTGTGAACTGTCCGGATGCCACGCATGTTTCCTATTAGGACGTTTTAAGCAAGATTCTAAGTTCTTTGGTTTTCTACATGTTTGAATTGTAATATGTCAATACTGTTTAAGATTCAACTGGGTTTTGCTCTCAGAATGTTCGTATGAGCTCATATATCTAACAACCTCTAGGGAGGAAACCACACAAAGAATATCATACCTGCAAGGAGTTGGGAGGAGCTCTATTTTCTTTCATACTCCTAAGTGCCTGCCTGCCTGGAGTTTAAAATCTCATTGCCCCTCCGCACCCAGTCCCCCGCATCTCTCGCTCATGCACACCACACCGACGTAGTCCCGACACTGGGACTTCGGACAGTCAAACCCTGAGCTTTCCCTCTGCTGTAAAATGGGGATGATAACATCCGTCAGTTCTGTCTTCCAGTGGCGTTGTGAAGACCGAAAGAAGTGATTTCTTGACTGCGCTTTGAAAACGAAAACCCATAACGCGAAAGTGCCATTAGTAGCATGTAATTTCAGAGTAGAGCTTGCTCTGTGTGAAGACCTGGAAATTCTGTAGAAGAGAACTGTACAGGAGAGGTGGGCTGACACAGAGCCACGTTGTCTCGTTTCTTCCCCAGCTCACTGTTTGGCCTTTTCCTTCGTAGAGGCCTTTGGAGAAGTGTCTCAGATGCTACGGGGCTGCAGTCCCTCCTGACCAGTGTTTATCATCCCCACTTTACTGCGCTTCATGTGACGGGCATCCTGTTGCACACGAGGCAGGGTGGTACATCAGGGCGTCTTCCCTTCTGTGGCCATGGCTCTGGCCGTGTGGGATCTCTTTGAATTGCAGATTCCAAACTATGGGAACCGCCACTGAGAACAGGAAGTTGGAACAAGAGCAATTGACCACTGAGCTGTTAGCACCTTCAAAAGTGCAGAAATCTTGGCATTTCACATTTTCGTACGATTCAGTAGAGCAGTTTGTCAGCCTCCTCTTTAGGCCGGGTTGACAGATCCTTAGTACCTTGGTCAGTCACTTATTTACACGAATGTTAAATTTTCAGGATAAATACTTAAGGATGTTTTGAAAACTTTCTTTGTGCTAACTTCTGAGGGCAGAAGAAGTCTGTGCCCTCAGAACTTAATGTATCGGGAAGACCCCATGATGTCACATCAGAGCGGAGGAATCGAAACACTCTCATGGCCCCAGGCATGCGCGTCCCCTCCTCCGTGAGGGGCGGGCGTAGGCAACCCAGCAGCCCACTTGCAACACTTGGCCCCGTTCTTGAGAGCAGACACAGCACGATCACGCCAGGTGTACACAGCTCCCTCTCCCCTCCGTTGACAGATGCAGTCTGAAGACCAAGGGCAGTTAGTTTCCTTGGGCCACAGCAGTAACCTGACATTGGTAAATTGTGGCTTTTTACATGTTAATTCTTTGCTTCTGGTGGCTAGCCTTGCGAGTGTAGCTAGACCGTAGTAGGGTCTGTCGTAATGTTGGTATCTCTAGCTGGCAAGATTAATTGGCCTGTTTTGTAATTTCTGGTTTTCTTCATTAGGAGATGAAAATTTGTTCGGCAATTATAAACCTTTTTCATCTGATCCCAGCTGCACCTCAGACTCTGGTCAAGCCTTTGTTAGAGGTGGTGATGAAAACAGAACGGGCTATGTTGATTGAGGTAATGGTCAAACTCGGGGTTAATTCCGATTCTTCCTCTGTTGGCTTGTGATGTTTTCACTTTGTTACATTTTAGATGAATTAATCTAACAGCATGAAGATGTTTGATGTTAATATTTGCTTATGGCTGTAGCACACTCCAGTTACGAGGTGGAGACATGCCTTCTCCTGCCATGGTAGGTGGGTAAACCATGAAACCTCAAGCCCTGAGAAGACACCGTTTTCCCCACATGTTTTTTAGGCTGGCAGTCCCTTCAGAGAGCCTCTGATCAAGTTCTTGACACGGCACCCGTCACAGACGGTGGAGCTGTTCATGATGGAAGCTACACTGAATGATCCCCAGTGGAGCAGAATGTTTATGGTAGGTGCGCGAGTTGCTGGAGTCAGGTGTCCCTGCAGACTTGTGTCAGCCGATGTGCTCTGAAATCTGAAATTTGTATTTCACTGTTCAGTGCCTCGGCTTTAGTTCTCTGTCACGTACCCGAGTGTTGGAAACATCACTGTAGTGTATGTGAGAAGTTTGAGTGGAGGATTCGTTCTTGAGGCTTTTGGTGGTAGAATGAGCTGCTAGGATTATGAAATCCATAATCACAAAGTATTATTACTGCAAAGAAGCATTTTTTTTTAAAGGGTGCTTATAGCGACTTTTTAGCCTACCTAGAGAGATTTAGAAAGAACCTTAGAATTCAGAACATCTAAACCTTTTGTGAGTTTTGACCAGCTTAGAACGGCTCGTTTTGCTTTGTTTTCAGAGTTTTTTAAAACACAAAGATGCCAGACCTCTGCGAGACGTGCTGGCAGCCAACCCCAACCGGTTCATCACTCTGTTGGTGCCCGGCGGCACCCAGACAGCCGTGCGCCCCGGCTCGCCCAGCACCAGCACCGTGCGCCTGGACCTTCAGTTTCAGGCCATCAAGGTAGTATCTCTTCACTGAACACCGGAAATCTTAAAAGTTTAGGCAAGATGCATAGAGAACTGTGTCCGTTCCCTAACTGTCGCTTCTTTGACAGATCATAAGTATCATAGTTAAAAACGATGACTCCTGGCTGGCCAATCAACATTCTCTGGTGAGCCAGTTGAGACGTGTGTGGGTTAGTGAAACCTTTCAAGAAAGACACCGGAAGGAGAACATGGCTGCCACAAACTGGAAGGAACCCAAGCTGCTGGCCTACTGTCTGCTGAATTACTGCAAGTGGGTGCATCTGTTTGGCTTCACGTTCGGTGACTTGTTCTGTCCTGCAGGCTAAACCAGAGCCTGTCTGGGCCTCTGTGCTTAGCTGTGGTCCACTGGCCACGTGTAGGCATGTTTGGTATAGAGGACAGGCTGGGACTTAGAGCTGTTTAAAGGCAGCTCAGAGATCGTACGTGGTTCTGAAGCGGGCCGTGACTTCATCTGTTTTCTTGTTTGACCCTGCAGAAGGAATTACGGAGATATAGAATTGCTCTTCCAGCTGCTCCGGGCCTTCACTGGTCGTTTTCTCTGCAACATGACATTCTTGAAAGAATATATGGAGGAAGAGATTCCCAAAAATTACAGCATTTCTCAAAAACGTGCCCTGTTTTTCCGCTTTGTGGACTTCAACGACCCCAACTTTGGAGATGAACTGAAAGCCAAGGTGAGTCCCACTGCTATGCGATGGGAGCCACGGGTGTCGGAGAGTGTTTTCTTGGGAAGTGAGGGTACTGTTCTTGTTCTGCTGTGTCTCCAGTCACACAGCAGTCTGGACTGTTCGTGAGGAAAATGCCCTTGTTGAGAAGCATATGGCAGATCCAGAGTGAACCAGTGTTGAAGAGTAGTTTGTTAGTGTCCTTGTTTTTAGAGAATGACTTGTCGGACATGAGAAGAGTAGACAGACTGACGTCTCGTTTCTTCCTGTTTTACTCTCCTTTCCAGCCGACTGCTTGAGTAAAAGTCAGGGTGATGAGTCACACCCTTGACTGAGATCTGGCTTCACGGGTGCAGAGTGACCCACTGGTGGTCCCGCCCACCTTAGTAAAGAAATGAAGAGCATGGCTTTGCTTTCCTCCTCCTTCATTTTTAAATTTTTTCGTAGGTTCTGCAGCATATCTTGAATCCTGCTTTCTTATACAGCTTTGAGAAGGGGGAAGGAGAGCAGCTCTTAGGACCTCCCAATCCAGAAGGCGATAACCCGGAAAGCATCACCAGTGTGTTTATAACCAAGGTGGCATCACTAATGATACGTTGGCACAAAAAGTAACTTAGCAGATGAGTGAGTGAGAGAGAATGTGTGTGCGTGCGTGCATATGCGTGTGTGACGGGTTTGTTGAAATAAGCATAGTTCCCCAAGGTTCTTACTTTCATGATTGTATGAATTCATAGCAGAGTGTTATAATTCTTACTGGTGCAGTTTTAAAGACAGCTTCACTTTAGAATGGATTGACTTGCCGCACTAAGAGAGTCCAGTGAGAGAACATATGTCACTGAAAACTCAGAGTAGCAGAGTTATTTTGTAAAATCCCCTCTTGCTGGTCAACGTTTTTGACGTACAGTTTTCATGTTTAGCCTTGCAAAAGAATCTCCCAAGAATCAGTGGGAACGTCAGACCGGACTGGTTGCTGCCGTGACCTTCTGTTGCCAAGTGCACGAAAGCCTTGTTGCGTGGCTGTGATGTCTACAGTTAGCTTAGGTGCTACGGTCCCTGCGTTGTTTTTTTTTTTTTTTTTAAGATTTTATTTATTTATTTGACAGAGATAGAGACAGCCAGCGAAAGAGAGAACACAAGCAGGGGGAGTGGGAGAGGAAGAAGCAGGCTCCCAGCGGAGGAGCCTGATGTGAGGCTCGATCCCAGAACGCCGGGATCATGCCCTGAGCTGAAGGCAGACGCTTAACGACTGTGCCACCCAGGCGCCCCAGGGATGTGTGTTTCTTTGAGAAATGCCCTCCCCGTGCTCCTCACAGGGCCTGGTCTATCCCATGCCGGTCCAGCCTTCAGACTTTGCTGGCAGGTGCTTTGTTTGCCCTGAGGTCGGTAGAGTGTTCTGTGCACGCCCTGTCCGCTGGAGTGCTGTGAGCGACGGGGCAGCAGCATGCCGCTTGAATGCCCTTGGGAAGGACTCCGTCTCTCACCCCGTCACTGTTCCGTCCTGCAGTCCAGGGGGAGGGGACTGTTGTTCCCACTGGCAATTTATTGGTCCTCACGTAGTCTTTGTCCCTTAAGACAGGCCTCCTTCCTGCAGTTTTCACCCTCTACTCTCTGTAGGAACGTGAGCTGAGCCCAAGGGGTCTTTTGCGTCCCTGTGCTGATGTCTGCCTTATTCTGGGCAACTGTGGGGAGATGGCCACCGAGACGCGGCCCCTTCCCCTGCACTGCCTTCTCTAGACTGTCTTTTGGGTTGGATGCTGCTGACTTGGCACAAGTGAGGAGCGGGGATGTGAGTGTTGGAGGAGGACAGGTGGCAGTCGGGCAGCTGGGGGCCCCAGGGTGGGGCCGTTGGGAAGCAGCAAATCCAGGGGAGAGGGGGCTTAGGGGGCTAAAGGGACCCTGATGAAAACACAGTTGTGGGGAAGACTGTAGCCTTTCAGAGCTTTCTGGTAGAAGGAAGGTGGTCAGGCTGTCCACTTGAATGGTGAGGCAGGCAGTGTCCCAGATTCAGTGGGGTAATCCTCGGAGCACGTTTTTTCCTTACATTCATAAAACACAGAAATCTATCAGGTAGCTACGATTACATAGAAAACCGTAGCGGTTTTTTTTTTTTTTTAAGTGAGATTTGTTTTCCAGATAGCATTTTCTGATCATGATACTGAAAAATCAGGACTAGGTAATTAATAGCTGACTAGAAAAAAAAGTCCCAACTACTTGGTAATTAAGAAATGCTACCCTGAATCAATCACCTTGTATCAAAGAGGAGGCCCTCCTTGTCTCCTCAAGTTACTTCACCCACTGCAGGGGGTGCCTGCCCTTCGGCATTGAAGTAAATTCAGTGAATTTCTGATCCATACGTGTAAAAGGAAAATTGGTGTGACATCATTGCTTCCCTTGTCCTAGAATTCGATGTTACATACGTGTGTGGTGTGTGTGTGTGTTTTAAAAGTGGAAGCTTGTTTTATGACCCTGGGTGGGTAACACAGTTGAGAGCCGGAAGTGAGCCTTCCTGCTCGGGTCCCGCAGGTCCTGGACCCGGAGAAGCAGGCGGACATGCTGGACTCGCTGAGGATTTACCTCCTGCAGTACGCCACGCTGCTGGTGGAGCACGCCCCGCACCACATCCACGACAACAACAAGAACCGCAACAGCAAGCTGCGCCGCCTCATGACCTTCGCGTGGCCCTGCCTGCTGTCCAAGGCCTGTGTGGACCCGGCCTGCAAATACAGCGGCCACCTGCTTCTGGCGCACATCATTGCCAAATTCGCCATACACAAGAAAATCGTCCTTCAGGTACCACGAGGCTCCCTCGGGCCTGCCCCGATACTCCGTGGGCTTGCGCACACGCCGCCCCCTCTTGCGGTCTCGGCCCCTCCTGTTGTCTTTCCCAGCACTGTTCAGGATGCTTGTGTCTGCTGTCTTACAAGCACTGTGAACTGTCCCGTGACTGCATTCTTTCCTCCCTCCCCAGTGACTGCTTCCGCTCTGTCGTTCCTCTGGAGCCTTGCTGTCTAAACAACAAATGTCTCCTTTGTCCACCTCACGCTCATCCTCACATTGCATTCTGGTTTCCATTCTGCGGGTCTGTTGAAACCGTTCTGGAAGGGCCTGGCCCACTCCTTAGCTAAAGACAGTAGGCACCACAGAACCCTCATCCTGCACTAACCCTCTGCTGACCATGAGCACATCTTCCCTGAGTCCCTCTGTGGTTTAGGCCTTGATGCCAGGCAGCCCTGGGTTTGAGTTTATTTTTTGCTATGACAAGTTCTTGTGACCCTGAGTGAGTAAAGTATTGTCTCTGTAAGAATTAAAGGTAATGATACACTTAAGCGCTCAGCCTGTCTGTCCCATTAACATTTTATAAATGATCACCTTTGTCCTATTCTGTGAGGTCACTTCTCATTGTTTTCCTTTGACCACTTTATCTTGTGAGCTTCTGTGGTGCTGAACCCCAGACCTCGACAAAGCCCATGACCTCAGACATCACCTCCTACAGACACGTCTCCGTGGTGCCGTCCGCCCAGCCAGAGACCCAGGGACCATCCCTGACAACCCTCTAGTTCTCTCCAGTGACTGGGCGTGGGCAAGTCCTGTTGATTTCCAACACCTGTCCTGTCCCCTCCACCCGTGGCACCTGTCAGATAATCTTAGTGTCCTGTGACCTTACTTACATCAGGACATCATCTCTCACTTGCACTGTCCCAAGACTGCCTCTGACGCAGCTCCTTTGGCTCCATTTGCCACACTGTGGCCAGAAAGAGAGGGTCTCTGTGCTTCAGCTGACTTCCCATGGGTTGCACTAGAGCAGGTCCCCTCAGGGAGTACGCTTATCTTTGTGTACTGCACGCCAGCCCCTCATGGGCCCAAAGTGGGTGCTCGGTAGGGAGAGAATGAACGTGGTCATCACTGAAAACTTAAGAAGGCGGCAGCTGTGTTCTTTCCTAATAAGACAGCCCTAAGGAATTTTGTGAAAATCATTTTGCAGAAATATCCTGCCTTGTTTCAAAGTGATTGGGTTTTTTCTTGTTTCCCTGAGGCTTCATTCTCTTCCCTGCATTAGGTGTTTCACAGTCTGCTCAAGGCCCACGCGATGGAAGCTCGAGCAATCGTCAGACAAGCGATGGCCATACTGACTCCGGCAGTGCCTGCCAGGATGGAGGATGGGCACCAGATGCTGACCCACTGGACAAGGAAGATCATCGTGGAGGAGGGCCACACAGTCCCTCAGCTGGTTCACATCCTGCATCTGATCGTGCAGCATTTCAAGGTGTGTAGAAAGTACTGAATGGGGCTGTGTGACATGTTCAGGCATTTGCTTTGACCTTTTGCTTATCTTTAATTTCCTGCAGTAATAAGGTGGCTATTTGTCTTTTAGTAAAGATATTTCTGGTTCGTTGAGTGAGTGAGAGAGAGAGAGAGAGAGAGAGAGAGAGAGAGAGTGTGTGTGTGTGTGTGTGTGTGTGTGTGTGTGTGTGTGTGTGTGTGTCTTTGTCAACATGGAAATGGCCCTGGTTTAGGGAACATGTACCAGGTGTCTGCTTCTGTCTAGAACTGTGTTTTTCTTGTAAGTACTCAAGTAGCAGTGAATACTGATGACTTAGTACTTCGGGAGGTAGTCTTCATTAACTCTAGGTTTTGGTAACTCGGCTTCAAGAGTTGTTCGTGTCGTTGGCACCTTCTTCTCTATGGCTGAATCCCCCACTTTGTTGGATTGATTCAAATGTAAATATTTCTTTTAGATTTTGAGTAGAAGAGAAAATTCTTTACAGCCAGCTCTTTTAGAGTTGGAAATTTGCCCGTTGGTGTGGCTGAATGTCTGTGACATCAAGTCTGAAGTTTGGTATGTGCTACTAGCCTTGCCTCCCTAAAGAGAACTGAGTGTTTCGACACTTTTTTTTTTTTTTTTTTAGNTAGATTTTTTTATTTATTCATTTGAGAGAGAAAGAGCATGAGCAAGGGGGAGGGGTCAGAAGGAGAGGGAGAAGCAGACTCCATTCTGAGCAGGGAGCCTGACCTGGGGCTCGATCCCAGGACCCTGGGGTCATGAACTGAGCTGAAGGCAGGCACTTAACCGACTGAGCCACCTAGGCGTCCCTGTGCTTCACCTTTCTTAAAGGTGGTACCGAAGGGCTGAAATAGTGTTTTATTGGGACTCAGCGAGGGGCTGGGGTGATGATAACCCACAGACATTCATAAGGTGATGAGAATTTCCTCGCTAAGTCATGGGTCCAAATTCTTGAGCAGGAGTCTGGGTTAAGTGCGTGTATACGTGTGTGTGTGTGTGCGCGTGTGTGTGCGCGCAGGTGTCGGGGGTGTGGTGCCGCGGCCCTAGGGTGACACGGACCCCGTGCCCACAGGTTTATTACCCGGTGCGACACCACTTGGTGCAGCACATGGTCAGCGCCATGCAGAGGCTGGGCTTCACGCCCAGTGTCACCATCGAGCAGAGGAGGCTGGCCGTGGACCTGTCCGAAGTCGTCATCAAGTGGGAGTTGCAGAGGATCAAGGACCAGCAGGTATGGCCGCCAGACTTCTGTCGTCCCAGACTGCTTTCCTTCTGCTTTTCACTAGAGATCAGTCCGTAAAGTCACGTGTGTATGTGTGTGTGTGTGTGTGTGTATGTGTGTGTTTAAGCCGGATTCAGACATGGACCCAAATTCAAGTGGAGAAGGCGTCAACTCTGTGTCCTCCATTAAAAGAGGCCTGTCGGTGGATTCTGCCCAGGAAGTGAAACGCTTCAGGACGGCCACGGGAGCCATCAGCGCGGTAAGCGCATGTGCACACGCTGTGCGCTTGCTTTTGTGGGTTCTGCGCTTCCTGAGGGAGTTTGTTCGTTTGTTCCACAAATTCTGAGTTTGGCCTTAGTGCCCAGGACCGTCCTGAGGCACAGCTGGGAAAGGCTGTGCCTGACAGGTAGAATCCAGTGACACCTGACTTACCCGCCATGTTCCCCAAGTCACCAGACACTTTTCTCTTGATGCACGTTTAACACCCTTGGAGTTGTGACAAGAGTGGGTCAGTCCTTGCAGTAGGGCACTGAGAGAAACACTGGAGGGTAAAAAAATTGAGAACGTGCACCCATGTTGTGTTCAGTATTTTAAAAGACTGTCTGATTTTGGTGGAGGGCAGCCACCAAGAGAACCCTGGGGGTGCTCTCTGTCCTTGCCCCGTGTTGAGTGATGACTCTGTCACTCTGTGCCTCAGTTGAACTGTCCCTTCCGGAACCACGTGAGGTTTTGTCCATATATGTGTCCGCACACGGCGGTGGCAAGCAGGTCTTCATGGTGCGCACCCTCCCGGCTCCCTGCGGAGCCTCCCAGCTCCTCTCCCGCGTCTCGTGCTGCCCTCTTCCACACGCAGTCCACAAAGCAGAGTACTGACGGCTCTCTTACCAAAACCTGAGTCAGGGAAGCTCCCAGAACAGCATCTGACCCCAGGAAGACTGCATTCTGTGAGTTGGCTGCACAAATCAGTGCCCTGTGTTGGGAATGCATCGTTGAGAATGCTCTTCCTGCGTCTTCTAGGTGTTTGGAAGGAGCCAGTCGCTGCCTGGAGCAGACTCTCTTCTTGCCAAGCCCATTGACAAGCAGCACACTGACACCGTGGTGAACTTCCTCATCCGTGTGGCTTGTCAGGTGAGGCTTTGCTGTCTGTCTTCTGTTAGGGGTACTTGAGAACAAAGGCTTCTCAGTAGATTCCAGATTGTTATCTCTGATAGAAATGGACAAACCAAGGTCTGAGGCTAGCTCTGTCACTTTCGTACCAAATTCCATTGATTTCAGGACATGCTAATATTTCTGAACCCTGCCTGTGTTACGGGTGATAAGATTTTTTTTTAAACATTTTTTTTCTTTCAGTGGTGATAAAATAATGTATCTTTTTTTTTTTTTAATGATTTTATTTATTTATTTGGCAAAGAAAGAGAACAAGGAGGGGGAGTGCGACGGGGAGGGAGAAGCAGACTCCCCGCCGAGCAGGGAGCTCAATGCAGGGCTCGATCCTAGGACCCCGGGATCATGACCTGTGCTGAAGGCAGACACTTAACTGACTGAGCCACCCAGGCACCCCAGTGATGGTGTATCTTATAATTAAGGGCATCTTGGTGTTGGCACAGCGTGGCAGTAGATCAGTGATCTTGGGCACATTATTTAACTTCCAAGTTACCTGTCTCATAAAGGTGCTGCTGGGATGATCCAACATACATGAATTATGTGCAGCATTTAGTAATTTAAGTGCCTTAAAAACTTGTGTTTGTTATTCATGTCAATATATATTTTCCTGGATTTGTTGGAAATCCATTTCTGAAACTTCATTTCTCCTTTTCAAAAAATCATTGTAAATGAGATTTTCCTGGTTTTTTTTTTTTTTCAAGAATTTGGGAATCTTAATTTGTGCAATTTTTAAATAGAATAGTAGGTCTCACGATACTGGTGAGGATTTCAAGGTACTGAGAAGAATCTGCTAAATTATTGAGCCCATAGCTTCTTGTGCTCTGGCACACTAGGCACAGCCCAGGACGCCCACGGGGGAGGAGCGCAGGCCCTGCTCCTGGGGAGCTGTCTGACCCCAATCCATGCGTCACACAAGCGAGCGCACCTCAGCGCTGACCTGACCCCCAGCAAGGGAGCAGGAGGGTCCCATCTGAGAGTGGCCCTGAGGCGAGGAGGTCCCGTTGAGTCAGCTGGGAGAGGAGGTGGCCAGAAGGAGGAAGCGGGGCTGCATGGGCGAGAGGCAGTGTCAGGACACCGAAGATGTTCACAGGGGGACGGGGCCTTGAATGTGAGTGCATTTCCAGGTCAACGACAACACCAACACAGCCGGGTCTCCCGGGGAGGTGCTGTCTCGCCGGTGTGTGACTCTCCTGAAGACCGCCTTGCGGCCGGACATGTGGTCCAAGTCTGAGCTCAAACTGCAGTGGTTCGACAAGCTGCTGATGAGTGTGGTGGGTACACGTGTCGGTCACCAGCTCCTGGGCTTGGGCCCAGGCCTCCGGACCCCGAACCCTCTGGGCCCTCAGCCAGTCATGGCCGCTAAGGAGGAGAAGGGCGTTTCACTCCCTGGAAAAGATTTTGAAACTTGAGCTTGAGCCCCCAGCCCCAAGCAGTGAGGAGCTTCGGAAACGTCATAGGTCTCTCGCCTACTGAAATCTCATTTCTTAAACTGACCTCTGGGCTGGCTCGGGATAAACAGGTTTCATTGATCTATGCAACAACCTCTAAACTAAACTATATATTTTTTTTTTTAAGATTTTCTTTATTTGGCAGAGAGAGAGAGAGCACAAGCAGGGGGAGCAGCAGGCAGAGGGAGAAGCAGGCTGCTCGATGTGGGACTCAATCCCAGGACCCTGGGATCATGACCTGAGCCGGAGGCAGATGCTTAACTGACTGAGCCACTCAGGCATCCCAGATAAACGTGAATTTTTAAAGGGATCATAGAATTTGTTATCGAGCACTGTAAAGTCAGGTAGCAAAGAAATTAGCCCCCAGTGCTATTTGGTGGGTTTTTTATTTGGTTTGTTTCTGTAAAAACCATGATCCTGTAATTCCTGGCAGCTGCAAACCCATTTTAAACCTTTGTTATTTTGCGATGCAAAGACTAACATAATTGCCTCGGTGTTTTGAAAGGTTGTAAAGATTCCCTGTGCTGTGAAAACAGTGCAGTCATAGGCTGCCTGTCTGCAGTATGTGCTTTGATTCTAGCTTGATGTAGAACTTACGGATTTTCTGCAGATTTCTTTTCCTCTTTTTCAAAGGTCAAATTACTATCACACACAGTCACAGTTGAGTCAAGCTCAGCCTTAGTGGATGGCCTCTGCCACGTAATGAGCTAGCATTTTCATGATGCGGTGTGCCGAGCTTACGGCCACTTTCCACTTTGTTCCCGTAGTAAGATTTTATCTCAACCCAGTGCGCACATACAATATATATGCAGGGCTTCTGTGGGCAAACCACAGAAACAGAAGTTTCAAGAAGCAATACTTCAGTGCGAACCATGCACTCTATTTCTATTATTATTATTATTATTATTGTTATTGTTAATGCCAGCATCATCTGTTAAATTGAGTTCATGATCCACAGTCTCAAAGATACTTCTTTTTGGAAGGATATTTGTATTTTAAGTAAAAAAGATAAGTGAAATTCAGTGATTGCTTTTTTAGACCAGATTTTAGTGATTTTCAGTTTCTTTTTTTAAGACTTTAAGTATTAATCACTACACCCAACGTGGGGCTTGAACTCAGACTCTGAGATTGTGAGTCACGTGCTGTACAGACTGAGCCAGCCAGACACCCCGATTCTCACCTTTTAATATTGAGTATTAGTATTTTTCATGAGCTTTTAAAAGGTTTAACTGGTTTTAAGTTTGGGTTGATTTGTGTTTCTGTAGCGGACTGTATTGAGGTCTGCGTGTGACCTGTGTTCTCCATTCCAGGAGCAGCCTAACCAAGTGAACTATGGAAACATTTGCACGGGACTGGAGGTGCTGAGCTTCTTGCTCACCGTCCTCCAGTCTCCGGCCATCCTCAGTAGCTTCAAGCCCCTGCAGCGTGGCATCGCCGCGTGCATGACGTGCGCAAACACCAAGGTTCTCCGAGCGGTCCATAGCCTCCTCTCCCGCCTAATGAGCATTTTCCCAACAGAGCCAAGTAGGTGACCTTCCCCTGGTGCTGAGTGGATGGGAGGGCAGGTGCGTGTCACTCGAGAGTGCTCCTGCTCTGGTTACCAGAGCGAGCTTTTTATTATCCCGCTTTTCTTGGCGCTTTCAACTTTTCTTTAAAAAAAAAAAAAAAAAGACCATAAGAACTTAATGGCAACAGTCATTACGTTGCATTTTTTGTTTTGCTTTGGAAATGCTGGTATTTATCAGCTGAACGTGACTGTTTCCTTCAGGCAGTAAAGGGGGCTGGGTGATAGTGTTTTGTCAAATGTCGAGCAGCTGCCAAGATCAGATATTGGCATATCGTAAGTAAGTGTATCTTGCGCGTGTTCCGATAAGGCTTGGTGAGCGAAAACGTCACTTCGCTTAGCTTGGTCAAGTCAGAAGCAGCCCAGAGAGGAGCACCACGCTTCCTGCAGTGGGAGAGAAGCGCCCAGGCCCGTTGCCGCGGATCCCGAGATAACTGAAGCTCGGTGTCTGCCGTGAGGAACGTTGGCCTCCCGGTGCCTGGAGAGGGCTGAGGACCCAAACCACAGGGCCCATGTTCTCACTTCTGTTTCAGGCACTTCCAGCGTGGCCTCCAAGTACGAAGAGCTGGAGTGCCTCTACGCGGCCGTCGGGAAGGTCATCTATGAAGGACTCACCAACTATGAGAAGGCCACCAATGCGAATCCCTCCCAGCTCTTTGGTGAGTGTGTCTGCCCTGCTTTTTCTAGTGGCGGTTCCATTTGGCACGGGTCTCTCTGTGCTCTCCGGACGAGCTTACGTCTGGGAGAGGCTCGGGGTACTGGGAGGAGCTTTGAGCTGACGTGTGCTGAAGGTGTCTGTGTTGGCCCTGGTATGTACATGAGGCCCCCGTCCCCTGTGGTCTTCGGGGAACACCTTCCACCTGACCAATATCTGTGCGTCCTTAGTTCCTCCCGTCTCAGCCTCAGATGCAGGATTGGGTTGTGGGGGAATGGTCCCATATCGGTGGACCCTGCTGACCCAGTTCTCCATCGAACACGGAGATGCTGCCAAAGCCATGTACAAATACGGAAAACTACTGCCTCTCATAATATGCTCACCTGTTAGTAAGCCACTCACAAGACGAGAACTCGTCCCTGTCTGCTTGCTGAGGCTCTGGCTGCCCCAGGGCAGCTGGACCACTTTGGCCCCCAGAGATACCCGGAAGTCTAATTTTTATGGAACTCACATCTGTGAGGAGGTTTAGACTTTGGGTTAGCAATTCAAAAAATTTTTTTAAACTTATTGTGTAAAATTTTGAAAGTACAAAGGAAGGAGAGCTAAAAGTTGCCTCTCTACTTGGAACGTTTACTTTGAACATCTTGACGTGTGTGTTTTTTCTGTGTATGCCAATATAAACACACATACAGGTAGCCCTTGTTATGCAAACACTTATATCTGAATTTGCAAACGGAATATATTATTTCTTAATGAGTTTCTTGCTCTCCAAACTCTTGCCACTTGCTATCTGAAATTCAGGAGCCGGATCAATTTAGTTAAAATTGTATCTCTTAACTGTTCAAGCTTGCCATCCCTGTTCTGGAACCAGATAAATTTAGATAGTTGAGGAATACTTTTGTGACTTTTTAAAAAGTGGAATCATGGGGTGCCTGGGTGGCACAGCGGTTAAGCGTCTGCCTTCGGCTCAGGGCGTGATCCCGGCGTTATGGGATCGAGCCCCCACATCGGGCTCCTCTGCTATGAGCCTGCTTCTTCCTCTCCCACTCCCCCACTTGTGTTCCCTCTCTCGCTGGCTGTCTCTATCTCTGTCAAATAAGTAAATAAATAAATAAAATCTTTAAAAAAAAAAAAAAAGTGGAATCATGCAGTAGACCATGCTCTGCAACCTGGCTTCCAGAGCATAAATGTCTTCGTTCTCCAGAGGACTCTGAGAAGGGCTGACCACCATTGGCCCTGCCTCCCTCCTCTGTGGGGGTGACAGCCGGCTGGGGTCGGCACTGGGGCTGGTATCTGGAGAGTTGGTCACACTGTTCCCCTCCCTGTCCTCGACCCAGGACTCAGCTCCTGACCCGTTGTCACCAAGTGTCACAGGTTACCTGTCGTAGAATCAGACTGATCACACATTCACTTTCTGCTGAGAAATTGTCCAGATCTGTGGTCATCGCACCTATAAATGGCAAATAAATACCCTTCTACTGGTCTGTAATGGGAGCTGTGTATGTAAATTTAAAACTTAACATGTAGGTCAGGGTCAGGATGTTCATAAAAACGTCAGCTAGGAAAGGTGACTTTTTTTCACGTGCTCTGTGTTCGTGCTCTGACACTTTGCTCACTTTTATTGATCTTTTTTTTTTTTTTTTAAAGATTTTATTTATTTGACAGAGACAGAGACAGCCAGCGAGAGAGGGAACACAAGCAGGGGGAGTGGGAGAGGAAGAAGCAGGCTCATAGCAGAGGAGCCTGATGTGGCTCGATCCCATAACGCCGGAATCACGCCCTGAGCCGAAGGCAGACGCTTAACCGCTGTGCCACCCAGGCGCCCCTCATTTTTATTGATCTTAAGCAGTTTTACAGAATGGGTACAAATTGAATTCTAAAATATTTTTCATGTCCAGGTAGTCTAGATTTTTTTTTTAAAGGGTTTTCTTTTTTCCTTTGTTTTCCCCCCAAAGCATATCATGGGGCAAAAAACTTCACTTAGGGTGGTTTGCTATGACCTAAAGATAAAATCCGGAACTGAAGGTATGAATGTTGTTTCTACCGCAGCACAAAAACCGGCTCTCATGCCTGCGTTGATCATGAATTAAGAAGTAGGAGTGAAAACACAGCACTCCAAAGTATGGTGTGTGTCATACAAACGCTTAGGATGTTGATATGTGGGGCTCATCTATGCTTTTGTCAGAAAAAGCATCCTTTTGTTTAGCACATTTTAAAATGTTATAAAAAGCGTATTTTTATTGTGGTTCATTCTTTCTTTTTAAACTTTTCTAAAAAAAAAAAAAACAACCCAAAAAACAGAAAAAACAGCAATTTCTGACTTTTAGGGACCCTTATGATCCTCAAGTCGGCCTGCAGCAACAACCCGAGCTACATAGACAGGCTGATCTCCGTCTTCATGCGCTCCCTGCAGAAGATGGTCCGCGAGCACCTGAACCCGCAGGCAGCGACGGGCAGCACGGAAGCAACCTCAGGTGACAGCCGCGGTCCCCGTGACTTTTCTCAGATTTGTGTCTGAGAAATTCACCTCCATTGAATTCTGAACCGAACACGAATTCCTCTTGTTTTTGTTCGGTCTGTTGTCTGTTTGCTCTCAACAGAGAGGTTCTGAGCATTTCATTTAAAACCAAAGTGAGACTTGTTTTTAAAACGAATTACTTTCCAAATTTGTTAACGTAAGGATGAAGAAATTTTTAAGTGGTTGTACATTTGTTTTGAACATTCCCCACTAAATGAGGGCTGCTTATGGTTTTTGCTGTAAACACATTGTGTCATCAGAGCTGTTATGCCCGAGGGAGAGTTAAGTCGCAGGTTCCGGACTGAGTGTTGGTGTGGGCGGGAGCCGTGGTTGGCACCGCTGTTAGAGGCGGCTCGGAACAGAAGTGTCATCAGTGCGGCTTCAGGACTGGCTATGTCCGGGTTACCCGAGCTGGTCCATCCACTCCATCATCCCCTCGCCTGTGTGGAAGCTCTTATGAGGCCACCCTCACAGGGCAGAGTAGCAGGGAAGTGGCGAGGCAGCACCTCAAATCCCAAAGCTCTCGCTGGAGATAACACTGGGGGGCGAGGATGATGGGCAGACTCCAGCATGCCACATTATGCAGAGGGGTGGCCTGTGGACGCATGTGTATGGATTGTCGGGGTGCGTTCTCTTTCTCTGCATGAGCAGGAACCGGTGAGCTGGTGATGCTGAGTCTGGAGCTGGTGAAAACGCGCCTGGCCGTCATGAGCATGGAGATGAGGAAGAACTTCATCCAGGCCATCCTGACCTCCCTCATTGAAAAATCACCAGATGCCAAGATCCTGCGGGCTGTCGTGAAAATTGTGGAAGAATGGGTTAAAAACAATTCCCCGATGGCAGCCAATCAGGTGAGCAGCCGGAGAGCTGTGCCCTGGCCAGGCCTCTGCCTGAGAGAGAGAGAGAGAGAGAGAGAGAGAGTGTGTGTGTGTGTGTGTGTGTGTGTGGATTTTCAAGTACGGCTTTCTCAGCTCTCAAGGTTCTCCAGCAAAACGTTTTCTCCCCTCTGTTGTCATTGACGGCCTTTTTCCTTAAGATGAATTTTTCTCACTGTGCTAAGCAGATTTTAACTAGAAGCTTGAAACAGTCACTCCTCTGAATGTGGTTTTACTTGTATTAAAATGTTAAATGAACCTTACTTCTTACTCTTCGTAGTGGTAAAGGTAAGCCCCCAAAAAGTAATAGTGAGGGACTATTATTGAATTTTTTAAGTTGCTTGCAAACTTCTAATTTGTTGTATAATTTAGTTGTTTTCTCTTCAAAGTGAGCTGCAGCCTCTAGGAAAATTAGACCGGCAGCTGTCTTGATTTTAAGTATTCGCAGATAGTCAGAGCCAGGGTCTTTCTGTTTAGAAATGACCTTGTCTTATTTTACTGACAAAGTTGTAGGAGCTTAAAAGATAGGGGCGCCTGGGTGGCACAGCGGTTAAGCGTCTTGCCTTCGGCTCAGGGCGTGATCCCGGCGTTACGGGATTGAGCCCCCACATCAGGCTTCTCCGCTATGAGCCTGCGTCTTCCTCTCCCACTCCCCCTGCTTGTGTTCCCTCTCTCACTGGCTGTCTCTATCTCTGTTGAATAAATAAATAAAATCTTTTTAAAAAAAAAGATAATAGCAGATGGCTGGAATACTTTTGAATATGTCTTTTCTGAAATAGAAGTAATTGACCTTTTCTTTAAAAAAAAAAAAAAAATCCCCAATTCTTACAGACACCTACACTCCGGGAGAAGTCCATTTTGCTCGTGAAAATGATGGCCTACATAGAGAAGCGCTTTCCAGAAGACCTCGAATTAAACGCCCAGTTTTTAGACCTTGTGAACTATGTCTACAGGTAATGACGGCGATTAACCAAATGCATGTCTGTATCCACAGTGTGTCCTTTGACTAACCGATGTAACATTTAATCTTTTCATTGCAGCTGAACTTTGAATGACCATATAAATACTAAATGCCCTAGCATATTTTGGCATCGTTAACGCAGCTTTTGCTCAAGTGTCATATCAGCCCAGGGTGATTCACGATGTACCCTTGGCTTTCGTACTGGCATTTCGGGACGTCGGCACCTGCTGGGTTTCTGCTTGTTTGCTGCAGCTCTTCCACCCCGTGTTACTCCTTCCGTTTCAGGGATGAGACGCTGTCGGGCAGCGAGCTGACCGCAAAACTTGAGCCAGCCTTTCTCTCCGGGCTGCGCTGTGCCCAGCCTCTCATCAGGGCAAAGTTTTTCGAGGTTTTTGACAACTCCATGAAACGTCGGGTCTACGAGCGCCTGCTTTATGTGACCTGTTCCCAGAATTGGGAAGCCATGGGGAACCACTTTTGGATTAAGCAGTGCATTGAGGTAGGATGGGCTCAGCTCAGCATCTGTGGCCTGGGCACCAAAGCCAGGGGGGTGTTAACACTGTCTGAGAGGAACTGGAACCCTCCACCCTAACCTGCTCTAATCTCTTCTAGGAAGAAAAAAGACCGAAAGCTGTGTTTTCAGCTCAAGGGGTTTTTTAGGGGTGATTTTAAGCTCTTAGAAAGTTGAATAGTGTTCCTTAGTTTATAGTTGAGAGATTCATTTTTGCTCAAATATAAAAATTGTAAATTCTGTCTATGTACCTTTAATGATGTAATGTCCTGTGATTGTCTGGTTCCCTCGTTCTTAGAGCAGGAAGGTGGGGCCGCCAGGCCAGAGCAGCCTGACAGAGCCATGGACTTTGAGCCCTCAGTGTGAGGAGTCGGGGTGGCATTGACAAGGGCCCGCGTAAACCCATCAGACTGTTTCAGTGGGTGGTCAGATGTTTGTGACATTGCCAACAGCACTGTAGTGAGACTTCTTGTTTCTTGTTTGTTTGTTATGGAAATCTGTGATCTCTTGTTGGCTTAGTTACCTACCTGCTGACCCAGGCAGCCCAGTTTCCCCTGGGTTATCAATGCTGGTCTGTGGGTTACTGATGTTGGCGGGTGATCCTGGTCCGTGGGTTACTGATTCTGGCGGGTGATCCTGGTCCATGGGTTACTGATGCTGGCGGGTGATCCTGGTCCGTGGGTTACTGATGCTGGCAGGTGATCCTGGTCCATGGGTTACTGATGCTGGTGGGTGATCCTGGTGCATGGGTTACTGATGCTGGCGGGTGATCCCGGTCTGCTTGTGCGGAACGGGCAGAATGGGCAGAACCAGTAGGTCATTACCTACCACGTTACTTTGTCCAGTGAGACTGAAGGTTGTGAAGTGCTCTTCGGGGGAAAGGGGCCTGTGTACCTGCGTCAGGGAGAGCTTGCTCACATGCTTGTGTTGCTGCCGCGTGTGCTGCGTCTCATAGCGCCATGCACAGCACATATTGGGAACTTGGCGAAGGACCACACGGTGGACAGAGTTCCTGACCAATTGATTCATCATTCACTCAAGAGACCTGTCGGTTGCTGTTAGGTGCCAGGTCTTGGGTCAGGTTGTAGAGAGACAGGGATGGAAAGACCTTGATCGCAATAGGTACACTGGAGCTGATGGAGGAAGGACAGGTCGTAGCACACCTGCTGGGGATCTTCCCTTCCTTCCCTCATTTGTCCTGCGTGTCTGATCTGTCTCCGCGTGTTACCAGTTCAGGCCCACCTGCTTCTCACCCTTTTTTCTTCCTCTCTTGTGTGGCCACCATCATTGCTCACAAGGGTGACGGGAAGTGTTGGCTCAGTGTCACCACTCTCCCTCCTGCCCACCACAGTCTTGCTGTTGTGACAGAGTCGTCCTTAATAAAGCAGATCGTGCCCCTCCTTGCCTTTGTACTCGGCACAAACTCCAATTTGCAGGATGCAATCTTTCTGGCCCCAGGTGACAGACCCTTGCCTCTCTGTCCAGCCGTCTGCTGGCCTCCCTCCCTCCCTCCTTAGTCTCCAACCCCACTGGCCTCTCGTGTTCACAGACATGTCATATTCCTGACAACCAGGCTAGTGCAGGGCACCCTTTATTCTGTCTGTCACCCCGTCTCCTGGCTATGTTATCAAAGTGAGTATGTGTCTTCTTGGTTTGGGGGCTTGTTTGTTTAGTTTTGTTTTTCAGTGTGTGTCTGTTAATGTGCTGATGTTGGTTTTGTCATTCCCCCTGATGCTTCAGCTCCACCAGGGCAGGGGTGCCTCCCTGTGAAGCTGGCAGACGAATCCGGGGCCTCACACAGCACCAAGTGGGTGCTCAGTAAATACCTGCCCCAAAAATGGATGGGTGCCTTAGCTGGGGGGCAGCCAGGTGGGGGGGCAGAGGCCGGGGGTGGAGCATACAGGGACGTGGGGAAGAGTCCCGGAAGTGCTGGGTGTGGGCGGGGAGTGTTACGTTACAGAAGGGCTCGTGAGCCACGCTGAGGAGCTTGCACTGTCCCCTCAGAGCCGTGGGGAGCCACTGAGGGGCACAGGGAGAAGAGCACCCAGGTCAGCTGGTGTGAGGAGACAGGTTTGAGAAGAGGAAGTCGATGAGTTAGGAACTTAGTCCAGGCAGGAGTTGATGGCAGGGGAAGCCTGTCTGGTCAGGGAGAAAGATCTGGAGCTTATGCTTAGACACGGCGTCAGAGGTCCTGAGTGAGGGGTATCTAGAAGAGAGGTTCAGGCTCTGTCTCAGTTGTGGAGAAGCATGCAGCTGAGCTGTGGGCTCAGGAGTCCTCAGCATGTGCGCTCCATTCGGGGGAACGAGGTCTCACTGTGGGTCCCTGCACCCCAAATGCCAGGCGAATATCCTAGGTTTGTCTTCTTTTTCTCTCTCAACCCTCTTCAGCTGCTCCTGGCGGTGTGTGAGAAGAGCACTCCCATCGGTACCAGCTGCCAGGGAGCGATGCTGCCGTCCATCACCAACGTCATCAACCTGGCCGACAGCCATGACCGGGCGGCCTTCGCCATGGTCACACATGTCAAGCAGGAGCCTCGGGAGCGAGAGAACAGCGAGTCCAAGGAGGAGGTGATGCTCCAGATTGCATGCTCCTCCCTTTCACGGCAGAATTCCCGTCTCTCTGATGAATTTTATATCAGCCTTAGATTTTTGGGAGGTGGGAGGAAAAGGAAAAAAACCTGTCTGTACCTCAAAGTTCTGAATGTGGTGCTTGCATTCATTTAGACTTTTCTTTTTTTTAATTGAGGTATAGTTGACATAAATCATGTTAGGTTCAGGTGTCCAGCATAATGATTTGATATTTATTTATTACTAGGTAATCACCACGATGAGCCTAGTAACGTCTGTCACCACACAGTTACAGAAGTTTTTCTTTATGATGAGAACTGTTACCTTTACCGTCTGAGCAACTTGCACGTGCGGTACAGCATTATTAAGTGTAGTCACCATGCTGTGCGTGACGTCCCCTCACTTATCTTATAACTGGAAGTTTGTACCCATTCTGCTCATTCCTGATCTCCCTGCCTCTGGCAGGCACCAGTCTGTTCACTGCGAGATTTTTGTGTGTAAGATTCCACGTATGTGTGAGATCATATGGTATTTGTCTGTCCTCAAGATCCGTCCATGTTGTTGCAGATGGCAAGACTTCATTCTTTTTTTATGGCTGAATATACGGCATTGTATATATATCCACACCACATCTTCATTACCCAGTCGCCTGTAGATGGACACTTAGGTCTCATATTGCCGTCTAAATCTGAGATCACTGTATCGTGAACTAGTGCTGCTTGGTATAGGATAGTCTAGTGTTGGTGATTTTTCTCTCCGAGTGAAAGGTAGCCCGTGTTGTATTAGCACTACTCTGAGGAGGAATGCCCACCGTGGCTCTAGAAGGTTCCACCAGCAGCCTGCTGGGAACCTGCCGAATCTCCTCGTCCTGGCAGGGGCAGCCCTGGAGCCAAGAGCTGGCCAGCAGGGCTGATGTCTCCATCTTGATGGCCCTTCGCACCCCGAGAGGAGTGGCTGCCGCTGCTCCAGGCGTAGATCTTTGAACTGTGTCTCCTTTAGGTTGTTGCCTCTTGGAAGCTCAGTCTCTTTCCAGAATATTGGGTTTTGGAAGCAGCCACCCAGGGGTCAAGCATCCAACTCTTGGTTTTGGCTCCGGTCTCAGCTCAGGTCATGATCTCAGGGTCGAAAGACTGGCCTGTGTCAGACCCCACACTCAGCAGGAAGTCTGCTTACCGCCCCCCCGCGGCCCCCTCTGCCCGCATTCATGCGGGTGCTCGCACATTCTCTGTCTACAAGAAATAAGATCTTACAAAGCAGCCAAAAGCAGCTAGTATTGAAGGAGGAGGTCCCCTCTTTGCTTTAAAAGGGATAGTTTGATCCCTTTCCTGTCTGTGGGATGGCTACTCATTATTAACAAATAAGAATTTAACATTTTCTTTTCTGTTGCTAAACACTAAATCATGCAGTGCTATGATTTTTTTCCTCCTGTAATTCTGCATGAACTAATTACCCACTTTGAAGTGATTCTGCTGCTTTTTTAAGGGCACTTACCAAATGGTCGTAACTTGACTCAGAGGCTGCTTTGATGATTGGACTTCGGCTGTGACTTCTCAGAAGCTTCAGACAGAAATAAGGTTTATTCCTTTCTGGGAAGGAGTCCTATAAAACATGGTGCCTACAGGTTCTGCGCTGTGGCCCTGACAATATTCTTAATCTGAACGAGCAAGGCAGCTAGGCAGCTGTACTGCATTTTGAGGAATGACAGGCTGTAATTCCTTATGATCCCTTATAATCTCTATTATTTTTGCTGTTTAAAGTTTGTACTTCCATTTTGCTTTCCACGATCCAAATAGGAGAGCAGAACAATGACCTTTTCGTACTTTTGGGTTTTTATTTATTTTTTTCTCTTCCATAGTGTCACCTACAGAGAGCTTTGGTCCAGTTAATCTGCTTGTTGTTTATTTTAGAACTCAAGATTACTTAAATAATTATAAACTTCCAGGAAACTGACTAAAATTTTACTGGCAAAAGTATAACAAGAAGTTTGTAAGAGTTGTGTTTGTTGGCTTTTCTGTAACCACCTGACCTGGTTTTACATGTTCGTGTTTTGTTTTGCAGGATGTAGAGATCGATATTGAACTGGCTCCCGGAGACCAGACCAGCACGCCCAAAACCAAAGAGCTTTCTGAGAAGGACATTGGGAACCAGCTGCACATGTTAACCAACAGACATGACAAATTCCTCGATACGCTCCGGGAAGTGAAGGTCTGTGTGCGGGTTCGGAGGGATGGTGGTTCTTCTCTCCCCTGAATACGTTGCCTCCTCACGCAGGACTCCTCGACAGCAGTGTGAAGTTGTCTTCTACAAATTCCAGTTAACTTTCTTTCCTTTCTCAATTGGCACCACGAGAGTTCTGTGAGACTCTAACGGATATTCTGTGTAAAGATTTGGGAAAGGATTTACAGTATCTTACAGGAGAAAATAAGAAAAAGAAGTTAATTTTTCCACTGCTGCCCCTTGAAAGAAATGGTAAAATTGTGTACGAAATACATGATGATATATGGCTGGATTATTTTTCAGATGCCAGAGGAGAAAATGAGGATAGGTTATTAACATGGTAAACTTTGCAGGGAGAGGTCCTCCCAATGCATCAATTTTGAGATACAGCCAGCTAGAAAGTCTCGCTTCCACAGAATGTCAGAATAATTGTAGATATGATCATTTTTAGTTAAAGACTAAGAGATTCCAGGGGCGCCTGGGTGGCTCAGGTCATAATCCCGGGGTCCTGGGATCGAGCCCCGTGTCAGGCTCCCTGCTCAGCGGGCAGTCTGCCCCTCCCTCACACTCATGTACTTGCTCTCAAATAAAATCTTAAAAAAAAAAAAAAAAAAAAAAAAAGTTAAGTCTCTGTATACCAAGTTGCTTTTGAGGAATATTACAAAGAAACTAATGATTCTGTTCACACCATGAGCTAGGTGAAAAAAATTAGAAACTACTTACCATGGATAGTTTCTGCATTTAAACTTCTCTAGTGACGTATCCTGAATTTGTGCATTAAATCAACCTTTGAACTTCTGAGTGATAGTTGTATTTATGTGTGGAGAAACACAACATTTGGTCTTCTGTGCACGGAACAGGAAGCAGAGCGTTCCTACATGTAGTAGATGTGAGGTGCTCTTGTTTGTACACTGAAGACCTTACTAGGCCCCTGTCCCTCCTGTCATCACTGCCAGAAGGTGGGGTGGTGATCGGTGCCCCCAAACCTAACAGCCTTTCTTGGCTAACAGTCATTAGGATAAGTCACCATGTAGATAATTGACTTATTGGTTGCCTTGGCACGAGTTTGATGATAAGCTCATTGTGGAAGATCCGAGTACGTTTTAGCAGTGCTCGATAACTGAATGAGACAGACAAGCGTAGCCAGCCCTCATGGGCCTTGTGTTCTAGTGGGGCAAGTCATAAACGGAAAGAAGTAAAATCAGTACGTACTGTGTCAGGTGGTGTGTGCTCTGGAGAACAGCAAAGCAGCCAGGAGGCTTAAGGAGTTAGAGGGAGTGGCGTTCATGTTGTTTTTGTTTTGTTTTGTTTTGATGGTCCCATCCCATTTATTTTTTATTTAAATTCAATTAACATAACGTATTATTCGTTTCAGAGGTAGAGGTCAGTAATTCCTCAGTCTTATGTAACACCCAGTGCTCGTGACTCACATGCCCTCCTTAGTGTCCATCACCCAGTTACCCCATCCCTCCACCTCCCTCCCCTCCAGCAACCCTCAGTTTGTTCCCTATGATTAAGAGTCTCTATGGTTTGTCTCCCTCTCTGATTTCGTCTTGTTTTATTTTTTCCTCTCTTCCCCCATGATCCTCTGTTTTGTTTCTTAAATTCCACATGTCAGTGAGATCATATGATGATTGTCTTGCTCTGAGTGACTTATTTTGCTTAGCGTAACACCCTCTAGTTCCATCGACGTAATTGCAAATGGTAAGAGTGTTCATGCTACATCTTGTGTTTATGGAAGTTATTTTTTATAGAGCAAAGTAGGGTTATGAGTCCCTGCATTTCTAATTCAGTTAGACCCTGATATTTCCATTCCCAAAGCTTCTCTACCTGTGAAGTGGTCAGGGGCCAGCGGGCGCCTCTGGATTATTTGTTTCTAAGTCTTGAGAGACTAGGGGCGTCTGAACAGGTTCTTCACGAAACCAGGCACGCCTGCTCTCGTCTCTGCTGTGGGCATCTTGTTCCAGAATTGACCCTCATACTCTCTGTGGGAGATCTGTTGAAGCCACTGTCCCCTCCCTGTCTCCCTGGCGCCCCTGCATCCACACACTGGTTCGTCTCTCTCTGTGGTCGCATGTGAATGAGAACAAGCCAGAATCCCCCACCCACGCTCAAGAGGAGCGTTTTTACTGGCAAGTCTGTGATCGCGTGTGGCCCTTTGGTGCTTCGGCGTCTGCTAACTGACCCGGAGCCAGGAGGCTGCTGACGCACTGGCCGGGGAGCCGGGAGCGGCCACGTGAGGTCAGCCACGCTCGTTTTATCACGGTCTTCCTCACAGGGTGGCCTGAGTACCATCCAGGAGCATCCTTCAATTCATTGTTTTCCCCCATTTTCCTTGAAATATTTCTATCTTTGCTTTCTGCATTTTTGGTAGACATGAACGTGAGGGTGATTTCCTTTCTTGGGCTTGCTTTTGGAGAAAGGAAAGCATAATCTTGACCCAGCCATCGCGGAGGCTCTGTCTCCACGGGGAGGTGGCCCCATTGGCCCAGTGGGCTTCAAGCCTGCCAGAAACCTGCCTGTTTCTAAGGAATCTCAGCAGCTAATTCAGACTTTCAAAAACAGCGAAGCTGCGGACAAAGAGGCATCTGTGGATTTGGTTCTCCTTTTGGGCCCTTCGTCCCCAACTCTGGCCCCTTTCGCAAGGCGTCCCATTCCAGGCCAGGCCACTCCCTGTCCTCCTCTCACCCGCGGTCAGCTGCAGAGATTCTGAATCCTCACTTCTTGATTTGTTCTTCAGAATTGTACTTTTTGGCCAATAATTTGCCTATGCGTGTGCTCCTCTTTCCTCTTTCACATTTCCAGCGGCCTCGGTTTCGATGGCATCTCTGTGCCTCTTGTTCACACGTCCGCGTCAGCATTGCATTTGTACCTCTCAGACATGGTTAGAAAACGCCCTTGAAAGTTAAAAAACGTAGGCATGTCACTGGCTGCTAAGCACACCATGGGTTCCTGACGCTCAGAATCTGTGTTTTTGCTCTGACCTGACACTTGCTCAGTCTTCGAAAGTTTGAAAGTGGAGGGGCGTCTGATAAAGCGCGAGACTGAGTGTCCTGCACGCGGACACATGAGGCTCCCGCGTGGCTCCACGAATCTCTGTTCTTTCCGTAGACGGGAGCGCTGCTCAGTGCCTTTGTCCAGCTGTGTCACATTTCCACAACACTGGCAGAGAAGACATGGGTCCAGCTTTTTCCCAGATTGTGGAAGATTCTGTCTGACAGACAGCAGCACGTGAGTATATGTTTTAAATCCTGTTTTGGAAAGCGTAGTTTTTGGTGTTGAGAAATATTTGTGAAAGAAAACCGTCTTGTTAAGTTTCACAGGATGAGGACACTGCTCGCTGTTGTGTAATAGTGAATTCTCCAGATTACTGTTGGATGTTGTGTAAGAGAGTGAGGCCGTGCTGAGTTTTGAGCGAAGACTTGACTTCCATGCTCTTGGCTTTCAGGCTCTGGCCGGAGAGATCAGCCCGTTCCTGTGCAGCGGCAGCCACCAGGTGCAGCGGGACTGTCAGCCCAGCGCCCTGAACTGCTTCGTGGAGGCCATGTCCCAGTGCGTGCCCCCGATTCCCATCCGACCCTGTGTCCTGAAGTACTTGGGGAAGACGCACAACCTCTGGTTCCGCTCCACATTAATGCTCGAGCACCAGGCTTTTGAGAAAGGTCTGAGCCTGCAGATTAAGCCGAAGCAAACAACGGAATTTTATGAGCAGGAGAGCATAACACCACCTCAGCAGGTGAGGCCCGCCTCCTCTCCCGGCTCCTGTCGTCTCTGCCGGTGACCTCCCTGTGTCAGTAAGCCTCTCCCCGGGGATTTTAAATGACAGCACAGTGAAGTTGCTTTATTGGGAAGAAAGCGTTTTTGTCATGAGCACTCAAGAAACCACGCTCTGTTTCCAGGAGATACTGGATTCCTTGGCTGAACTGTACTCTTTGTTACAAGAGGAAGATATGTGGGCTGGTTTGTGGCAGAAGCGTTGCAAGTATTCAGAGACGGCGACGGCCATTGCTTACGAGCAGCACGGATTCTTCGAGCAGGTAGCCACCGTCCAGCGACACGGCTGGGCCACATGGCTGAGGACAGGTTGTTGCTAACGATCTCAAGGCAGAGTTTGTGTTAAATAAGTTCACTGGTTTATTTCAAGCCTTTATCCTACATAGAAAGGCCCTTTGAAGTCTCAGTTAAAGAGAAACCTACATACATGACATGAACATTTTTGAAATTCAGTCCTAAAGCCTTTACCGAAGTTGCTAATGTGGGTGCTTTTCATCTGCAGTCAGTGGTCCTGTTGGAGAGGGCAGGTAGACTGTAGTTAGTGTTTAAACTTTAATCCTCATGTTTGTCCTTTCATTGAAATGTGGCCCCTGTCCCGGGATATGGTTCTCAGCCCCATATAGGGCACTGAGCCACAGAAACTCCAGAAGCACAGGTGCGAGCTGTGGCCTCTGCTGTCCTCACAGAAGGACGGAGAGATGCATCCCGGGGCTGGGTGGTCTCCACTCTGTCCCTTCTGTGTGTGCAAAGTGCCTCAGGGGCCAGTGATCTTCTGGAGAAGAGCATAGGCACCCCAGGCCGGAAATCCAGCTTGCCGTGTATAATTGAGGGCATTGTTAACTTCTTTAGGCACAGGAATCTTATGAAAAGGCAATGGACAAAGCCAAGAAGGAGCACGAGCGGAGTAACGCCTCCCCTGCTATTTTCCCGGAGTACCAGCTGTGGGAGGACCACTGGATTCGGTATGCCACAGAGCTAGCCGTAGTCAGAAGTCTGTTCAGGGAACCGGGAAAAAAAGAAAAAAGTCTCTTAAATTTTCTTGTAATGACTGCTTTTAAAAGGGGACTTTGCTATATTCTTTATGGACTTATAAAGAAAAGAACCACCTCAGAACAGCATTCGGTCCGTGAGCAATTAAAAGCTTCCATTGGATAAAGAACAAACGCTCTCTGCCCACCCCACCCCACCCCCGGCCCTGGTCCTTGCCGTGTGGTGTGCGGCCCTCTGTGTCCAGGGGAGCAGTTCATTTCAGAGAACAGGTGGCTCACTGCAAGTGGGGCACCTTGGGAGCCCACCGTTTTGCCCTGTGTGTGGGGGGGAGATATTTGCAACAGACAGCTTAAAATCTTACCCCTTGCCCTTTCTGAACCCATGAGTATGTTGGTAATTGAACTTTTGCTCTTGAATCTCTGGTCTTGCAGGTGCTCTAAGGAGTTGAACCAGTGGGAAGCCTTGACGGAATATGGTCAGTCCAAAGGTCACATCAACCCTTATCTGGTCCTGGAGTGTGCTTGGCGGGTGTCCAACTGGACCGCCATGAAGGAGGCATTGGTGCAGGTGAGACCAACCTTCCCCCGCCGGGTGACTCCCCCGGGCTCACATTGTGTGGCTCTCCAGAGAGTTCTCTTCACTTAGAACAAGCTGGGCATTTCGGCAGGTGAAAGATAGCTCTTAGGAAGCGAGCATTATTTTCGGTTCTCTGACACCTTTCCCAGATGTGTTCAGTTCCGGAGTTAGACGAGGCTTTAGTTCATGTGGCGGAGCTGGTGCAGAGGCGCTGCCGGGAGGTGAGCGCTCGAGGGCGAATCACACTCCGGGCCTGGTGGGTTAGTCGTTGCTGTTGGCAGACATCTGCTGGATGAAGCAGCGCTCTCTTCAAGCACGTTCTGTGTTGTGGAGGTGAAGGCAGCATAGTATCAGTGAGACTGAGTCATGAACTTGTTTGAGCTCCACGTTTTTTTAAATTAAACTCCATCCAGAGGAATTCAGTGCATGGCGGGAGAGTGGGCACAGAGGCCCCATTCCCTTTTTCCAACTGAGGGGGATCCGAAAGCCGCAGTATGGGACAGCCCAGCTCCGTGTCATCTGAGCCCCCATGACACATTATTATTTTTGCTTTAGACGGTCTTCAGATGCAGCCATTCTTCTGCTCTTTATCGTTTCCTGCGTCTGGGCCCTTCCCTCGTATTCTCTCTCGGCCCCTTTCCCTGCTTCTGCTCTTTTCCATGTGGTATTCCTGGTTGGAGTTGAGGTGGAGGAAGTGCTGCCATCTTGTTCTCACCTGCCCTTTTCCCCAGCCAGGGTTCGTTGGCACACTGGGGATGTTTCCTCTCTCCTTGTAATTCAGACACTGCAAAGGACACTGAGATTATAGGACTACTGTCTTTGAAACAACAAACCTGAAATTTTAACCTATATTGTAGCTACCAAGTTTATGCTGCAAACGTGGAAGATTGTAGAACTGAGATTGTGAACCACAGAGGGCAGATACAGCCCAGGGCTTGACTTTGGGGTTGGAATCTGGAAATTGCTCGTCTGGTGCAGGGATTTTACTCCGGAGATAACTAGTCATTTGTATTAAGATGTGTATTGTTTCTGACAAAACACATTTACAATGGATTGTTCTTTCTTCGCTCTGATAGATGTTCTGCTGAGTAAATATAGCTCGCTCTACTGTTTCCTTTCTTCTCCCTTTCCAGGGTTTCTCTTAGCTGGATGCAGGCAGCGTCACGCTGTCCATCGGTCTGAGAAATGAGTTTCTTCTTTCAGAAACCCTTAATAATTTTCTAAAAATTGTAAAGTGCTTACTGATTAGAAAAAAAGCTCAAAGTATATGAATAAACATTCTGAGGAGCCTGTAATAAATTCACATAGTCTTGATCCAAGTAGATGGTCCAGAATTATTTGCTCATTTACTGATATTTCAAGAAAAAAAACCCTTCGAATTACTTCTGTTTTCCTGTGCATTATGATTTCAGGGCTGCTTGCAGGAGTATGGTTATTTCTTGGTTTGATCTAATCGGTGGGGTAACTTGTTTCAGGGGGTGGGAAATAGAAGGAGATGCCTTTGTTCCTAGTGTTACGGAGGATAGATGCGGTGATTGGCCAGAGCCTATCTTGAATAGTGTTTAAGCCCAGAAAACGTGAGATGGGTGTGATGTTAGAGGATTATGTTGGAAGCAGATGTTTTGACAAGTTTGTCTTCCTAAATTCCTTCATCATTGGATTCTTGAGATCTGAGACAGGCCATGGATGTGAATTTGCTTTAAAGAAGTAAGATGTCAAAAAAGCAAGCCAGAGAGTTACATAAATGCAGGGTGGCACCATCATCATCATCATCATGATACTTCTGTCATTTAGACAGGTAGTATTTTGGCACTAAAACGTGTATGATTTTTATTATAGCCCAAAGGTGCTTCGGAATGAATGTTATGTTGATCTTGTTACAGCAAGTCCTGTAAAATACCTTCAACAGAGGTATTCTTCTTATGCACAAAGAGATTATTGTTGAAAACACATTAATTTTTATCACTCATGTTTTTAAATGCTCTGTACAAGATTGATAAAATGAGACCAGTTCTGATGCTTCCTTTAGAAGGTGGTGGGCAAGACAGAGCCTTCAAGGGTAGAAGGGGGAGCATGGGGAGCCAAGGAGAGGAAGTGTGACCGCTCTGGGCTGAGTGTACTTCATTAGAGAGCTGAGAACCAGGCTGTGAGAAATCCGGGGGAAATTTTATAGTAGATGACAGAGTGTGGCTTTTGAATGAGAGTCAGATTTATGAATGTTCTCCCATATTCTTACCAACCAGAATCGTTGCATTTTGCTTCCTGGTATAATGTGGAACAAGTTAGATTGATTTCTCAGGATAACAATATGAACTGGAAACAATTCGAAATTATATTTATCAGAGTGGAGGCGAACATATACTTGATACTTTGGAAATGGCTGGCTGACTGTAGCCGAGGGGTGATTGTTCATCTGGTCTGTCACATCAGTGTTGATCGGTTTCCTTCGTTTCTGGAACTGCTGATGACTCAGGGCAAAGAAGCTGTAGAGACTGGCTACTCACTAGTATTCGGAAAAGGAGAGTATCCAGAAAACGCCATCTAAATGCATGACTTCTCCAAAGAAAATAAGTATCTATTCAAATAAAATTTCCGTTTATCACCTTGCATGATTGGCCACAAAAAAACTGGCTTGCATTTTTGACCCTTTGTACTGAGAGGAGTTTGCCAGTTGCTTCCCGTGTAATGTTCTTTCACCACCAGGTAGAAGTAAGTTGTCCCAAAGAGATGGCGTGGAAAGTCAACATGTACCGCGGCTACCTGGCCATCTGCCATCCCGAGGAGCAGCAGCTCAGCTTCATTGAGCGCCTGGTGGAAATGGCCAGCAGTTTGGCCATCCGCGAGTGGCGGCGGCTACCCCACGTGGTGTCCCACGTGCACACGCCTCTTCTCCAGGTGGGTGTGGCACGCGTTCCGTTCAGGTTGAGGTCCGTGATCCGAGCTGGATGGCGGGGCGGGGGGAGGGGGGACAGTCCTTCCACTTGTCTCGTTCTCTGTCACTGTAGCTCATCCTCAGTAAAAGGAAGGCCAGAGTCAAAATGTAGAAGAATAAAATGTTCTCATTTTTGGAGTTTCCGTGGGATTTAAATGACAGATGACATCTCAGGAGTGATTTTGATGATTCTCATTTTGCTCCAGGCATTTTCTTTAACGCCCACTATACCCCATCAGTGTGATGCCCTGTGCATCGTCTGAGACTCTTCCGAGTGCTGGTTTCATAGCCTGTGTCTTAGCCTCGTCCTTACTGGACCATCTGCACGGTTGCTGATGGTTCGTTCCAGCCTCTCAAGCCAGCACTCCCTCCCTCGGCTCTGACGCAGTCTCTCCCACAGCCCCCCGCATGTGCCGCTCCTCTCCGCAGAAACTATTTCTCCCCCCCCCCCCCGCCCGCCGCCTGACCCTGAGGCTCCAGACACACAGGAATTGAAGGCCAAGGCAGAATTGCCGATTGCGGCCGCAGCAGGCACACAGCCCTCAGCAAAGGCTGAGCAACTTAGAGGCTCGGTCGTGAGGGACATCTGTGGCTAACTGGCGACCACTAAGCCACCTGGTTGCGTTCTGCAAACAATAGACTTGACCAAATCAGTGTACCAACATACTTACTGTGAGGGTCCCAGAGGAAACAGAGGCAGAAAAGGGGGCAAAAGGAATATTTGAATAAATAATGAGTGAAAACTGCCCACATTTAATAAACCAATTTCATTTACAAAGCAGATATACAAATGAGCCTGTAAGCGTGGGAAAAATTGTTCACCACCGTTAGTCACTAGAGAAATGCAAATCAAAACCACAGTGCGATACCACCTCACACCCACTACACTTCTAAGTAAAAAGGATAATAACGAGCATTGGTAAGAAAGTGGAGAAATGGGAACCCACGTTTATTATTGTTGGATTGTAAAATAGACTGGTAACAGTCTGGCAGTTCCTCAAAATACTAAGGTACAGGATTCCTATGTGACAGCAGTTTCGATCCTACACACACACACACGCACGCACTCACACGCACTCACGCACACCCATGTTCACAGCAGCAGTGTCCATAATGGCCAAAATGTGGAAACTGCCCAAATGGCCGTCAGCTGATGAAAAGTGCTGGATCCTGGCAGCAGACTGGTGTTCAGCAATAAAAAGGAATGCATGCTGAGGGCAAGCGGGCCAGGCTGTTGTGATCTGAGCCCTCGGTAGGAGAGCCCAACTTAGGTGGTGGCAAAGGGAATGAGAGAGAGTTTGGGGGGCTGCCCGTTCGCAAGGTGTGCTGCCTGCACCACTGTCCTCCCTCTCCTACTTGACAGTAGCCACAGAGCTGAACTTTTAAAAGTTGGGGGGGTCACAAGAGCAGAGTGTGGGGTGAAGAGTAAGTGAAATGTGGAATTGAGGTGTCTATAGGCGAGAGCGCTTCCTTTGGGGAGCGCGTCGGGGCGTCTTGACGGTCACCGGATCGCTGACGGACTCTGCTTTGCGTTCCTGGTTTGCTTTTGAATGTCGCGCTCACCGGGGACTCCCTTATGCTGGTCCCGTTCAGGCAGCCCAGCAGATCATTGAACTTCAGGAAGCTGCGCAGATCAACGCCGGCTTACAGCCGACCAACCTGGGCAGGAACAACAGCCTGCACGACATGAAGACGGTGGTGAAGACGTGGAGGAACCGGCTGCCCATCGTGTCTGACGACTTGTCGCACTGGAGCAGCGTCTTCATGTGGCGGCAGCATCATTACCAGGGTAAACCTACCTGGTCCGGCATGCATTCATCATGTAAATTTCCCAGACACCCCATGTTCTGGTTCCATGTCTCAGTTTTGTTGTATTTTTTTTCTTTTATCAGATGTTCTATTTTCTGGCAGGTTTGGCAGGTGGCGGTTGGTCTGGCAAGGGTGAAGGGGAAGGCAGCAAAAGATGGGGAGATGCCCCCCACCCGTTAACACTCTTCCAGCTAGAACAGAGTTGGGGCTAGGGGTGCAGGCCGGTGGGATCTGAGCTCCGGGGTATGGCGTTCATTGGGAAGCCGTCTGCCCTCCCCTCGCCCCTTCCCTGAGGACGAGCTGCTGGAAGGTGGCCGTGTGAAGCCTTCTCAGGTTTTCCTGGTCCTCTCTGCTCGTCCCCTCACCCTGCCGGGCATCTGTTTAGAGCCGCCGTCCTGATTTAGTCATAGCCTCGGCAGTCGTGCTGAGCTCAGTGGTCTGTGCTCTTTCACTCTTACTTTCGCATTAGATATCTTCCTGGTGTAAAACCCAAGGAAAGGTAATGAGGGTTTATCACAGAGCTTCCTGTTTTCATGAGCCATGTGTGCGTGTTTTTCATTTTTTATTTCAGTCTTATTGTGGAACACTTTGAGAAATGTTTGGCGTGGAGTGATAGCTCTTTTCTTTGCTCTCTAGCTATCGTAACTGCCTATGAAAACAGTTCTCAGCATGACCCAAGTTCCAACAACGCTATGCTTGGGGTTCACGCGTCTGCGTCGGCGATCATCCAGTATGGGAAGATTGCCCGAAAACAAGGACTGGTCAACGTAGCTCTGGACATATTAAGTCGCATTCATACTATTCCAACTGTGCCTATCGTGGATTGCTTCCAGAAGATTCGACAGCAAGTCAAATGCTACCTCCAGCTGGCCGGAGTCATGGGGAAAAACGAGTGTATGCAGGTAGAGTGACGACGGGAGCCGGCAGCCGCCCTCCTGCTGAGGAGGTCCAGCAGAGCACGGGTGCCCCTTGGAGACTCCTGTTGCAGATAGTAGGGAAGAGGGTCAGAACTTCCATAAACACAGCATTGTTCGTGGGAAATAGTCCCTTCCCCACCGGAAAGGGAAAGGAAACCACTTGAGTGTTTGAAGTACATTTTATGGTCTCTGTTCTACACTGTCATTGGTGAACATGTTTAAGGAAAGAAAATTAAAAACTGCAGGATTATGGGGGTGTAAAATAGATTTTGATGATGTTCAGAGAAATATTAATAAAAACAATGAAACGAGCTAGACATAGAAAGCTTTGGAAAACAGTACCCTGAAGGTATCCAGGACTGAGCGTGGCCTTTAGGGATTCAGTTTAAGTACATTTGTCTGTCAAGAACTGTTCATGTGAGCAAGGTCAGCCGTCAACGTCAAGTTTCCTTGTCAGTGACCTTCAGGACTTACTGCCTAGATAAATATTTTAATGCAGTTTTAACATTGTCTAGAAATTTCAAGAATTTTTTCCTACTTTTTTTTTTTAAACAGGGTCTTGAAGTGATTGAATCTACAAACTTGAAATACTTTACAAAAGAGATGACAGCCGAATTTTACGCACTGAAGGGAATGTTCTTGGCTCAGATCAACAAGTACGTATGTTACACAGAAGGAGAAAAAATCATCAGATTATTTAAATAGTTATTTGTAAGCTGAAGTCAGTGTGCAGCCCCCGCTCGAGGTCGGTGTGATTTGGTGATAGCTGCAGGTGTGGTACTTGGGGCTCTCCGTCTCTGTGAGGATAGTAACGTAACAGCAGGTGGATAAGCCAGTTCGATGGGTAGTACTTAAAAACGCTTTTAAGAAATGAGTTTGCATGAACACAGAGCTGCTGATGACATAGATTCATTTCCCCATTTTTGCAGCATGACATTTTGGACCCGAGTTGATTTGATTCCTTTTATGGAGACAATTCCTGTTTTAGAGCAGGGGGTCAGTCAGCTGTGGTCTGCAGACCAAATCCAGCCGGCGTCTGGTTTCTGTGAATGAGGTCTTAGAACACACCCACCCCCACTGACGGGGCCTTTGGCCCTTTCACACGACAACCACCGAGTTGAGTAGTTGTGAGAGAAATTGTCCAGCCCATAAAGCCTAAACCGATTTACTGACTGGCCCATTCAGAAAAAGGTCACAGAACCGTGTTTTGGAGAAATGAACATCAGATGAAATTTTGTAAAAAGTATACAAATGAGATATGCTTACATGATACTGCTCATTGCTTTATGTGGAGCTCTAAAGCCCACTTTTCACATTTTCAATAAAAGGGGTTGCATTTTTAGGTTATTTTAAATAAGGAAGTGATTTTTCTCAAGATAAAAAGGCTTTTTTATCTTTAAACTCACATGACCTAAAATACACCATTTGGAGGTGTATTGTTGAGTGTGCTTTAGACATCCTCAGTGTTGTGCAGCCATCACCACCTACTCGTTCTGAAACATTTCCTTCCCCAGAAGAAACCACATACCTGTTAGCGGTCACTCCCTATTGTCCCCTTCCTTTGTCGCCTGCCAGCTGCTCATCTACTTTCTGTCTCTGTGATGTGCCGACTCTGAACATTTCGAATAAATGGAATCCTACGGTCTGTGGCCTTCTGCGCCTGGCTCCTTTCACTCAGCATCGGGTTCTCGGGTCATCTGTGCCGTGGCAGGTGGCAGGACTTCGTTCCTCTTTGTGGGTGAAGAATACTCCCCAGTGTGTCCGTAGATCTGATTTACCCACTCAACAGTCAGTGAACATTTGGACCGTTTCCCCGTGTGACTACTGTGAGTCATGTTGCTATGAACGTTCATGTACAGGGTTTTGTGGGAGCCTTGGCTATATACGTAGGGGTGAAATTGCTGGGTCATGTGGTACTTCTTCATCTTGTCGAGAAACTGCCAGGTGGTTTTCCACAGTGGCTGCGCCTTTGTGTGGTTTCCAGCTTCTCCACATCTTCGCCAGCATTTCTTACTTTCCATTTTTCGGACTGTAGCTGTGCTCGTGAGTATGAAGCGGGGCCCCGCTGTTTGGATTGTCATTTTCCTGGTGATTCGTGATGTTGAGTGTCTTTTCTATGCCATGTGCGTGTCTTCTTGACAGCAGCGTGTGTTCGGTTACTTTGCCCGTTTCTTAGTTGGATTATTTGGCTTTTTATCATTCGGCTCTAATTCTTAGACGTTTGGATGTATCTCTGAGGTATATGATTGCACACATTTTCATACTTTCCTGCAGGCTGTCTTCTCACTTTCTTGACCGCACTCTTAACGCACAAAGCTGCTCATTTTGAAGTTGGGTATATCTGGTACTTATAGTGTCGTAGCCAACGCCATCGCCTAACACAAGGTCACAAGATTTACTCCTATGATTTCTTCAAAGAGTCTTAAGTTTAGTTCTTACAATCAGGTCTTTAACCATTTTGAGTTAATTTTTGTATGTGGCAGGAGATAGTGGTCCAGATACATTCTTTTGCATGTGCGTAGACTCTGTCCCAGCACCAGTTGTCGAAAAGACTTCCTTCCCCATAGAAGGGCCTTCGCAGCCTTTTGGAGAGTTAGCTGAGCAGAAAAGTAAAGGTTTGTTTCTGGACGCTTAGCCCTATTCTGCTGATGTACATCAATCGTTTTGATGGGGCCACAGTGTGTCGCTTACTGTTGCTTTGCAGTAAGGTTTGAAATTGGGAAGCCTTCTTCAACTTTATTGTTTTTCGGGATTGTTTTGGCTGTTTGGAATCCCTGACATTTCTTTCTTTTTTTTTTTTTTTTTTTTTTTNTTTTATTTATTTATTTATTTGACAGAGATAGAGACAGGCAGCGAGAGAGGGAACACAAGCAGGGGGAGTGGGAGAGGAAGAAGCAGGCTCCTAGTGGAGGAGCCTGACGTGGCTCGATCCCATAACGCCGAGATCACGCCCTGAGCCGAAGGCAGACGCTTAACCGCTGTGCCACCCAGGCGCCCCTGGAATCCCTGACATTTGTGCATGAGTTTCAGGTTATTCATTTCTGCAAAAGAGGCAGTTGGAATTGGAGTGATTGCGTTGAATGTTGTAGGTTAATTTGGCGAGTATTTCCATCCTAACAGTATTAACTCTTCCATTTCATGAACATAAGATGTTTATCTTTGTTTAATTTAACAGTGTTTTGTAGTTTTTAGTGTATAAGTCTTGTATTTCTTATGCTAAATGTATTTTTAAATGTTTTATTCTTCTTGATGTTATTATAAATTGTTTTCCTAATTTTATTTCCAGATTTTCCATTGCTAAGGTATAGAAATACAACTGAATTTTATATATCGCTCTTATATCTTCAACGTTGCCAAATGTGTATTTGCTCTGTTTTGTGTGTGATCTTTAGGGTTTTCTGTATATAAAATTATGTCATCTGCAAGTAGAGATAGTTGTACGTCTTCTTTCCAACCTGGATGCCTTTACTTTTTTTCTTGCCTAGTTGCTCCTACCTAGGACTTCTGGTAGTAAGTTCAGTAGAATTAGTCAAAGTTCTTCCCTTCTTTGTGTTTGCGGAGGAAAACCTTCTAGTCCTTCACCATTGAATAAGATGTTACCTGTGGGCTTTTCCTGTATGACCTTTATTATGTTAACATAGTTCCCTTCTGTACCTAGCTAGTTGGGTGTGTTTATCATGAAAGGGTGTTGGATTTCATCAAATGCTTTTCTTGCACCAACTGAGATGATCGTTTTTCTTTTTCATTCTACTAATGTGATGCATCACGAGGGTTGATTTTTTTTGTATGTTGACCCACCGCCTTGTATTGCTTTGATAAATCCCTCTTGGTCATGGTGTATAATCCTTTTCACATGCTGCTGGATTTGGTTTGGATTTATAATCACGAGGGATATGAGTATCTAGTTCTCTTATGTCCTGTACATGGTTGGAAGATGTAAAAATATCTCTGATTTGCAGATAGTAATGTGGTAAACAGCCAGTGTGGAAAATAGTTCATGAGCTCCTGAAAAAATTAAACACAGAATTATCCTGTGGCCCAGGAGCTCCACGCTTAGGTGTATACCCAGGAGAGTTGAAAACGGGTGCTCAGGCAGGTTCTCGCTCACGACTATTTGTAGCAGCACTGTCCTCAATAGCCAGACTGTCAAAACAGCTCAAATGAATAGATAAACAAAACCTGGTGTAGTTATACAATGGAACAGCATCAGACGTAAAAAGGAATGGAATGGTCACGCCTGCTACAGCACGGGTGAACCTCGAAAACAGGTCACATAATATATGATTCCACTTCTGTGAGATACGCAGATGAGGTCAGTCCGTCGAGCCAGAAAGCAGGTTGGTGGTCCCCAGGGACTGGAGGCTGGGGGAGGTGGAGAGTGACTGCTCATGGTATGGGGTTCACTTTGGGGATGATGGCAGTATTTTGGCACCCGATAGAGTAGCAGTTGCATGACATTTTGAACGTACTAAATGTCACTGAATTATTCATTTTAAGTAGTTGATTTTATGTTATGTGAATTTCACCAAAAAAAAAAAATTACATTTTGCTTTTGTCTCCTCACAGATCTGAGGAAGCCAACAAAGCGTTTTCTGCAGCTGTGCAAATGCATGATGTGCTGGTGAAAGCGTGGGCCATGTGGGGCGATTACCTGGAGAACATCTTCGTGAAGGAGCGGCAGCTACACCTGGGCGTGTCTGCCATTACGTGTTACCTGCACGCATGCCGGCATCAGAATGAGAGCAAGTCAAGGAAGTACTTAGCCAAGGTGAGACCAAAAGAACCCGTTTTCACCAAAGACCGTCTGGTAGCCTTCATGTTTGCACGAGAAGGCAGCTCTTTGCCGATCCGTGCTGGGGGGTGAGGCATCATTTCATGCCTGCCCGGTCTGTTCCCATCACTCTTCACGGTATCTATCATAGTTCCATTTGAAAGGTAAGAAAACAGAGACCTGACATACTTGGGGTCCCAGGACTTTGAAGCAGCAAAACTGTGCCTGGAGTCGGTCCTGGGACTCAGTCCAGTGTCCTCTGTGGGACCTCACCCTGGACAGAGATTCCTGCAGACCAATGAGGAGGCTGCCCGGAGAACTTACCCACCAGACACCTGCTAGAGTCTCCCCTCTCACCTGCAGGGGAGGTGCCCACAGTCCCAGAGCTGCTCAGCACTAGTCGCAGGTGACATGGGATCACAGGATTTCTGCACATGTGCAGGGTGTGGTCACACTCGCTGGAGTTCTTGACCCCAGGTCACCAGCGCAGGGGGCAGGGCCGGCGGCTGACATGCACCTGCCCAGAGGTGACTGCTTGACTCTGAGATTCCTTCTTCAGAGTTGCTCCCTCTCTCCTGTCTGAAGAAACACATAAATAAAACCCAGAATTAATGATTGCAGAAAACTTAGGAATAAGTTGCTCTGCTTTCCTGTTTTGTCCCATTAAAGGATTAGATTTCTTAGAATCCCTTCATGTCCAGATGTGGACTGAGCCTCAGCACCTAGCATTTAAAGCCGACTCTAGAAACACACACCAGCTATGATGACACAGGGAAGCTCCCTAATATTTGACCCTGAATTTGCCTCCTCCTCGATGTGCTTGTTTCAGACATCCTTGGCCACCTCATTCCAGGGCGGTGTTCATCAGAGATTTTTAGCAAAGGTCCATTTTGTCTTGGTGAGGTCGTTAAGTGTGAATTAGGTTGACAGGCCCTTGGGTCACTACTTGGGTCAGTTAGTGATGACAGTAATGCCTCTTCTAGGTAAGAACCGTGTTCACATTTGGGGTTGCATCTGTCTGTACGGTGTGTCCAGTGAGTTTAGCGATAATGTTGGCCCTTTTGTACGTCTTTTTCCAGATTGCCAGCAAGGCTATTCTGTATGTTGTTTTAATGTTGGGGAAGAGTCACTTGATGAAGGGCCTCAGAATTTTCATCCACCTCCGGGATTTTCCTTCTATCTTAGGTGCTGTGGCTTTTGAGCTTTGATGACGACAAAAATACTCTCGCAGATGCCGTTGACAAGTACTGCATTGGCGTGCCGCCCATCCAGTGGCTGGCCTGGATCCCGCAGCTGCTCACCTGCCTGGTCGGCTCCGAGGGAAAGCTGCTGCTGAACCTTATTAGCCAGGTGGGAGTCACGGGGTCTCTTTGTTCACAAGAAGATTGCATCGTTTCACGTGTAGGAAGGTATACACATTCAGGCTTCACGCTTAAGTGATTGGAATGAAATAATCCGCTAGCTCGTTAGAGTATTAAAATGCCAATTTCTTTGTTTGCCTGTGTTGCCACATAAAGATGCGAGTAAAACAGGTGTTCTTTTAAAACTACTAGCAAACACTCCGAATTGGTGACAGGTGGATCTGATTGACACTTTGTAGCCGATTTCCCCTCGCCAGGGCCGAAGCTCTTCAGAGCTTCCCTTCGGATTGAAGTCCTAGTAACTGTGGTGGTTGTCACCCCTCACCCCTCGTGCAGTTGTTCAGGGTGAAAGTTGTAGGCCCTGGGGATGGAGATGGAGATGGGGACGTGCACACACTGGGGTCACAGGAAAGCTTTCATGACCATGATTTGAGAGGATTTCAGGTTTGCCCTCCATGTGAGAAGCCCAATGGGTAGAGGAAGGACCCTGATGGTGGGAATTGGGAGACCGTTCTGTGTCACATACAGTGCCTGTGTTTCTTTTTATAAAGTGAGCCCTGTGACTGACTGCTCATGAATGAAAAGCATCCTGACCAAGCATTTGGGGACATGCCGCTCAGCAGTCTGTCTGTCCAGCTTACTTTGCTCTTTATATTGGATACAGCATCCATGTTGTACCCAGAAGTGGTTTTATTTTTCCCCTCAAGAGGCTGCAGTGATGGGCCTGGGTACTGGCGTTTTGCCTGGAGTTTCTGTGCCGGGATGTGGATTCGGTCTGTGTGGTAGAATCGTCATTCAGCAGACATCTCGTAACGCGTGTTAGCCGGCTACCCTGTGTCCCGTGGCAGAGCCAGATGCCATTCCTGGCTTCTTTCATAGGTGCATTTGAAGGCTCTGAGTAACATCAGAGTAGCTATTCAGGCCTTTTGAAGAAGCCATAAAGCCCCACTTTGGTAAGACTACCTTAAACCAAAAATTTCCATTGTCCTCCTTGCTGCGGTTACATGAAGATACTCACTAGTGAACCTAATCGTCAGAATCGGTTTCCGGTTCCCAGTGCGTGGTGCTTAATAGAAAGACTGACTAGTGTCATTTTGTCTTTTCCCGTTACGCATGAGTACGGTCCAGGGAGCAATGCGTTTTGTCCTCAGATTTACCGAATCAAAGGCAAATGTGGTTTCTCTGTCATTAGCAGTCCCCCAGGCAGAACTGGTGGAGTGCACCTTGTTGGTCTTTCTCGGTTCTTTAAGATGTAAACTAGGTATTTGAGCTGTTTAATCCAGGCTCGTGGATGAGCCCCGTGGCGCAGTATTTGCCTCCTTGGTTCACATGGAGACCCCAGCCCATTTACAAGTGGCAACAGTTACTTTCCCTACAAAGCGTCGTCCTCTAGAAGCCCAGTGGTGAGCAGCGCTCTTTACACCCCATGTCTCTGACCAGGTGGGACGCGTGTATCCCCAGGCGGTCTACTTTCCCATCCGGACCCTGTACCTGACCCTGAAAATCGAGCAGCGGGAACGCTACAAGAGCGGTATGTGTCAGGCGGGGCTGGCTGGCCAGACCGTGCAGGGCCCAGTCTGTGGGGGCATGCCATGTCCAGACGGCTGTGGACACTGTCCTGCCCTCGGCCTGCCTTTAGCCAGTGAGAGGACACTGTGGGGCTGGGAGGCAAAGCCTGATCTCTGAAGAAAGTCGATGGTTCTCCAAGGTTGTGATTTAATAGGGTGTTGGTTTACCGGAGTGTTTTGGTCCATAAGTAGGAAAAATGCATGAAATTTTTAGCTCTAGAGAATTATAAAGTTTAATAATACATCCTGGTAAGCAGCATAAATGTCAATTACTATGTATGTCATTTAGTTCCTAATTTCATCAGTTGTCAGAAGAATCAGCATAGAAATCAGATTCACTCAAATAGAAGAGTTTTAATCTGTACTGAATAGTCCTCGTATGTAAGAAGTAACTGACCAATGGTCTCCATTGCCCACTATACATGGTACCTTGTAAACCGTTAAAGCATCGTCTGCGTCAGGCCGTTTTTAACACCCAGGTGTTCATGCTGCGAGGCCAGAGACTCTAAGGAGGTGACCTGATCCATTGGGCGTGCTCACATCCCCTGCCGCTGGGCTGGTCGGGAGACTGCGCAGCACGTTCCATCTCTGGCCTCACGGGTCTACTAGGTCGATAGGTGTTTGGGTCCTTTGAAAGTTACGGTGTTTTTATTCTGAGTGAGCCAAAGCTAGACAAGTGGGCATTTGGATTCTATAGCATGCTTCTCATACCCCACGTGACTATTTTTCAAAAAAGCCTTTTTTACACTGTGATTTGGCTTTCCTAGATTGAAAAATGTAAATCTGCTCATTAATTACTTTTAGATTCTCTGAGCTCTCTGCAAAGAATGTATTGTGAAATATTTTTCCTAATGTTTAAAAAATGCTCAAGTTTACAGTAAGTTAGAAAGGAGAGGACAGTGAATACTCGTGCCCCCTCACCTCAGTCCACCACGTAGCACACAGCTGTTTGCACGCGCTCACTCTCTCTATCGCTCTCTCTGTCTCTGCATGACCCTTTGTGCTTTTCACTGAAATGTCTGAGGCCAGGTCGTAGGCAGTCAGTCACGTGCCCGAGCCCCTCAGCACACGTCTCCTTAGAGCCGGGGCGGCTCCCACGGTCCCTGGGGAACCGGGCTCGTGATGTGTTAACACGCCTGCAGGAACCAGCGTTCCTTCGGCCGATGGGTCCTCTAGAGCTCCGAGCTCTCGCATCGGGCCAGTTCTGCGCTGACATTGGCGTTGTGTGTGTTACTCTCAGATTCTGGACAGCAGCAGCCAAGTTCAGTGGGTAACCAGTCCCATTCTGCATCAGATCCAGGGCCCATAAGAGCAACAGCACCAATGTGGCGCTGCAGCCGAATCATGCACATGCAGCGAGAGCTCCACCCCACCCTTCTGTCTTCCCTGGAAGGCATCGTCGATCAGATGGTCTGGTTCAGAGAAAACTGGCATGAAGAGGTAGGTGGAGGGAACCTGTCGTCCGAATGCGGTGGGCTGTCTTCCCTCAGATTAGCTCCCGGCCGTGTATGTGTTGTGTCTTGTCCAGCTGAACCGTGGCGAGCAGATCGCTCCTGTCTGCTACTGTTGTAGCCCCAGCTGTTTGAAGCAGGATACACCTGACGAAGAAGATGAAATTGAGGAAGCTGGTTCTGGCCTTCACGTGCTTCCTGTGCTCACGTCTGTGAGCACCGTAATTAACTACCACCGAATACCAGTTAGCCAGCAGCGGCCGTGGGTGTAGGTGACTCCAGAGCCGCCAGGCCCTCCCCGTAGTGGTGTTTGCATAAGCCGATGACTAAGGGATGAGGCCCTACTATCTAGATGTTTATCTCGGTGGCCAAGAGGCCATCTTGTCGCTTACTTCTGTGTGCGTGCGCACACGTGACAGTGACTTCAGAGCTGTCTGCATAGAAGGGGTTTCCCGTGGTTGATCAACAGAAGGGCAGGTGTGTGCCCCAAAAAGTGAAAGTGTTTTGTTTTGTTTTAATGTTCAGGACACTTAGTCTTCATGTTTTGTTTTGTTTTGTTTCTTAAGATTTTATTTATTTATTTATTTGACAGAGATAGAGACAGCTAGCGAGAGAGGGAACACAAGCAGGGGGAGTGGGAGAGGAAGAAGCAGGCTCATAGCGGAGGAGCCTGATGTGGGGCTCGATACCATAACGCCAGGATCACGCCCCGAGCTGAAGGCAGACGCCCAACGACTGCACCACCCAGGCGCCCCAGTCCTCATGTTTTTTAAAAACAGCTGACTGTGTGGCGTGCACGGGTTGGCTCTGTGCTGTCCTCCCTGATTTTGTGCTTACTATGTGCCGGGAGGTGGGGATGTGCTCGGTTAGCTGCCGGACTTGAGAGCCGCTGTGTGATTTGTCTCGGGTCTCTCCCCGCCAGGTTCTCAGGCAGCTCCAGCAGGGCCTGGCAAAATGTTACTCCGTTGCGTTTGAGAAAAGCGGAGCCGTGTCTGATGCCAAAATCACCCCCCACACTCTAAATTTCGTCAAGAAGTTGGTGAGCACATTCGGGGTGGGCCTAGAGAACGTGTCCAACGTCTCGACCATGTTCTCCAGCGCGGCCTCCGAGTCTCTAGCCAGGCGGGCACAGGCTACCGCCCAGGACCCCGTCTTCCAGAAGCTGAAGGGCCAGTTCACAACCGGTGAGTCCCTTCCAGTACCTAGAGAAGGTTCCACTCGCTTTTCTTCCTCTGTCTTTAACAATCAGCTAGTTGTTATTTCTTCGTTTTCGTGAGCACGGTCCTGGCCAGCTTGCTGTAATCTGTTTAAAATGGGGACTCAGATCACGAGGCCACCGTGACTTTCTGCAGCCTTCTCTCTGGGGGAGGGTTAAGGTGTGGAGCCAGGCTCCACGTGAGGGGATGGAGGGTGTTAGGAAAAGGAGGGTTTCAGGCTGAACCCACCTCCCCATCCCTCCCTCCACTTGGGTTTTGCGGGAAAACCAAACAGTGGGAGGTGAGGCAGGCTCAAAGTACAGGGCTCAAGGTGACAAGTAGAGTTCAAACCTGTGGATTCAGGTGGCAGAAAGACAAGGAGATTGTATTATCATTACTGGTCCCTGGTTTGGCTTCGTACATTTTCTGAGGCCCCAAGAGCGTGAACCCTGGCCCCAGTTCTGCGTGATCAGTGGCAGACTAGTCGAGTCTGCTTTGGCCTGTCTTCACCTGCCAGATGGGGGCCCTGGTTCCCGCAGCAAGTGCACAGACAGGCCGACCGACTGTGTCCCCTGGGCTGCAGGCAGTCCTGCCACCCGTGTCGCACCGCCACCCCGCTGACCTGCCTGTCGTCTGGCCCAGGCGAGCACCAGGTCTCAGAGCATCCCTCTAGCCACTTGGGGAACTTCTGCAGGCCTTTGTGTCTTGCATGTCAACCCCTGAGTGATCATCATGGGAAACAAGATTTATCTGCTCAATTTCCCAGCTAGAAGAAGCATTTTAGTTTAATTACTATTTTTATAACTGTCTCCAGAACATTCTTTCTTCACTGGTACACGAAGCCATAGAATAATGGTTTACGTTGTTAGTTGTTTAAAGTTATCTTTTAAGAACTCGTATCGCAGAGAACACAGCTAGAAATATGTACTGTGTAGACGAGGTTGAAACCGAGGTTGTAAAAGAAAATATTGATCCCACTAATCGCAAAGGATGCTTTGCAGCCTCCGCCATGACTCTCTTGAGCCATGTGCGATACAGCGGGTCCTGCTGTCATTCCCGGCAGCCCCAGGGCCCCGGGTTTCCTCTCCTTGTGCTGTGAGTGGGGCATTGAAGGTAACGCTGGACTTGCCTTAAGGTCAGGTTGCACCCACACCTTGAAGAAGATGCTCTTTGAACAATAAAATATGAGCCCTTCACACCTTTTCCACTGAAGCGCTTCCATCGTCTTAGATTTTTTTTCTTTGTGAGCTTCACATGATGTGGTCAGTCACTATTCCCTGAAAAAGGAAAAGTCTGAGATGAATTTTGTGGAAATGATCCTATTTTACTCAAGGGAAATGATATATTCAGTATGTCTTTATCTTAAAATGTGAGCTCATTGAATTAAATGTAGTCTGAACTAGAGAATTCATAGTGAGACAAGTCATTTGGATTTTGTTGCAAAAAAATACAAAAGCTGAAACTCGAAGGCAGACCGTTAGGAGGCTCTGACCCTCTTCCAAGCATGGGCATTTCGTACGTAACTCAGAGCCCCACAGCCCCCCTGCTCCTCCGTTCCCGGGAAGGACCAGCTCTGTGTTTGAGCGCCATGTTCTCCACACAGCGGAGGAGAGTTCCCCCACCTCCGTCCGCGGACAGCATCACCTGTGTTGGCTGCTCACTCTCAGCCCAGTAAGGAGGTGGAGGAAAGTCCAAAGACAGTACAGCACATTCATCCCAGGGGGCGAGGACTCACATGCAGGAACTTGGACACGAACGTGGCAGGTGTTTTATCTGCAAAAGCACCAGACTGAGGACGGATGAGCAGTGTGCCATATCCGTACCTGAGTAAGATAAACAAAATGGAATTAGCCATTGATACAGCGAGTGGGAGGAGCCTCCGATGATGCTGAGTACAGAAAGCCAGTCTCGAAAGGATACCTGCTGCGTGGTTCGTTCTTTGGAAACGTTTGTAAAATGACGTCAGGATGGAGGTGAAGAATGGGTTATGGGTGGCCGGGAGTTAGGGATTCAGGGCAGAGGCGGGTGTGGCCATAGGGCTGACACAGGGTGTCTGGGCTGACAGACAGTTGAGTCCCTTGGTTGCAGCGCTTCTGAGGTTGGGCTGGTGTTCTGCTGGCCGTAGCCCCTCTGGGCCCCTGTGTAGGCATTGATGGGGCCTTCACCAGCCCCTGGGTCTACATTCACGTTGTTGACCCGCCATCACTTTCTCTGCGGTTGGCTGCAGCCCAGCAGGGGGCGGTGGGGAGGAGGCAGTGAGGACAGAGGACAGGAATCTGCACCCCGCTCTCCCCACGCAGCCTGACTCAGCAGAAGAGCATCTGCCGAGGCCCCGCCACAGGTCCCGGCCCTTGTCAGTGAGAGGACGGTGGCTCCCGTGGGGTCCATTTATGATGGAGATGGTTCGACTTAACCTGACCTTCGGGCTCTGGCAAGTTAGAGTAACCCAGAGCCCCTTCTCCCTGGTGCTCATCTGTGTGGGACTGGCACTTTTTTAAAGAAGGGCTTTTCAGTTTCATTGACCTTTTAATATCACGTCTCAGTAAAATCTGAGATATACAGCAGTCAGGGGTTTTTTAATGGCTTAAATGAAAAGGGCATGTTTTCCATTTTTGTCACTTCGATTTCCTGCCTTAATTTCTTCTGATGAACTGATTTATAATTTAGTATTCGCCGGGGTTGGTTTTTTTCTCCTTTAGCCTCAGGTTAGTTACTGTGTTGACTTTTGGCACAGGGCCGTGGTTCCTCAGTGGGACACTTGCTCTCAGGCGGGGCTGCCGGTGGGCGGTGACCTTCAGGGCTGGCCGGTGGGCTCCTGTGCCCCTCGGAGGGCCCCGCAGGACCTGTGGTGACTGGGGGTGAGGCTTCTTGTTGGCAGTTCATCCCTTCCCTCCTCCAGTCTTGGGGTCAGCAGAGAAGTCACTCTGGCTTCAACTTACACTTTAAAGAGTGACAGGGGCTAAGATGCTCTTTGCTCTGGATTAGATATAAAATAAAACGTGCCTGTTTCCTACCTGGGAGGCTCTTAAGCATGATTTTTTAGTGAATTCCAGATGGCCCAGATGATTAAAACTGTTTTTAATTATATTTTATTTTGAAGATTTTGACTTCAGTGTGCCAGGATCCATGAAGCTTCATAATCTTATTTCTAAGTTGAAAAAGTGGATCAAAATCCTGGAGGCTAAAACCAAGCAGCTTCCAAAGTTCTTCCTCATAGAAGAAAAGTGCCGGTTTTTAAGCAACTTCTCGGCACAGACAGCTGAAGTAGAAATTCCAGGGGAGTTTCTGATGCCCAAGCCGACCCATTATTACATCAAGATTGCTCGGTGAGTGAGCCCGGCGTGGCTGTCGGTCACTAACACACACCACTCCAGGCGGGCCTGCCGTGGGAGAACCTCTTCTGAATCCGCAGGGAACTGGACAGACTAGAAAGTTACCCAGTCCCTAAAACTCTTAAAGCTCGGTATTCAAGAGAGACTCGGACAGCTGTAAAACTTACTAAGAGTAGGTGTTCTAGCTTATTGTAAATGTCAGAAGTGCTGTAACAAATGGTCATAATCAGACTCAGAAGTCTGCTTTCTCGTGCATCCAGAATCGGGCCTCTGGTCCCCCAGATGTGCCTCCCCTTCTGGCCAGCCCTCCCTGCTCGCTGGCCCACGGGAGGGAGGTGATGGCGAGGGTGTGTAGTCCTCACACTTGCTCCTGGGGCACCTGCTCCCCGTGGCCCTCATGCCTGACAGTCCCGCTCCCGATGTTCTGACCCCTCCCCCCCCCCCCCCCCCCCNCAGTCAGCAGCTCACCGTGAGGTCCTGAGGCGGGACCCCGTGGCTGATGGTTTTCAAGCTACAGCGTCCTCTTCTCTTGCTGCATTTTCCCTCTGCCACGGGGTCTTCCCCGCGTTGTAAAAGAGGGTCGCACCGTTCCTGTGCCGTCAGAGTGACGGCCGTGCCTGCAGGGGTCTGTCTTGGCGCGACAGCTCTGGACGCCGTTCTTATAAAGTTCCCATTGGACTGGAAGCTGAGGCCCCGGGGAGCCGGCGTCTCACTGTGTGCCTGCTTGGCTAGGTTCATGCCCAGGGTGGAGATCGTGCAGAAGCACAACACCGCGGCCCGGAGACTCTACATCCGCGGCCACAACGGCAAGATCTACCCGTACCTCGTCATGAACGACGCCTGCCTGACGGAGTCCCGGCGAGAGGAGCGCGTGCTGCAGCTGCTCCGCCTGCTGAACCCCTGTCTGGAGAAGAGGAAGGAGACCACCAAGAGGCACTTATTCTTCACAGGTACGAGGGGCGCCCTCGGGTGCGCAGCCGCTCCCATCAGCCTCTGTGGTTTTCACGCGCGCCATCTCCTGGGAGCCGAGAGGGCCCTGAAGCATGCCAAGCCGGGAGGGTTCTGGAACGAGGGCCCTGCTCCCAGAAGAAGCCGCTCCCCAGCCTTGAGGCTCCGCACTGCACAGCAAGTGTCTGATGATTATTTGTTCGGCAAAGGGGGTGCCGTGGCTTGTCCCACTGCTGTTTCTCCCCGCCCGGGAACCCGTCCCTGCTCTGGTGAAACGGGGGCTGAGTGCAGGGTGTGTTGTGAGGTATTTGCGGGAGGTCTCTGAACGACTCCTGGAGCCCACGCTGCACCGAGTGGCCATGGCCGGCACGTGCCATCCCAGGGGAAAGGCAGCACAAGGGAGCTGAGAAGCCCTGTGAAGGCCACAGAAATCTTGGTCACGCGGCAACCAGCAGCCTCTCAGTAAGGTCTTTCCGTGCCAACTCGCGGCTGGTTCGTGAGTGACCCCTTTCTGTCTGTGGCAGGGGCAGAGGTGAGCTGCCTGTCATCCCATTCAGAGAAGAGAACCAGTTAAAACATTTTAGCATCTAATCTCTGAGGTTAGGAGCCCATGGCAATGAATGTTATCTAGTCCCATATGGAACTTTCTTCTGACCACTAAGAATCCAACCCGTTTTGACCTAAAATCTCTTACCCTTGAGTTCAATATCCCCAAAGTAAGAAGTAGATCACAGAAACAAGTCTGTGGAAAACCGGATGCATGTTAACATGTATTTAATGTGATCTATAGTGTGGATCACGTCTGGGGGTGATAGATGGTTCTTGGCTTTTTTCCGAAGAAACAAACTCTTGGTCAGCATCAAACGACAGTTCAAATAGGTGCCCTTGAGTCACTGTGGAATTTCTTGATAGATTGAAGCCATGGCAGCAAGCCAGTAGTTGTGCTTTCACGAACATTAGGCCGAATTCACTCTGGGCTCATTAGAAGTCAGAAGCATGTGTGTGTGTGCGTGCGCGTGCACACACCACACTGACACCCAGTGCGGGTGCAGGCGGTCACAGTGGCCTAGGGACAGGCTGGTGCGGCAAAGGGTCACAGCTGCCGCTGGACCACTCAGCAACGTCTGGGCAGCTTGCTGCTTGACCCCATGCTGGATAAACTTGATAGTGCTACCTTCTTTGCTATCTTCTGGAAATTTCTCAGCTCTCTACAAAACGTCTTCAACAAAATGTCATCGGGACACCTGGCTGGCTCAGTAGAGCACATGACTCTTAATCTCGGAATCGTGAGTTCAAGCCCCACTTGGGCATAGAGCTTACTTTAAAAAAAAAACAAAAGAGTCTTAGTAATATTACCTTGATCTGATATTCTTACAGTATTATTTAGTCTACCAGCAACCCAGTGGGGTACATACTATACTCTCATTTATGGATGAAGAAATGGAAGTTCATAGAAGTCCAGTGACCGTTTCCGAGGTCACATCACCAGGAAAACAGGCTTGGGATATGGGTGCGGGCTGTCTGGCTCCGGGGCGGGCAGGCCCGGCACCTTCTGGTCGAGTGCAGTCCCAGTGGAGGGTATCACCTTGTGAGGTGAATTGCTTCTTAGATGACGTCTCCAGTGCAAGAGTGGTCATCGGGGTGCATCCGGGTCCCAGTGAGTCTCCCTCTCAGTCCAGCTCCACGAAGTAACTGGCTCGAGTGATCAGATTAGCTCTGGGAGCTGCCCGTAGCTGAACCAAAGAACACAGAAAAGGACTGGAGTGTTTGCTTCATTTCCCCAAGATGGGGCCCGCCATCCTGACGCTAGAAGACAGGTTAACGTAACCACCCTCGAAGGGCGCCTTGGAGTGAGTGGGAAGCTTGAACTCTGCTGATAGAACCCTGTGGAGGAGGGCCTCTGCAGAGTGAACTGCTGGCAGAGTCTCTAGTTTTTATTTTCGAGGATTGCTTTCTAAAGAATTTCTGTTCACCTGTGTCTTAATCACAAGGTGATGGCAGCTCAGGCCCCGTCACCTAGGAGGTTGGGCTTCAAGTTGAGTTAGGACGCGGTGTGTGACTTCCAGCTCCACCCCCTTCCTCTGCTCACGAAGGGCTGAGTGAGCTACTCCCGGGACGTCCCTGGGAGTGGAGTCCAGCGTTGCCCGGGTGTGTTCTCAGTCTGCTCCCATGTCCTTCTTTGTCCTCAGTGCCGCGAGTGGTGGCGGTGTCCCCACAGATGCGCCTCGTGGAGGACAACCCCTCTTCTCTTTCCCTCGTGGAGATCTACAAGCAGCGCTGTGCCAAGAAGGGCATCGAGCACGACAACCCCATCTCCCGGTACTACGACAGACTGGCCACGGTGCAGGCGCGCGGGACCCAAGCCAGCCACCAGGTACCGAATCGGGGCGGCCGGAAGCATGAGCTGCCGCGCTCTGTGGCGGTGCTTCCATGCCGTGTGTGCGTAGACAAGTCGCGGGCAGCTGAGAGGTACCTTTTTTCCTCCTTGGACTTGTGAGGTGGAAGAAACTAGGCCACCATGGACCCTAATGAAATGACATTTGCTGCAAAATAACTATGCAAAGTCATTTGGCAACCAGATTTGATCTAAGGGACATGAGGCTATTTATCCATTTAATATTCACATTCATCTGCTTTGCTGCTGGGCCATTAGGTAACACACAGTCTGGGTACTGTACGTATTTTCTAAAATACAAAAAGTGGTGAGCCCTGAAACGCGTCATGCCCAGCTGTTTCGGTTGCCTTGGGAGGGAGCACAGTGGGGACCGCAGGAGGCCCGGACGGCTCTGGCCGCATCAGGTGGACGAAGGGCCCTCTCTGCCTGTAGATTCCTGCCTTTGGCAGAAAGGAGGGAGAAGGCGTGGGGTCTGGATGAGGAGGTTTTGTATGGGACTGTGTGCATCACCCAGAGGCAGCTTTCCTGGCCTGCTCCGCAGACGCCACTGTGGTCCTTCCTGTGCCTCCTGAGAGGGCCTCACAGGTTCTAGGAGAGAGACCGTGGAGCTGGAGGCTGTGACCTTGCCTCCATCCTTCCATGTCCAGCTGGCCCAGCGGCTCTGCACACAGTCTCTGAGCTAGATGACCCACCACCTTCATTAGTCTCACAGCTGAAAACACTCAGGGATCCTCACGGCAGTATTTCAGTTAGTTTGGAACCTGGGAGACTTTGTTTCTAGCAAGATGGAGCCCACAGGGTGCTCATCTCACCCACCTGGGCAGTGCTCGGGGCACAGGCAGGGCTGAGGCAGTCCGGCCTTGCGGTCTGGTGCACCTTCGTGCAGCAGACTGACTGGAATTCCTCTGTTGTGACCGGCCTCTGTGGACAGAGCTTGCGGCCTCCCTTGGGAATCGGCGTCAGGGCTTCCTCAGGTCACAGGTCACTGCCTGGTCACTCTGTGACCAAGGACAGTTCTGAGGTGTCTGTGGGAGATGAATGGATTGTATTCGTAAGGCTGCATTTGCCTTTGACGGTGTAGAAACTGGATGACCTCCATTTGCAAATATTTGCCGATACGAGGATCTCCTCGTGTTTTATAATCGGCTGCGTGACTCGTGAAGGTGATGGTCGGTTCAGCTTAGAGACCACGTGGTGTCCTGCTGGGCCAGCTGGAGATGCTGACAGCAGTACAGAACAGGCTGTCGTGGCCCCTTCTTATTCTTCTACCCGAACTTGTACCAACTCTGCTTCTTCATCCTTTGATGTTTTTTAATACCTTTATTGAGATATCATTTACTTGCCAGAAAATTCGCTCTTTAAATTGTATGATTCAGGGGTCCCTGAGTGGCTCAGTCGGGTAAGCATCCAACTCTTGGTTTCGGCTCAGGTCATGATCTCAGGGTTGAGAGATCAAGCCCTGCATCAGGCTCCGTGCTGGGCGAGGAGCCTGCTTAAGATTCTCTCTCCTTCTGTACCCCAGCCCCCAGTACTGTAAATGAAATGTACAATTCAGCATTCTCAGCATATTCAGAGTTGTGCAGTCGTCACCACTACTCTATATACATTTCATCACCCCAGGGGCACCTGACTGGTTCAGTCAGTAGAGCATGCGACTCTTGATCTCAGGGTCATGAGTTCAAGCCCCACATCGAGCATGGAGCTTACTTAAAAAAAAAAGGGGGGGGTGCCTGGGTGGCACAGCGGTTAAGCGTCTGCCTTTGGCTCAGGGCGTGATCCCAGCGTTGTGGGATCGAGCCCCACCATCAGGCTCCTCTGCTATGAGCCTGCTTCTTCCTCTCCCACTCCCCCTGCTTGTGTTCCCCCTCTCGCTGGCTGTCTCTATCTCTGTCAAATAAATAAAAAATCTTGGGAAAAAAAGAAAAAAAACATTTCATCACCCAAAAAAGAAGCCTCACACCCATTACTACCACTCCCTTTTCCTCTGTGCCCCCTGACATTGGAAACGACTAATCTTTTGGTCTCGTGAACATGCTTATTCTTCATTATCCTATGAAAGGAATCATACAGTATGTGCTCTTTTGTGGCTGGCTTTCACTTAATGTTTCCGTGATTTATCCATTTTGTGGCATGTATCAGTAGTTTGTTCCTTTTTATTCGTTAATATTCCCTTGTGTGACTATCCCACGTTTATCTGTTTGTCAGTCGGTGGACTTTTTGATAATTATTACTTTCTGACTTACAGTCTGTGCTAATGACTGTGAATACTTGTGTGTATGTTTCTATATGGACGTATGTTTTCATTTCTCTTGGACATGTGGCTCAGAGTAGAATTGATGGGTCACATGGTCAGTTTTATGTTTAACATGAACTGCCAAACTTTTCCCAGGTGATTGCAGTGTATAAGGGTTCTCTTTTCTCTGCATTCTTGCCAATAGTTATTCTGTCTTTTTGGTTATAGTCCTCATTCATTTGGTTGATAACAAGTGATATTGAGCAGCTTTTCTGTGCTAAGTAGCTGTTTGCATATTTTATTTGGAGAAATGTCTATTTAAGTCCTTTGCTCATTTTTAAATTATATGATTTGTCTTTTTATTATTGATTCTAAGAATTCTTTGTATATCCTTGGCTGCAGGTGATGTCACTTTATTTCCTGTGTATTGGCTATGTTGTCTTGATTTTTTGTTGAAAACTGGGTATATGTGGCAATTCTAGAAATCCGATCCTTTCCGCCAAGGCTTGTTATTGTTGCTGTTTGTTTAGTGATTTTCCTGGACTAATTTGTAAAGTCTTTTGCCATGTGCAGCCATTGAAATCTCTGCTTAGCTAGCTCATGATTTGACAGAGATTTTCTCACATGCCTTGAATCAATAAGCCTTCCCCCTTTTTGAGGGCCTCTGTGTGTTGGGGAGAGGGGAGAAATGCCTTCGACATGTCCAAGTAATTTACATCTCTGCCTTAGCTTGCACTTCATGGTAATATAGTCTCAAGGTCAACAGATGTGAGAGCATAGGGCTTTCTGAGGTTTCTTGTGAGCATACAAGTGGTCTTCTAGATTCTTAGGAATATGTTGAAGCTTTTCAAAGCCTCCGGTGGGCATCTCATTCCCTAGCTCTTCCTCTTGTTTGCCATCATCCTTTGTGCTCCTGCTGGTATCACTGCGGTGGGCGTCTGCAGCGTTAAATGGTTGTCACTGATTGTTTTCAGCAAAGGCTCTTCAGTTGACGTAGGATGCTCCTCACTGAACTCTGAATTCCGTCAGATACAAGCCCAGTGAATGGGGCTTATTTCAGGAAGCTGCCAGACAAGACAAATAGTGATAATTCCCTGGAGATAAGGTTTTGGGGGGCTCACTGAACCCATTTTCCCTGGCCAGTGGCTCTTAGGCTGCTGGTTTCTACAGCTGCCGTGGTTGCAAAGCTGTTGGTTTTCAAGGCCAGTGTGGAGGTGGGTAAAAGAGTATGGGAATAGGATAATTAAACTGGTACAGAGCTCACAGTCACTAAGATTCAGCCTTTCTTCCTTGAATAAAAGCAACGCAGATTGTTGTAAGCCTTTTTTCCAGAATTTAAAAAATTTTCCAAACTTTATATGATATAAAAGTGGGGTTTTTTTTTTTAAGTTTATTTTTATGATTTGTACTAGTGTTCGTGATGGTCTGTGTGGTTCTTGGTTACTTAGAGCCTGCATTCTAGTGGCTACTCAGAGCTTATGGTTGGAACTTAGCCCAGAATAGACCTTGTACCTTTACCATTTGGTCTAACAAAAACTAAATTAACTCTAGTAAACTTTTTATTGAGACCGTCTTTGAATTTGTGGTGTTAGAAATAGTCTTATGAGTCTTCCAGCACAAAATTCAGCTTAAAGTGTTGTGTAACATTTGCTCTGCTTTGAGAAACAGTTTATAAAACTTTCGTTTTTAATAGTCTTAGGTATGCAGTGTTGGATTCCAACAATTCGTTTGTTCTGTTAACTGGTCTAGTATATTCTGTAGTTAACAAGTTATAGTGTTCGGATTTTACCTAAATTCTTAGTAAGACGGATACCACACGCCATGCAGCTAAGGCCTTTATTCAGATGGCTCTGTTGTTGCTTCAAGCGTACGACGTGAGCCCTAGAGGGAAACTGACATCCCCGTGTTTAGTCGAACGACATCACATATGTATTTGTCAACAGAATTCACTCTGTCAGTGCCAAGTAAGTATGAAAATACAATTTGAGAGTTTTCCTTTTGAAAAAAAAAAACCAAACAAGTGAATTCGAGGGAAGCTATCATGGAGCGATATATCGTTTCAGGTCCTTCGAGACATCCTCAAGGAAGTTCAGAGTAACATGGTGCCACGCAGCATGCTCAAAGAGTGGGCTCTGCACACGTTCCCCAACGCCACGGACTACTGGACGTTCCGGAAGATGTTCACCATCCAGCTCGCGCTGATTGGCTTTGCAGAATTTGTCTTGCATTTAAATAGACTCAACCCCGAGATGTTACAGATCGCTCAGGTAACTGGGTGTCCCCGGGCAGGGCCTGTCCTTCAGCATCTGCAGTGTGCTATGTAAGTTCTGAGAACGTCTCTTTCTGGTGTTCAGGACACTGGCAAACTGAATGTGGCCTACTTTCGATTTGATATAAACGACGCAACTGGAGACTTAGATGCCAACCGTCCCGTCCCTTTCCGTCTCACCCCCAACATTTCCGAATTTCTGACCACCATCGGCGTCTCCGGCCCATTGACGGCCTCCATGATCGCTGTCGCCCGGTGTTTCGCCCAGCCCAACTTCAAGGTAGGCCACGATGGCTCGTGCGCGCGCACACGCGGGACGGGGGGTCACTCGTACACCGTGCGGCCTTGTGGGCTGCTGGCCTGCTAGGAGGGTGGCAGAAAGCTCATTGTTGCTGTGCAATTCAAGTTTCTTCATTTTGGAAGAAGCATTTCAAAATTTTTGCTGTCTAAAAGCCTTTAGGATGTTGAGGGACCAGTTTTACGCAAAGGACTTGGAAGCCTCTGTTGGAGGATTTTCCCAGCCATCAGTGTTGCTCGTCGGTTTTCTTCACTTGGTTTCGTAGCTGCCTTCCATTGTGCATTTATGTAAATCCTTCTGCTATGAAAGGGCAGAAGAGGGGTGCCTGGCTGGCTCAGTGAGCAGAGCGTGCGACTCTTGATCTCCAGGTGGTGAGTTCAAGTCCCACATTGGGTGTAGACATTACTTAAAAATAAAAGGGTGGAAGTGTTGTCTGCAGGATGGCACCTGTCTTCCTAGTGCTGTGGTTAAGGGGCCCAAAGGACTGTGACGTGCAAGGCACACCCTGAGGCCCCGGCGGTGGCAGGTGCGATGGACGCCGTTGGCCAGGGGAAGCTGTGGGACGGCTCTGTCCCCGTGACAGGGCAGGGAAGGCAGGCGGCTGTCAGAGCTCATGCCGCTGGGGAGGGCAGACCAGGATTCAAATCCGGTTCACGCTGACTCCAAGCCTGTCTTCACCACCAGAGTAATTCTCTCCCCACAACTGGGGACTGAACACAAGTTATTTTGCTTTTAACTTGAGAGACCACTTGTACTTTTTTTTTCCCTTTTTTTCCACTGATGAGCAGTTTGTGTCTCGAGAGGCCTTCAGATACCAGTTGCTTTCCAAAAGTGTTTACTTGGAACGGTTTTTAAATGATTAGCGAAATGCTTAACTGTGAGCACAGACTTCACATTGTGCACGTCTTGTGGCTTTTCAGTGCTCGGTTGCACATGTCCATCAGTGGGGAGTGCTTCTTGGGGAAAACACAAGTATGAACATGAGTAAAAACAGCCCTGAGATTTCTCGGTCAGGGAGCAGCCTGTGCTCTGATGCAGCGAGGTCACGGTCACTAACCTGGGACATCAGGCTCGAAAATAGGAAGTCCCAATAGATGGAAATGTTACACTTCTGGAAACAGTCATAGGGCGGTCCTTAGAATGGCATCTGTTTGAAAACTTTAAAAAGAACGAAGAAGGCTCCCCATATTTCAAAGGCCTGTTACAACTTGGGTAACACCGTGTGTTACTCTTTGTGTAGACAGTGCAGTATAGATGGGAAGGAATCGGGCTGTCTCCAAACTCTGGACCCAAATTTCTTAGCAGTGTAAATGTAGAGAATGTCCCTAAGTTGGCTACCACGTAGACCATTTTGTATGGGAATCTCTTCTAAAAATGCATTTGGGAGTCTCTGCTACTATGCCCGGTATATAAATGGGGAAATTGAGGCACAGAGGGCTAAGTGACTCTCCCAAGGTGACCCAGGCGAGAAGTGGTGGAGCTGGGACTAAACCCAGAGTCTGCTATGGCCGCACAGAGGCCCGGGGTGGCTCTCCTTGGCCCGAGAAACAGGTCGTGTGACAGCCACATGCGTCCTTGATTCCTTGATTCCTTGATTCCTTCCTTGATTCCTTCCTGTCTCAGTCCAGGTGTGACCTTGTCACCAGGCCCTGCCCCCTGCGAACTCCCTCCAAGCCCGCCTCGCCTGCTGTTTTCTGCACAGTGCCCATCACCACAGGGCATGCCGGGCATTTCTTTGTTAGGACCCAAGCCCCATAAGGGCAAGGGACTGTTGGTGTTTGTTTTATTCACTCTTGGCTGCAGTGCAGGGAACAGGCCTGCGACAGGTGCTCAGATGCGTGGAGGGAAACAGACGATCGGCACCAGGAAGCCGTGTAACAGCAGCAGGTGCCATTGTACACGTGCGTGCTGGCTCAGACCAGACCAAAATGCTGTGCCTTTGGCCACTGCTCGCCCCCAGGCGGCTTCCCTGGCGCACTAACGAGGCCCCGGGTGCTGTGGCTCGCCGAGGTCGGGCCCAGCCCCGTAAGGAAGCTGCCCCTCCGGGTCACGCTTGGTTAAACCAGCACCGTCTCCTTCTCTCCGCGCAGGTGGATGGCATCCTGAAGACGGTGCTTCGGGACGAGATCATCGCTTGGCACAAAAAAACGCAGGAGGACACGTCCTCTCCGCTCTCGGCCGCGGGGCAGCCCGAGAACATGGACAGCCAGCAGCTGGTCTCCCTGGTGCAGAAAGCAGTCACGGCCATCATGACCCGCCTGCACAACCTGGCCCAGTTCGAAGGCGGGGAGAGCAAAGTGAACACGCTGGTGGCTGCCGCCAACAGCCTGGACAACCTGTGCCGCATGGACCCCGCCTGGCACCCGTGGCTGTGAACTCGCCCGGAACGTGAAGCGCCACTGGGCCCCGCGCCCGCCGGCTGCCGAGCTCCTCTCCGCCTGTGCCCCGTACCTGCTGCGGGGTCCGCAGTGTCGCTGGGCTGCCGTTACCCCGAGAGCTGGTGTGCAGGAGCGGGAAGTGTGGCTCGAGGCGGGCTGCCTGCCTGGGACGGGGGCCAGGCGGTCAGCAAGGGCAGAGCGGAAATGTCCGAGCTTCTGCAGTTCCCTTTTACGAAACCGGGATTCCCCGGTCTGGAATTTCTTTGTGAATTCTTTTTTATCGTGTTCCTCCCTCCGTGTGAACGTGCAGCTTGAACCGTAGAAGACGGCTCTGTATTGTTCATTTTTAACTCAGAAGTAACACCTCCCAGGAGCTTTGTGCTTTTGTACAGATCTTCGTAACAAGTGTACGGAAACCCACTTTGTTAGAGAAACAGGAAATTATGAACGAGTCGTGCTGGCTTTTCTCGAAGCACAAACTTTTATGCTGTCTGGAACCGGCTCTGGGATCTCACTGAGCGGCTGGCACGGATCAGCATGGCCGCCTTCGCCCCGGGGGCTTGCCGTTCCTACGCGTCAGGATTCGGATCCACTGGGAGAACACGCGCTCTGGGAGCGGGCAGGTGAATGTTACGCTTTTCATCGGCTGGCTCTTCGGGCGCCTTCAAGACATTTACTATCACTGTACCTGGAAAAACACTTTTTTCCTTCCTAATTTAAAAAGAAAACAGCCACAAAAGTTTGTTCACTCCAGTCTGTTATGTTCACATTTTTATAAATATGAGCATTGAGAATGTTCTATCTAAATTTGTACAGTGTGATTTTTTTAGAATAAATATTTTATAAAAGGGATGTGTCATTCCTCATGTGTGTGGAAGTGTTTGTTTCTGTGAGGTGTTCCCTCAGCCCCTCGGGGACCCAGCCCTCCGGGCCGGCAGGGGCCGTGCTCAGAGAGGCTTTCTGGTGACGACGCCTGGGAGGGGTCTCAGCTTGGAACTTGGGGTCCGAACCCACATGCGCATCTCCTGTGATGGTGACAAGGAAGGCTGGTCCCGACTCTGACGGTATGAAACCTGCCTGGGAATCCAGTCCCTTTCAACTCAGTTCCCCCGTCCAGGGCTGCTGCCAGGTGGCCTGTGTGTGCAGAGGGGGAGGCGGCGGGCAGGACGGAGGCCTCCCCCCGCCCCAGCTTGGCCACCTCCATCCGGGCAGAGCAGACGAGGCAGAAGGGCCTGCCCTGGAGGACACGGAGGGGGGTCGGTTCGCGAACACACAGTGGTGTCCGAGGATGAGAAACGGGACGGGGCTTGTGGCTTGCGTTGTGAAATTAGGATTCTGAATTTAAAAGGACTCGCTCCACTGGCAAGTGCTCCGTCTGTGAGGGGGGCGGCCTTCCCACAACTCAGGGCCCGCCCGGCAAGACCCCCTTCAGAGCTGGGACTCAGAGCCCTCCGCAGGCCTTGCCCTTGCCCCTCGTTGTCCCCCAATGCCCCAGGCCAGCACGGGGGAAGCCTGCAGCTGATTTCATGCAGCGTCCCCACAGACTGGGGGGGCGGGGGGGGCGCGCCAGGCTGTGCCTGGGGTGCAGGGTCAATGGCAGCGGGTGGCCACAAGGTGGAGCCATTGCACGGCTCACCAGTCCTGGGAGGTAGATGGTCCCTGAGCCCTGAGGGGGGCGCCCTCCACAGACAAGGGGTTCGCAGCTCAGAGAGGGGGAGTGGCTCCTGCAGAGCTGGCTGTGGAAGGCGGTGGTGGCAGACAAGTGTGGTTGGTGTTTGGAGAAGGGAGGCTGGCGTGCCGAGGACCCCGGGGTCTGTGCCCGGCTCGCTCATGCTACGCCCTCAGTGCTGCCCCCGCTTTCTAGGAAAACCAGCCTGGGAGCAGCAAGGGCAGAAGAGTATTCCTCGGGGGAGCTCCAGCACCTTCTGCGCTCCATCCATAAGTGGGAAGGTCAGGGACCTGGAGCTGGGAGGCCAGAGAACGGGTCTGTTTCTGGGGGCCGCCCATGGCGTGTGCCCCTGGTTCTCCAAGCACCGTTCCAAGGTAAGGACTGTTATTAAACATTTACTTTTATTGTGGGAAAATATACATAAAATTCACCATTTTAACCTTTCCTAAGTGTCCAGTGACATTAAGCACATTCACATGGTTGTGTAACCCCCACCACCATTCTTCTCCAGAACTTTCTTCATCTTCCCCAACGGAAACTCCGCCCCCCCCCCACTCACCCTTCTACTTTCCGTTGCGTGGATTTGTCTACTCTAGGAATTTCCTGTAAGCCGAACCGTACGCTATTTGTCCTCTTGGGCGTGCTTGCTTCCCCCCCATCCATCCTCGAGGTGCGTCCGTGTTGGAGCCTGAGAAAGCATTTCCTGACTTCTAAAAGCTGAGTAATCCACGTGGCATCTGTACACATACTGCGTCTTGTTCATTCGTCCAGCGACGGGGTCTGTTGGTGACTGTGAAGAACGCTGCGTGAACGTGGGTGTGCGCATCTCTGTCGGCCTCCCAGCGCCCGGTTCTTTGGGAATATGCGCGGAAGGGCACTTGCTGCATCGTACGGTCATTCTGTTCTGAAGTTTTTGAGGGACTGCCATGCCGTTGTCCTCAGCAGCTGCACCTTTTACGCCCCGACCGGCGCTGTGCACGGGTTCCAGTTTCTCCGCATCCTTGTCCACGCGTTTCCGTTCTTTGTTGTAACAACCATCCCAGTGTTCGTGGGGCGGCATCCATCTTATTGGGGTTTCGGTTTCCGTTTCTCTTGCGATTAGTGGTCTTTGAGCATCTTTCCATGAGCTTACTGACCAATTGTATATCTTCTTTGGAGAAACATCTATTCAGATCTTTTGTCCATTTCCTAATTGGGTTGTTGGGGTTTTTTTAAGTTGTAGAAGGTCTTTATATATTCTGGACACTAACCTCTTACCAGATAAAAGATGTACACATACTTTCTCCCGTTTTGTGGACTGCCTTCGTATTCTCTTGGTAGTGCCCCTTCATGCATGAGTTTTAAATTTTGATGTAGCCTAATTTATCTAGTTTTCTTTTGTTGCCTGTGCGCTTTGTTGCCGTTTCTAAGGAATCCTTGCCAAACCGGATGTCACAAGGCTTTGCCCCTGTGTTTTCTCTAAGACTTTTACAGTTTTGTTTTAACGTTTACATCTTTGATCCATAAGGTAAAGGTTCAACCTCATTCCTTTGCACGTGGATACCCGTTTTTCAAGTGCCATTTGTTCCCAAGTGCCATCCTCCACGGAATGGTCAATTTGACCATATATGAGGGGGTTTATTGATGGGTTCTCTATTCTATTCCATTGGTCTATGTCCGTCTTATTTATTTTTTAAGCATTCATTCATTCATTCATTTTAGTAATCTCTACACCCAGTGTGGGGCTCGAACTTAGGACCCTGAGATCAAGAGTCGCATGTCCTTCCCACTGAGCCAGCCAGGCGCCCCCTACATATGTCTGTCTTTATGTTGATTACTCTAGCTTTGTTGTGTGTTTTGAAGTCAGGAAGTGTGAGGCCTCCAACATTGTTGTTTTTTTTTTNCTTATTTATTTTTTAAGCATTCATTCATTCATTCATTCATTCATTTTAGTAATCTCTACACCCAGTGTGGGGCTCGAACTTAGGACCCTGAGATCAAGAGTCGCATGTCCTTCCCACTGAGCCAGCCAGGCGCCCCCTACATATGTCTGTCTTTATGTTGATTACTCTAGCTTTGTTGTGTGTTTTGAAGTCAGGAAGTGTGAGGCCTCCAACATTGTTGTTTTTTTTTTTTCCAAGATTGTTTTGGCTAATTGGGGATCCCTGAGATTCCCTATGAATTTTCGGGGGGATTTTTCTGGCTTTGCACAAGTGCTGTTAGATTTTTGTAGGGGCTGCATTGAATCTGTAGCTCCCTTTGGACGGTAAAGACATCTTAGCAACATTAAGTCTCCCAGTCCGTGAAGCCAGCATGTCTCTCCGTTTATTTTGTGTCTTCTTCACTTCTTCATTTTATAGTTTTATAGTTTTGAGTGTGCAAGTGTTTCATTTTCCCGGTAAAGTTTCTTCCTGTTCTTCCTGATGCTACTACAAATGGAATCATTTTCTTAACTTCATCTTTGGGCTGCTCGTTCTTCACCTGCAGAAAATGACTGACTTCTGTGTGTTTACTTTGTATCCCGCAGCTTTACTGAATTTGTTTTTTAGTTCAGGCAGTCTTTTTGTTTGTTTTTCTCAGGAAGGAAAGATATTTCTTTTAAGAGTGTTGGTAATAAATTTTCTTATGGGGAAAACCATTTTAGTTGTTGGGCAAACATGGCAAGTCTGAAAAGCTAGGAGGCTTTAGTTCAGTTTCTTGAAGGGAAGGAAAATAAGAACTGACTAAAGGTTCTCTGAAAGGCTTCACTTTAAAAAAAGATCATGGGAGATAAAAGATCTGAGTTGGGTCTCAAGGAAATGGTGGGGCTCAAGCATGGAGGAAGATGGGGGAGGAAGATGGCTTGCAAAGGTGGTGGGGCTCCTTCGGGAGGAGAAACTAGTATTTCTTTTTTTTTAAGATTTTATTTATTCGACAGAGATAGAGACAGCCAGCGAGAGAGAGAACACAAGCAGGGGGAGTGGGAGAGGAAGAAGCAGGCTCATAGCAGAGGAGCCCGATGTGGGGCTCGATCCCATAACACCGGGATCATGCCCTGAGCCGAAGGCAGATGCTTAACCGCTGTGCCACCCAGGCGCCCCAGGTAAACTAGTATTTCGAAGGACACTTGGGCCACCCCCTGTTAATGAACCAGCAAATGGTGGCGTGGGGGGGGGATGGGAGGAAACCAGGGTAACAAACACTGGATTATGAACCCACTGAGCTGGTGCAGGAATTTTTGTCCATCAGTAGAAAAATGAGAAAAATTGATGCACCAAAGTGAGGTTCATAAAGGACAATCAGCGACAGTCTTTTATTATGAAAAGTTTTGCTCTTCAGATGTCCTCAGTAAATGAAGTGCTAGTGATATGGATGACTGTTTTTAATTTTTTTAATGTTATCTTTGACAAACTAGAAATAACTGTATGCCAGTCCACTGATTGTGGTCAATATGTTTTACTGGTCTATGAAACAGAAAAGTTTAGGAAATACCAGTCTAGACAAGTCATAATTACATGGGATTCTGTATAATAGTTAAGATAGTTCTTATTTTTGGCTTTTTTTTTTTAAAGATTTTATTTATTTATTTGACAGAGAGACAGCCAGCGAGAGAGGGAACACAAGCAGGGGGAGTGGGAGAGGAAGAAGCAGGCTCATAGCAGAGGCCTGATGTGGGGCTCGATCCCGTAACGCTGGGATCACGCCCTGAGCCGAAGGCAGACGCTTAACCACTGTGCCACCCAGGTGCCCCTATTTTTGGCTTATTTTTAATTCCAAAATTGAATGACAAAAAAAAAAAAGACTGACATCGTGCATAATTAATAGAAGAAAAATCTTAAAATGCCACCAAATATAATGCAGGACTATTTTGACTCCTACACCTCATGAACGTTGTATGTGTTTCTGGGTAACATGCGTTGGTTTTAGTGAATTATGTAGAGTTACTGGATTCATCTTGAACATCTCACAGTCCGCGTTCACGCACCCACGTCAGAGTCCCAGCACAATAACTTCCGTTTCTCACCTCCCATCCTTTGTGCTTTGATGTTACACCTTTTACTTCTCTATATGGGCCACCGATGAGCCAGCCAGGCACCCCGCGACCACACTTTTTAAACAGAAGTAGTATTGTTCCCTCGTTTGGGGTGCTGCTTTGATAAAAATGCCTGAAAGGCTTCTTAGGAAAGTGGTATGTATTTGTTTTTTAGTTCTAACAGTTTTTTTGGTTTGTATTTTCTTAGGTTTTTCTATATGTAGGATTATGTCCGACAGTGTTCTCTATGTCTGTTGGGTGCAATCGGTTTATGGTGCTCAAGTCCCCTGTTTCATTTACTTGTTCTGTGTGTTACTGAAAGTGGAATATCAGAAATCTCCCACGATTACCATAGAGTTCTCTGTTTCTCCCTTCGGTTCTGTCCGTTTGCTTCATATGTTTGGGAGGTCTGATGTCCGATGCATCTGGTTTATAATTCTGCGATCTTCTTGGTGACTTGACCTTTTTGTTGTATGATGCCCTTCTCTCTATCTCTCGAATAGTTTCTGTCTCAAGTTTGTTTTGTCTTACGTCATTGTAGCCACCCCTGCTCTCCTGTCATTACGGTTTGCACAGAAGACCTTTTTCCATCCTTTCACTTTCAAGCCATGTGTGCCCTTCTCTCTAAAGTGAGTCTCTTGTGGGCGGCATCCAGATGGACCCTGGTTTTCTATCCATTCTGCCAGTCTGTGTCTTTTGATTATGGAGTTTAATTCGTTTACATTTTCTTTTTATTTATTTAAGTCCTCTCTACCCCGAACGTGGGGCTCGAACTCATGACCCCAAGATGAAGCAATGCGTGCTCTTCCAACTGAGCCAGCCAGGCGCCTAACTCGTGTGCATTTAAACTAATTACAGATCGGAGAGAACTTCCTTTGTGTTCAGCTGATGTTTTCTGTAGGGACATTTCGGTTCTTTTCTCATTTGTTTTTGCATATATTCTACAGGTGTTTTCTTTGTGGTTACCATGTTTTCTTGTTTCTGCCTTGTGATCTTTTGTTGAAAATTGGGCATTTGAAAAATGTGCCCGTTTTTGTAGACCATTTCTGCACAGAGGAGGACTTTGGCTGGTTGGCCCACTGTAGAGGCCTCGGGTCTTCTCGGGCTCTTTCTGGGCATGCGTCTCCCCGGCCTGTGTGAATGCCTTTCTCACCACCCCCACCAGACACACAGCTGCTCTTCAATGTCTGCCTTTTCCTGAGTGTCACCCCTGTCTTCTTGAGTCTCGGCTGTTCTGCTGTGTTCATTAATCTTGTGTCCCAGTGTCTGCAGGTGGTCCTCTCGCGGTTTTCCCAGGCCAGGCCTGCGGCTGCTCGTAGCTTTTGGACTCGGACTGAGAGATTTGAGCTGTGCTGCTTTTGACTGAGCTCCCAGTCAGGTGACACAGAGACCAGTCCCTCAACCTCTGACAGGCTGTGGGGGTGGGGGGTGGGGGTTCAGGACATGGCTGCCCTTCCCCCAAACCATGCTGTGCCATGCCAGGGGGAGGGAGTTGGGGGGGGCAAGGGCAGGTGAAAACACCTTGCAATCGCCTGTCATTGTGAATGTAGCTTTTCCTTGACGGGCATTTGCTTGCCTGCTGTGCATGTTGGCTTCCTAGAGCTCCCAGCTGCAACTGTTTGTCCGCTGCGTCCCTGGGGGGCGAGGGCCCCGAGCTTCCTTGTCCTCTCTCGGCTGACGTCACTGTCTAGACCTTTCATTTCAGTGTTCTATTTTACTGAGTTGCAATTTACAAAAGTGTAACTTGAAAAATTTTTAATGAAAACTCATGTATACAAATGTAGCAAGTCTTAAAACCTGGACTAAATCCAGCCCTTGAGTCCCAGCAGTGAATCTGCAGTCAGGTACTCTCAGCACAGGCGCCCCCAGAACCTGTCCTCCAGCCTCCCGTTCTCCAGACCCAGAAGAAAAGGGAACAGTTACTCAGGAGATTCACTCTTTCTTTTTTAAGATTTTATTTATTTTTTATTAATTTGAGAGAATGAGCGAGTGAGTGAGAGACGAGCAGGGGGAGGGGCAGAGGGAGGGGCAGAGGGAGAAGCAGGCTCCCCGCTGAGCAGAGTCCCATGTGGGACTCGATCCCGGGACCCTGGGATCACCACCTGGGCCGAAGGCAGACGCTTCACCAGCTGAGCCAGCCAGGCGCCCTGAGGTCCACTATTACGTCAAGCACAACTGTAAAGTAAGCCCCAAAGGATTGTAAATAACAGTAATAAAACCAAAAGAGAAAAATTGTCCAAATTGTCTTAGAAATTATGGCTTTATTTATGGATTATTTTAACAGACTTAGTAACAACAAAAATTCTGTATTAACACTACCCACAAATAGAATGAAGCAGAATCATTTAAGTTAAAAGATCCACATGCAAATATTCTTGTTATTAATCATTTGAAGAATAATTTTATCAGGATTCTAATTTGAACCGCTGTATAATCTCTGAGCTAAACGCAGTAAAGCTAAAGGAGCAAAGACTTGAAGTGACTCTGGTGCAGAGATAAAGATCTCGGTGAGGTTCTGGATCGTTCAGCTGCCCAGCTGCCGCTTCAGAAGGCAAATCACTGCCTCGGGCTGTATGGCCCGAGGTGGAATCCAGCATCTGGTGTCAGTGGAGTATGTGTCGGGCCAACAAAGACCACGGGAGGAGAGAATTCCTGGAGGGCAGCATCCTCGTTTTCCTGAATGGAGGGAGGACAGGTGCGCTTAGGCTCAGTCCCTGCAACCTCTCAGACCCGGGTCACGTCTGAGTCCGAGGGGAGGACCAGCATCTTGGCCAGTGGTTCTGGGCAGGTGAGTGTCCGAGGATGGACGCGTTCCTGCAGGGTCCCTCCTCCGGAGGGCCTGAGCCTCGGGGGGACGCGGTCGCACCCTGGGTCCCTGTATCATCCCAGCCCCACGTTCCTTCTTCCTCAGGATCTGGCTCCAGGGGATTCCGTGCTGGGCCTCTTGGGCCTCTGCCAGATGCTTTGCCCGAAATACTAGGGACATATGTTAAGCTTTTAATTCCTTCTGAGTAACTTTTTGTCTGAAGTCTGCATTTTCTTTTCGTAAATGACTTTGCATGTCTCATGGGCAATGAGCTGGCCTCCAGAAAGGCCACTGAGGATTTCTGATGTTTCTGGAAGACTTTTGGTCTCTTGACCAGGTTAGAGCTGTTCACATACATGTCTGACCTTTTAAATTGCTTCAGAAAGATTCTCCTTTCTCTTCACACAGGGAATTANTCTGAGTAACTTTTGTCTGAAGTCTGCATTTTCTTTTCCTAAATGACTTTGCATGTCTCATGGGCAATGAGCTGGCCTCCAGAAAGGCCACTGAGGATTTCTGATGTTTCTGGAAGACTTTTGGTCTCTTGACCAGGTTAGAGCTGTTCACATACATGTCTGACCTTTTAAATTGCTTCAGAAAGATTCTCCTTTCTCTTCACACAGGGAATTAATTCTTGATTGCACGTCAGTAGAGATTCATTTCTTCATCTCTGTGCAGTTTCTGCTGGAACTCCTACCTTTCAATTTCTGCAACTTTTTTTTTTTTAAGAGAATCATGAAAGAAAATGGGAAATTTTTAACATCCGGGTTCTGTGCCCAGCACAAGCTTTCTTTATGTGATCATGAGTTCATGTAAGCTGATTTTTTCCCTCAGAGTAAAGGAGTTCTCTGACTCAGGGATTAGAACCTGATTCCTAGAGAGCTGCAAGAATGAGTCAGACGACACCAACCCCGGGGATCAGGAAAACGCCAAGCCTATTTTAAATATTTTTTTCAAACGTGGCGGGTGGGGGGATGGGCAAAATGGGTGAAGGGGAGCGGGAGGTACAGACCTCGAGTTATGGAAGGAGTAAGTCGTGGGTATAAAGGTACAGCCCAGGGAACAGACTCAGTGCTATTGTGGTGGTGCTTTATGGTGACTGATGGCAGCTACGCTTGTGGGGAGCAGAGCACAGCGTGTGGTTGCCCCGTCCCTATGTTGCACACCAGACACTAGGGTAACATTGTGTGTCAACTATACACTTCAACAAACATAATTTTTCAAACCTGGAAGATCCTATCACTTTCATATGTAAATTATTATTGATACATTTTTAAATGATCTCAAACTTTTATTTTTTTTTAGAGAGAGCATGACAAGCAGGGGGGTGAAGGGCAGAGGGAGAGAGATAATCTTAAGCAGGCTCCCTGCTCAGCGTGGAGGCCAACATGGGATTCAATCTCACGACCCTGAGATCAAGACGTGAGCCGAAATCGAGAGACAGATACTTAACCAACTGAGCCACCCAGGTGCCCCAAACTTCATTTTCTATGGAAGTTTATGCATTTTTCCCAGTGTTATTGAGATACAGTTGACATGTGACGTATCAGTTCAAGGTGTACCACACAATGACTTGGTACATGTGTCTGTCACTCTGACCCCAGGGCAGCGTTCTCTGGGGATTTTTAGCAGGACTTGTAAGAGTGCTGGTGACTTTCCTTACCTGTTCTCTAGCACAAGTTTGAAAAGTTTTGAGAAAAGACAAAACCAAAGTATCTGAGCCACATCAGTCAGTCTTCAAAACTCCTTGCGACGTGCCTTCTGTGGGCTTTTCACTTCCTGACAGCGCCTTCCCTCCCGAGTCCACGGCCCCCTCCATGTCCTCCCACGACGCCGGCATACAGAACACTGTCCGACATAATCCTACATATAGAAAAACCTAAGAAAATAGGTTTTCTTTCTTTCTGGGGCTGAGCTGGGGCAGAGCTGTGGGACCAGGGGGGGGGCAGCCCCTCTCCCCGGCAGCAGGACTGACCCCGACAGCCCGCCCCGCGTGCCCTCCAGGCTTGTCTGATGCTTTGCTCTGTTCCCGGCGTTGACCCCCTTTACCCCCCAGCCTTCTCCTGCTTCTGAAAACAGCTCTGAGCTCCCCGGAGAGGAGAATTCTGACGCAGAGCATTCCCGGGGCTGTCGGGAGCCTCCCTTCATTCCTCTGCGGGCTGCTGGAGGCTGATTTGGTGGCAGGTGCTTGGCGCCAGGGGTGTTTTGAGGCCTCTCCTGAAGACTGAGCTTTCATACATCAGCTCTTGGCTCCGTTGTTCCACACTTGAGATTTCTCTTCGCTTGTTCACTCGTGAAACTCTGGACATGAAGCCCAAGTGAAGAATGGGAGCTTTCCAGATCATTATTAATGGCCTCCAGATTTGGTTGATTCTTCTTGATTTTTCTTCCAGTCTGGCTTCCATTCATGTCGTTTCAAGGCCTCCGAATTCCTTCTGTGTGAAGCTGAGCTGCTCACGGGTTTCCTCTAGGAGGGCTCCTTGTCTTGTCTGCACAAAGCAGACTTTTCATGATGAAAACTCAAGTATGACCCTAACTATCACATCTGTGTGGCTGGTCCCCAGCTCAGGTCCCCTGCAGCAGTGTCACTGCTTGGCTTCCCGACCAGCATGACGTAAAGCACGACAGCTGTCAGCAAGCAGGCTGGCGGGCGCTCCCCAGGCACCCACAGGACAAGGACAGTCAGAGGGGCTCTTGCCTGTTCTCCCTGGGAGCCCATGGGCAGGGATTCCGTCCCATGACCGACAGGGCCCCTGCGGCCAGAGGTGGTTGGTTCCTGGAGCTTGGGCCACCCCGGCCCTGCCTGATGGCCCATGAGCCATGGGGGCCGGTTCGCAGCCAGCTGTGGCCAACACTCTTCTTTCCCGCATCCTTCTGTGGCCCGAGGCCTCATCTGCCCTGCAGGGCTCAGAAAACTCCCTCCTGGTTTGGACCTGGTCGGCTTTGGGTAACTGGAAGGGCTGTGGGAGGGGTTCTGGAGGGTCCCACACAAGGTACTCGAATTACCTCACTAAAAGCGCATGGAATGTTCAGTGTTCACGGTTCGGATCTGACCAGCTGTGAGCAAGGAAACTTGATTTCCAACCCATCCTGCGAGCAGTGAAGGCCCCTTGGGACGCTGCCATCACAGCGGGGACCCTGGGGGAGCTGAGGGCTGGAGGGTTGGGGTGCCCGCAGGAGGCTGACCCCTGGCCAGCTCCCAGAGCAGCTCCACACCGTCCACAGGCCTCTGCAGGTCCCCCGAGAGCCAGTGGAGCCTCCCCAGGCCGAGATGTGAGACCGGCCAGCACAAGCTGCCCCACACGGGATGGAGTCCGCCTCCCATCCCTCCACCTCCCGTGGGAGCGGAGCGGGTGCTCTGTGGTGAGTGGAAAGAAGGGGACCAAAGGAGGAGGGTGGGGCTCAGAGGGGCTCGGGAGCGGTCTTGGGCAGGCGCAGGTGCTTGGACAGGCCTGTGTCCAGCCCACCCCTCCATCCAGGCATCCCCCAGCTCAGAGGATACCTGGTGCTGGAGAGCCGAGGGAGTGCGGGCCGAGGTGCAGGGTCAGCTGCTGGGCACAGAGAAGGGCTCCAGGGTGGCTGCTGACAGGTGAGTGACGGCTGAGAGCTTGCATAGCCCCGTACTGAGAACGAAAGTCTTCGTATCAAGAATGGGGGGAGGTGGGGAGAGACTTCTAAATAACCTGTGGGCACCAAGGCCTCCCCAGGTCACCCAGCACTGCTGCTCTGTCCAGGGCACAAGGCGCTTTGGATCCGGGTTCGCAGCCCTTGTGCAGACAGGAACAGGGCAGGCGTCTCTCCTGTCCAGCTGTGGCTGAGGCTTGATCCTGGGCCCTTCCCCTGTTCCCCTAAGCGAGCACTTTACAAGCATCTGTAGTTACTCACTCACCACCCCCTGACCAAGTGACCACACATATCCAGGGGCCCAGAAACCTCCTTCGGCCCCTTCTGGACATCACCGTCCTCGGACGGAGGGACTGTCCTGACAGTATCACTCTGTCTGATGCTCTGTCAGTATTTCTGAGCATCTTCTGTGTTGCTGGATCTGGGGCTCAAGGGTTAGGTTCTCCCCCAAAGTCACACGGTTATGAATTAGAGTCGGATTCAAACTCAAGACTTTCCCAACCCCCGCCCCCCAGTCCTGCCGTCTCCCAGGAGGTCACAACCAGGGCCGTGTCTTTGCCCAGGGCCCCAAAAGATGGTTGGAGACTCTGGTTCTCTGGTTCTAAAACGTGCCCTGCACTTCCTAGGGGGCTGACTTGTGTTTGCTGGCAGAGGCTGCCTGGCTTCTCGGGACAGCTCCTGGTGGGATGGGGAGAAGCAGCAGCAGCAGCCCGACGCCCTGTGCCCAAGGATGCAGAAAGCTAAGACCCTCCTGTGCAAAGTGTGGTTTCCATGAACATCACAACAGAACAGCATGAGAGCCGTTAGGATGGAGCTCTTGCATGTCTGTATGGAATATATTTAAATGGTACAATGCCCTGGGGTGGAAGATGCTGTTCTCTCCGTTTTACAAATGAGTAAACTGAGGCACAGGGTAGGTAACATGTTCAAGGTCAAGTTACAAAGCCAGGATTCAACTCCAGGTCCTGACTCTCAACGATGCAGCCCTGCCCCTGGAGGGCCTTTTGTATAATATCAATCCATCTGTTTCTGACCGTCAGGTAAGGTAAGGTGAGCTGTCACTGTGGCTGCCTGAGGGAAGGCCACTGTTTTATTTGGTTGAGGGGAGGATGAAGGAACAAACCAGAAAGTTTCAAAAGCGCGGACTCAGGAAGTTGTTGGGATAGTCGGCAGGGCAGGTGTGGGGATACAGGTCTACTGACTGTTTAAAGTCCCAATTACTTAGTAATAACTTTGAACAGAGAAAAAGCCCTGATGAGCCAGATGTTCCTAACCGGAGCACAGTCCCCTCAGAGACAGCAGAGAGCAGGATGGCCTGTCTGTGCTGAGCCCACGGCCACGCTCTGTGTTCCAGTGACTGATGGATGGGAGATGAGGGCAAATATGACCCGTGATGTCATGGAAGCTGGCAGAATGGGAAGCACTAGGAATCCATCTCCACTCAGACAAAAACTGCAAAAATGTTGGAATTCTGGCGTCTGTTTCAAATGCTTGCAACTCCTAGGGGAAAGCTTGGCTGGTAAATTGTGAATTCCAGTCTATTTCAGCATTTAGTGTGGTAATGGCTGCCCATCCCCTCACTCCTAGCACATGGCATCCTGGGTTCTTGGTGCAACTCGCCAGAGTCAGGGTAGGCAATAAGGACCTTCTTCTCCCACTGACATTCTGTATTTTGATCATTGAGGGCTGCTTTTGATCAAAGAAGTGCCGACGCGGAGGTGGGCAGCCACTGCATCCTCCACTGGCTCATGTGGCTTTCAGGGGACTTAAAGGAACAGCCCCAGTTGTTTCGTTATTTCTTCCCCCCATTTCCTATTTTGGGAACCAAATGTTTAAGGAAAAGGCATTCAGAAGCAACTGCATGGACAGTCACTATGGTCTCAGGATGGCTTGTACCAAAAACTAGTAAGAAGTAATGACTTTCAGTCACAAAGGTATAAGACATGATTTTGCCAGCAACCCAAAGGAGCTCGACTGAGGATTCGTCCCTGGTTGGACCTCAAGAGGAGAATGCAGTATGACTGATGCATTGATTGCAGCTTGTGCAGAGGACCAACTTAAGTTTTGGTAGGAGTCCTGATCCATGAAAAATGTGAGTTGTTAAAAAAAAAAAGAAAGAAGCAACCATGTAAACATGGAAATTTAGAAAGCCACGCTCATGTTCATGGAAAGACATGAGTTCAAGAAAACCAGAGACGACCTCAAGCTTTCACCTCAGGCTGATCAGAGATACCTTCAACAACTAAAAAGAAAAAACCAACGCCCTGGGGAAAGAGGATAATCTGATTTCCAGATTTACATTATATGATTCAAATGTTCAGTTTTCAACAATAAGTCACAAGGCTTACAAAGGTTATGGCCCACTGAAAGAAAGAAATGAACAGAAATCGTCACCGAGGAAGCAGACAGCAAATTTACTGGACCAAAGACTTTAAAATAACGGTCTGAAAGCTGCTGAAAGGACTAAAGGAGGACATGGACAAAAACAGGAAAAGAATATGTAACCAAAAATATCAAAAGAGACAGGAATTATAAAAAAGAACCAAAAGAAAATTCTGGAGCTGAAAAAGTACAATAACTGAAATGGAAAATTCCCTAGGGGAGTTAAAAAGCACATCTACATAAGAAGAATCGATGAACTTAAAGATAGGACAACTGAGAAAAAAGAAAAGTGCACATAACCAAAGAGTCCCGTGGGACATCATTAAGCAGTAAACATGCATCATAGGAATCCCAGGAGAAGAGACAGAGAGAGAGAGGACGGAAGGAGGAGTTAAAAGAATATTTGAAGAAACAATGACCAAAAACTTCTCAATTTGATGAAAGACATGAATCTACACATATAAGAAGCTGGACAAACTCCAGGACACACCAAGACAGACAAAGAATCTTGAAAGTGGCAAGAAAGCTGACTTGTCATGTACAAGGGATCGCCAATGAGATGGTGAGATTTCTCATCAAACTTTGAAGGTCAGGAAAAGCAGAGGGTTGATGTATGCAAATTGATGAAAGAAATTGTCAGAATTCTATATCCAGCAAAATTCCTCTTCAAAAGCGAGAGAGTTTGCTACCATCAAAACTGCTTTACAAAAAATGCTAAAGGAAGTTCTTCCCTTTGAAATGGAAGGATGCTTGCTAGACAGTAACTCAAAGCTGTAAGCAGAACTCAAAATCTCCAATAAAAGTAAATACATGGACTGTTATAAACCAAAATTATTATAATACTAGCTTTTATGAGTCTTTTTATTTTCTACAGGATTTAAAAGGCAAATGCATAAAAAACTACATTATTGGGCACACAATGTATAAAGATGTAATTTGTGACAACAGTAACAGAAGGGGGAGATGGAGCTGGACAGAAGCAGGGATTTTTATATGTTATTCAAATTGGCATAACTTAGGTTGTTGTAACATTCGGATGTTAAGTGTAACCCCTGTGGAAACCACAAAGAAAACATCCCTAGAATATATACAGAAGGAAATGAGAAGAGATTCAAAACACGTCACTATAAAAAAATCAAATACAAAAGGCAGTAATGGAGGAAGTGAGGGACCAAAAAAAAAAAAAGCTATAAGGCACAGAAAAAAACGAATAATAAAATGGAAGGAACAAGTCCCTACTGTAATCAAAAGGCAGAGACTGAAGATGTCCAACTGGGAAGCTCCAGGCCTGTGCTACCCCCATGGAAACACTGAAAATACATATATAAAAACAACTACAGACTAAAAATAACTTTATGGGACCTCTGGAAATCCACCAGTAATCTACAGCAACCAGGTGAATGCCCAATCAAGAAAAAGCCAGAATGGTACAGAATGGTAAAATGGTAGGCAATTTTGCTTGCCTTTGCCTCACCCTTCCTAGCACAACAATGTGTGGTTGGGAGGAAGCAGCCCAATTCCTGGTTTCCTCCCTTGTGTTGAAAGGAGGAGAACAGAACTCATCTGCAATGTTCTGAGCTGTCTGGACTCCTGAGGGACTGGTTTCTGTCTTGCCTGGCTTGGAGCTCAGGCAGGGGAAGATGACATAGTTGAGACTGTAGGCCAGCCAGAGCCCCTGGAAGGCAGCAGCAAGCAACACAACATGTACAAGCTGCAGGGGGAGGGCAGACCTGTGGATGCCTGGGGCAAGATATTATGGGCAGAAAAATACAATAACACATCTAAGGTCCTGAGAAGAAGCTGGGGTGAGACTCTGGAAAATTAGGATTTTCTAAAAGCAGCCATGTGTATGGGGAAAAAGAAGAGGGGCCTTGGGGGAAGTACCAGCCCAGGCAGGACACGGTCCAAAAAAAGCCCTGAGACTTAAGCCATCATCCCAGGTTGATCACAAGAGTTAGAACACACCCTGCTAACTGGTGAGGGGCTTCCTGCCACTCCATAAAGAATGGGAAGACATGGCTGTTTTTTCAAATGACCAGTTTTCAACAAAAGACCTCAAGGTATAGAAAGAGACAGGAAAACGGGGCACATTCAAAGGAACAAAATATATCTTGGGAAACCATAGAAACCATCCCTGAAGAAACACAGGCATCAGACTTATTAGAAAAGACTTTAAATAACTGTTAAATATGATCAAAGAGCTGAAGGAAATCAAGAAACATATATGAACAAAAGGAAAATATCAAAAAGTTATGTATGTATATTATTAAAAAGAACCCAGTTCTGGAGCTGAAAAATACAACAGCTGAATTAAAAAATAAAGGGATTCAACAACAGACCTGAGCCATCAAGAGAAATCTGTGCTCTTGAAGACAGGTCATCTGAAATCACTGAAACAAAGAAACAAAAAGAAAAATGAAAAGCGAAGTGGGCCTAAGGGACTTACTGGACACCATCAAACAGACAAACATGCGCATTATTAGGGCCCTAGATGGAGAAAGAGAAAGGGGCAAAGAACTTATTTGAAGTGATGGACAAAAATTTCTCAAATTTAAGTGAAGAAATGGACATACAATTTTTTTTAAAGATTATTTATTTATTTGACAGAGATAGGGCCAGCGAGAGAGGGAACATAAGCAGGGGGAGTGGGAGAGGAAGAAGCAGGCTCACAGCGGAGGAGCCTGACGTGGGGCTCGATCCCATAACGCCCGGGATCATGCCCTGAGCTGAAGGCAGACGCTTAACCGCTGTGCCACCCAGGCGCCCCAGGACATACAATTTTTAAGAAACTCAACACATTTCAACAAAGATAAATCCAGAGACACCCACAACAAACAATGAAAAACTGAAGGGCAAAATGGACAGCTCTGTGATAATAGGATTCTTCAGTACCTCACTCTCAGTAAGCCAGAACAAGCAGGTAGAAGATCAGTAGGGAAGGGGCGCCTGGGTGGCACAGCGGTTGGGCGTCTGCCTTCAGCTCAGGGCGTGATCCCGGCATTATGGGATCGAGCCCCACGTCAGGCTCCTCCGCTGTGAGCCTGCTTCTTCCTCTCCCACTCCCCCTGCTTGTGCTCCCTCTCTCGCTGGCTGTCTCTATCTATCTCTGTCAAATAAATAAATAAAACCTTTAAAAAAAAAAAAAGATCAGTAGGGAAAGCGAGGACTTGAACAACACTACAGACCATTGGGACCTAACCAACAGACAGCATCCCTGCCAACAACAGCAGAAGATATGTTTTCCTCCAGTGCACAAGGAACATTCTCCATAACAGAGCACATTCTGTGAGGCCATGAATCAAGTCTCAAAAAATTTAAAAAGACTGAAAGCATACAAAATATTTACTCTTCCCGCAATGGAATGAAGCTAGAAGTCAGTAACAGAAGGAGAACGATGTGGAAGTTAAGCAATACATCACTAGGGAAATTAGAACCCATCTTGAGACAAATGACCATGAAAACACAGCATGTCGACACTGAAAGTGGTGCTGAGAAGGAAACTTAGAGCTATAGATGCTTACATTAAAAAAGAAGAAAGGTCTGAAGTAAAAAACCTACTTTATACGTTAAGGAACTAGGTAAAGAAGAAGAAACTAAGCCGAAAGCTAGCGGTAGGAAGGAAACAATATTACAGCAGAGATAAAGAGAACAGCAAACAGAGAAAGCCAATGAAGTCAAGAGTTGGTTCTTCCAAAAAAATTCAACATAATGGCAAACCTTAGCTATATGCCCATGGCGGGGGAAAGAGGATAAGGACTCAGCCACACCAGAAGGCACCTTACTGCAGATATACAGAAATAAGGATTGTAAGAGTTCTATGAATAATTGTATGCCAACAAAATGGATAACCGAGATGAAACAGCCAAATTTCTAGAAACACACAACCTCCTGAGACTGAATCATGAGGAAATAGAAAGACTGGATGGAACTATAACTAGTAAGGAGATTGAATCAGTAATCAAATACCTCCCAACAAAGAAAAGTCCAGGACCCAGTGGCTTCATCAGTGAATTCTACCAAACATTTAAAGAATTAACACCAATCCTCCTTAGACTCTTCCAGAAAGAAGAAGGAATGTTTCCTAACTCATTCTTAGGAGGCCAGCATCACCCTGATACCAGAGCTAGACAAAGACACCACAAGAAAACTATCAGTCAATATCCCTCATGAATACTGATGCAAAAATCTCCAACAAACATTAGCAACTTGAATCCAGCAACACAGTAAAAGTATTATACACATCATGACAAAGCAGGATTCCCAAAATGCAGGGATCACTCAGTATGTAAAAATCAATCAAAGTAATACGCCATATTAAGAAGAATGAGAGGAAAAATAATTATCTCAAGTGACACAGCAAAATCATTTTGACCAAATTCCTTTTCATGATAAAAACACTCAACAAACCAGCAATAGTAGGAAGATACCCCAGCACAGTGAAAGCCATACATGAAATATTCCACAACTCACATCATACTCAAAGGCAAAAGACTGACAGTTTCTCCTCTAAGATCAGGACAAGACAGCCTGTCCACCTTCACTACGTCTATGGAACATCGCACTGGAAGTTGTAGCCAGAGCAAATGGGCAAGAAAAAGAAAAGGCGTCCAAATTAGAAAGGAAAAATAAAATTGTTTGCCGGCAATACGATCTTACATGTAGACGACCTTAAAGATTACACGCACATCATTAGAATAAATGAAATCAGCAAAGTTGAAGGATAGAAAGTCAACACACCAAAACCAGTTGTTTCTACACAGTAACGGTGTACCGTCTGAAAACTGATGACTCCATTTAAAATAGCATTAAAAAGAATACAATACTTAGGAATAAACTCAACCAAGGAGGCTAACAACTTACTGAAAACCGCACAATCCTGCGAGAGGAAATCAAAGGCAACGCGGACATTAGTCCAGAATGTCTGTTCTGGGTACCATGACGCGGTCAAGTCAACACAGAAGATTATCACAAAATGTGCTACATTCCTACAAGGGCGCATTATTCAGCCACAAAAAGGAATGAAATTTTGGTAGATTCTGTAACACGAGTGGACCTTGAAAAGATCATGCTGAGTGGAATACGACAAGGAAAGACAAACATTTTGTGATTCCACTTACGAAGTACCCAGAATGGGCAGGTTCCCAGAGACAAAGCAGAAGAGAGGTTATCAGGGGTCAGGGAAGGAGGAGCGGGAGTTAGCGGTCAGTGGGTCCAGAGTTTGAGTTTGGGAGGATGAAGAGGTTTGGGTAGAGACAGTGGTCATTACTGCACTAGGTTGTGAATTTTTAATGCCACTGAAGTGTACGTTTACCAATGGGTAACTTGACAGATATTATATGTATCTTAACACAATAAAAATACATTAAAAAGAGAAAAACGCAAACCAACAAGTATGACCAGTGTGTGAAGACACCAGTTAACAGATTCAAAACTTTCTCGATCTCACAAGTTTTTGCCAGATACAGAGCACTTCCAACTGCCTGCCGCATTTTTATTAGTTCTTTCTAGAATTCTAAAGTTTGTCCTTTTTCCTTAGAGGGCCCTTGCCAGTATTTCAAACCATTGCCTTTCTTTTTTATGGGATTAAAAAAAAATTCTCATATCCACAGCAAAAAAATGTAAAGTCGTGAGTTTATTGCATATGTAACAAAATGAACCTGACCTCCCGGGTCCAGCCTACTGTACAATCACTGTTGTGTTTCCAGCTGGTTCCATAACCACATTAAATAGAACTAGTATTTCTTTAAATACTTTTGATTTTGACATAAAACAGAACATTAGTGTACAATTTTCACAAAATAAATCAGCAATAAAAACAGTGGGAAGAATAACAAGGATAGCAGCAATACTTAAAAACAAGACATTACAAAATAAATTAAAAAATACATTATAAAGTGGTTGAGAAACAAAAATAAACAAATTTTAAAAATTCATACTATGTTTCGGGAAGGCTGCCGTGCGGCCCCCACCTGGCTGCAGATGGGGCTGGGGGCGGGGCGTTTTCTCTGCGGAAGGCCATTCCTGACAGCTCGGGCTCGAGGACCACCTCGCCTGAATTGGGACCACGCGGCTGAGCGAGCTTAGGGAACACCGTCCACCTGGTGGGCAGACGCCCCTCAGAAGAGATCGGTCCTTGCTGTCCCCCAAGCAGCCCCTTTGTTTTCCTACCTACAGCACTGGCAGAGCGGTGGTTTGCTACATCCCTGAGGGTTGGCTGATGACCGCTGGTGAGGGCAAGCCTGGAAGTTGGGCCCCTGAAGCATCTGGGCCAAGAGGTGAGGGGGAACGGGCGGGCGGCTGGGGACTACCGCGGAGGGCGACGGACGAGAGCTTGTGGGAAACGGGGTCCACGCGGACCCAAAGTGGAGCAATCGGGAGCTGTTACCAAGTGTCTGCCACACTACTCTTTGGGTGGCCCAATCCACTGGTGATAGTGAAGGTTCTAGAAGTGCAATGCCACTGACAGGCCCATCTGGGGAGAGTAAACTAGGGCTCTGGAACGTTCTGCTCTTTCAGGCTCCACTGTAACACACAGCTGATGAGGGGACCCACGTGCAAGTGTGAGGAGAAAAGCCGAGACCCAGGCCTTACGAGACAGGCAATGCTTGCGGAGCTGACTCCGGCACACCGAGCAGCCCAGGCCGGCAGGTGCGCTTTCTAAGCTTTGTTCCCCTGTTCCTCCCAACAGCAGGACGATCGTCTTAAAGGAGCCAAACACAACATTCCCGCTAGACCCTCATCTCCTCACTAATTCCTGCCAATCTTGGCCAGCGCCACACGGAGAATCGGTGGTTCTTCCCACCTCGGCCTGGAGGGGCTCTTGGCTCTCCCGGGGTGGTCTCCCCCTCACACGGTTGAGGTTCGCCTTCAAGAGGAGGCCTGTCTGGGAGAAGGTCTGCACTGGACATTTCCTCACTCTTCCAGAGGAAGATTACGAGGGAGGACTAGAGAGTCAGGGGGAGCCAGCTTCTAGAACACCCTCGGAAGGATCATGGTAAACGAGACACAAGATAAGCCCAACTGGGGCAAGGCAGAATTTCCAAAAGGCCAAGCCCATGATTTGGCCTGGACTTCCTGAATGGATGTAATGTTCCTTCTGCAGCTAGTCACACCAGGCATCCTTTCTACCCTGGAACCTTCAGAAGTAGCCAGAAGCGCACTCTCTCGCAGCTCTTGGAACCCACAGCCGGCAAGCCAGAGCCCACCAAACCAGCAGACCTTGTTCCAAAGGGGGGGTCTAGCTCCCGGGAGTTCCCGGAGCTCCTCACGTAAGCCCAGACTGCTTTGGGGCCGATGAGAACGGTAAGCATGCCTCCAAACCCACCACCGTCCAAAGGTGTTAGTAACAGAGAGAGTCATCCAAAAAGCTCCTTCCAAACCCCTCTCGGACCCACAGCTGGACGCCAACGCCTAACTCCAAAACCAACAGCAAAATTTCAACAGTAGCCCACTTGCCCCCCAAAACAAAAACAACAAAAACCAAACAGGACAATCTGCTGCTGCTGCCCTTCACGGAAGTCGATCTCCACTCAAGCCACGTTGTTAAAACACTGCTTGAACTTCTTCTTTGTGCAAATTGGAAAGTGGTGTTAGAAACTCAGGGTCCAGACTTGCTTTGGCCTCGCTCAGCATGTGAAGACATTTGGGCACGTGAACTGAGCAGTGACTGTCAGTGTCGCCCTCTGACACCCAGAAGATGACCAGAATGAGCCAGAGTGGAACCGTGTCCCCCCCCCCCCCCCCTCGCGGTTNACTGTCGGGTTTACACTTAAACGGTAACTCGGGGGGGTGGGGGGGAGAGTTAAGTCAGTGAGGTTATCCGTTCCCCCTCTCCCCTTGAGGCGTGTCGGCACCAAGCCAGCAGCTAGAACAACAGGCTTCTCGCTGTGAGTTCAGCTCTTAGCAACTTCCGCAAGAGACTTAGTATCGGTGACCCGGCTGCACGCAGGCGGTGCAGGGGCCGCAGCCCATTTGGCTGCGTGCATCTGAGGCTAGTCTGTTCTTTTATAAGCTCTGTTACGTGGTATTTTCACTGGAAAAATACCTTGAATTAGATAGATAATGTGGCAAAAGGGACTCTTGAAAGATCATTTTTCTCTATGCAAAACAAATTTTTCAGGCAGGATACCCTGAAACATACCGCAGGCCTCCAGCAAAAGCTGCCCCGGTTCCTTTACCTTTCCAGAAGGGCAGCACGCTTTTGATGCAGGCTTCCTGCTGCGGCAGACTTCCCATAGACAATAGGGTTATTTTTCGGTTAGAAATTCATCTACTACCCGGAGCAGGCTTCTGGGATGTGACTGGAATTTGAGCTGCTGAACTTGTAAAGGGGCCTCGGGACTGTTGTGACACAGAAAAGCTAGTAGAGCTACCAGTTCCAAACCCTCAGTAAGCCAAGCTCAGGTCCACGACTTGTGGGTCGATCCTCCCATAAAGACCCCAGGGCCGTGAGCCTCTCACCGTAGGGGTTACAGTCAGAGCAGAATATCCTGTGTGACCGAAGCCAAATGCTAAACCTGGCTGCATTTTATTGGATGGGTGATGGAAGGGGGTGGGAGTACTGTCATAAAGGAGGAAAGTATGGGTGGGCGCCACCAACCAAAGTCCCCCCACCCCCCTCGCTCCCCCAACGAAAAGGAGGGGAGACCACGCTTTCCCTCCGGTTATCTAGGGTTCCCGGGCCTCAGCCGGCTTCGCAGGAGGCGCACAGAAAGCTTGCTTTGGGTCTGGTGGCCATGAGCTACAATCTGTGGTCTGGGTTGCTCTTCACTCCACAGCAAACCCACAGGTCTCCTCCACGGCTGTCAGCAGCTTCTCATAGAGCTTCTCATATGACTCGTAAGGTGGAATGTCAATCCGATTAAAGCTGGAACAGGACAAAAGAGCGAGACAGTCACTGCTAGGGGTGATACGGACCTAGGACCTGCTTCAAGGACAAGGACAGGTGGGAGCAGAGCACTCGTGGCCCTGAGCCGGCAGAGAGAGTATGTGAGTGTGTGTGTGTTTGCACGTGTGTGCATATGGATGGGCAGGACGGAGCCGAGAAAAGCGGGAAAGCACTTCATCGCCTCGCTGGGGTAAGAGCAAGTTTTTCACTACCCCCTCCCCCCAGTCCTCTTCTGCTCTGAAAGCAAAGATTTTTCATTGAACACACAGCAACACAGACCCTAAGATCTTGAAAACCAAAATTAAACCAATTAGTATTTCCTGGTTACATCAGGATAAAGCTCTCAGCTCTTTTGGTTGTTGTCTTTGGGAGAAATTATTTGTCAGTACAAAATCCCACCTTTGCGGAGAGCACTGTAATCCAGACCGGCCGACGGTCCGCTCACCACTAACAGCTGACTGCATGTCTAGCTGAGGTCCGTGCCTTATCTGAGACCAAATGGGGCAGTCTGGAATATTTCTTGCAAAAACAAGCTATATCTCGAAACTAATAAAATGTCAAATCCCTGACACTAAAATGAACAGATGAAATGAGTGATGAGATGAATCAAGATTTCCCTGGGGACATTCATTTCTACTTTTGTATTAAAAAGCAAAAAAAAAAAAAAAAAAAAAACCCCAAAAAACCACCCTTTAAGAAGGATACTCTCTCCTAACAAAAAAAATACAGAATTCTGACTGAGAGGCCATATAGTGACTTACTGAATTACAAGGGGTTAAGCAATTAAGGATGCTTTTTCTCAAGAAAGAATTGGGCTGACTGGTGGGATAGTCTTTGGCGGTGGGGGAGGGGGGGCTTTGGCATCAGAGAATACCTCTCACATCTGTTTTCTTCTAGACACTGAGCTGTGAAAGGACAGAGCCTTATGGGGAGGAAAGCACCTGCCAAGCATCAACACGGCGTTGTTTCTGTAACAGCCGCACTGGGCAGGGCCCTAGCGCTCCCCAGGGCCTGGGGACCTTGCAAGCATTTGAAGCCACACCCCTGGGTTCCCAATCAGGAACCTTCCATTACACCCTGACACCTCTCGATGACCAGGACCTGGCTCTCCCGAACTAGACACGCTGGTCTTTTCCATATATGGTTTCTGAGACAAAGTGTTATGTCAGTAACTTCGTTTTTAAATCATAAAGGAAGTAATCTGCTACAGATATTATTTAAGTTAAAATTTGGGGAAGAAACATTTTTCAGTACACAAGACGCATCATCATAGACTAAGTTCCAAGAAGGAAAATGGGGACCCAGGAAGTGAAGACTGGTAACTCCAGATTAGAACCTACGGTTTTGGGGCGCCTAGGTGGCCCAGTCGGTTAAGCATCTGGCTCTTGGTTTGGGCTCAGGTCCTGATCTCAGGGTCATGGGATCAAGCCCAGTGTCTGATTCTGAGCTCACCGCAGAGCCTGCTTGGGTTTCTCTCTCCCTCTTTCTCTGCCCTTCCCCCTGCTCTCTCTCGCACACACTAAGTCTTTAAAAATAAATAACTGTAGTTTTTGAGGCACCTGGGTGGCTCAGTCGGTTGAGCGTCCAACTCTTGATTTCAGCTCAGGTCACGGTCTCAGGGTCATGATACCGAGCCCCGTGTCACACTGAGTGTGCAGCCTGCTTAAGATTCTCCCTCTCCCTCTGCCCCTCCCCACCACTCACACATGCTCACTCACTCGATCTCTCTAAAAAATAAGAAAAATTTTTTTAAAAAAACTAGTTTTCCTCCTGAGAGGGACGTGTGTGCTCACGCATGCACTTGCAAGACCCAGCGAAGACAAGCTGCAGGAGGGCCAGCCGACAGGGATCCCATCTCACGACGACACCGGTTTCACAGCAGAGACTTCTGATAACCCCCCGGTGACCACTGCCGAGGGCCCCTTCCTCTGACACTGGGGCCAGTCGCCAGTGGTCCTGGGACGCTCATAAAGGAAGCAGAGTGCTCCATCCAAGAAAAGAGCTTAGACGAGTCACGCGAAAGGCGAACGCACCGCGGAGACAGGCTCCCCGGGGACGGGCCTTACCAGGTGTGGGCCTTCGGAAGGTTGTCTGTGTTGGCGTCGATCAGGTGGATGGTGAAGAGCCGGGGCCCTGCCGCGCCTGTAGAACCTTACGAGAAAACATCTAGTTAATGCACTTCAGAGGCAGGGCCCCGGCCCGCTGCCAACCACACCCTTGGCCCCACGCTCGGGCGGCCCGTCCTGCGGGAGGGTCGCGGACTTTACGTGGCAGCATGAGCCGCCACCTGGCTTAACATCTGCTGACAGTGGCCATCCAGGGACCTATATCAGACATCCTAGAAAATGCCTGGGCCAGAGCAAAGACTGGTGAGAACTCTCCTGTACCCTGGCCACAAACCCACTCAGGTGGGGGTATTTGGAGGGTAAAATCCTTGAACTACCAGTGATTTTTTTTTTAAACAAATTTTTAGCAAGCAGGCCCACTACTGGCAGAGGACAGCAGTTATAACAAAAGCAAGATACACGGTCATGGAATCTCCCCAGGCAGAAGTACGACGGGAAGAGAAAAAGACACAAACACCTAGGACAAAAGCTCAAGGGGATAGAAAGAACTTCTGTCACTCAGAGAAGTCCTTGAAATATGGAGAAGTCTACAGGGAATATTCTATACGTGAAATAGATCTGCCATCACTATTAATATGCAAAATTCCATTTACTAAGATTTAATATACTATTATTCTTCAACTTTTCCCTTCCGGCTCTCAGGGTTATCAGAAATCTGGATATCAGATTCTTTTTATCACAGTCGGAGGGGACGAGAGAGGAGGGGTACCCAAACTGGACAGTGGAGCCTACCAGGCAATGCATTTGCATAGAGGACAAAACTGAGGCCCAGGGTGGACCCCTGGCATTAATGATTGACAGGGTAGTCAGAGACTCCACCTCCTGATACCCAGGCCAGGCCTCTCTCCCTCACACTCAGGACAGCTCTGAGAGAGCTGCTATCAGAAGATTCAGAAACAAATCCACGGTGCACTTTAAAAACTCTGATTTCTTTCCCCAAAGCCTTGCTGCTCTTCAGACCTGCTCTCCGTCAACCAAGTCTGTAGGGGAAGGGGAGGCAATGGCTCCACGGGGCCCTTCCTCACTCAGGTCTTGCCCGACTCAGCCCTGAGCAAGCACCCAGCTGGCTAGCGCCCACCACGGGGGCTGCAGACCGCCCCCCCAACCCGGGCCAAGTACTGCCTGTTGAGCCCGTGGCCTGCAGGGATGCTGGGAAGGCGGGTTTGACAGGAAAGTCTGGACTTGGCTTTGCTGACATTCTCCCCTGTGTTTACAGACTTTTTCTTGGGCAAAGGATCGCACAGCCTTGAGCCCTGGGAGCCAGGAGCCAGAACAACTAGAGCCCAGCATCGTCTGTGAGGGAAAGAGGGTCTCTTGGCCCCTCTGCCAGCCGCGCCCCTCGCGATGCTGAGCATTTGTTATGAAGGAACAAAGGCCACGCCATTTCCTATCGGACGTTTCCGGAAAACCACCCCACGGTGGTCCGGCTCTTCCCGCCGCGGCCTGGCGGGGGACGTGCCTGGGGGAGCCATGTGGGGCCGGGAGCCCTGCCTCCACGTCAGTCACCTTGCAAAGCCTTGAAGCCTTGGAGAGGGACCCGAGTGGAGCCGGTGACGAACTGCAGGAGCCTGGCCCTCCTCTCCTCGTCGAAGGTCTCCACGGCCTGCCAGAACCACCGCACGATGTTGCTGTCGGCCACGCAGTGTTTCAGCCGAGTGTTGGACTTCCAGTCGCTCACGTCGATTTTATCCAGGCCGCCGATGATCAGCTGTGAAGGCATTCAGCAGCAAGTTAGCGCTCAGCGTACAGACCAGGGTCGAGACGCACCCCCCCAGGTTCCCAGGACACGAGAGGAGGGAATTGAACGCGTCTGAACAAACCGGCCCCCGACCTGGACAGGCAGGGAGATGAGCGATGTGCCCGACGCTGCCACCGCGGGCTTTCTGACCCCCAGCCTGGGGGTCTTCTCACAACCACGTCTGCATTCGCCGTGTTGGGCCGCATCGGTGAGGAGTCGGTACAAAAGGACCAAACGGCAAGACGGAAGGGATGGACCATAAAATGGGGCCACATCCCAGGGACCTCGGGGGCTGGGACAGGCGGAGCTGGAAGGCGGGAACGGAGGGACCGCAGCGGAGTCGTGTGCGTGCGTCTGCCCGGGGTGGGAGATGCGCACGGGGGACAGAAAGACAGAAGGATTTCAGAGCCCTGAGCCACTTGGCATCGGAGGTGGATAAGAGGTGAATGAGCCGCTACGTTCAAGCATGAAGTGTGATGAGAGGAGACAATAACACTTTGTTCCGTGTCTGATCAGAGCTAGAACAAACACAGAAAGCGGACGTGCTGGGAGATTCTGGTTACACACGAGATAATTTCCTCGATCTGAGGTGAATACACGGGAGGGGGTTAGAGATTCTGAAAAACAGGATAAGCCACAAACACCCTGCACAATGTCTAGAGAAGGCTCTGGACTGGCTGCGCCAAGCAGACAGACACCCAGCCTGGTCCTAAACCGGCTCAGACACCCTCGACTCCCGCTCGCTCTAGCCCTGTTACTCTGGACCCCCGAAAACCCCCGGCCTTGCTGGGAAACAAGCGAGCCTCACTCTGCAGCCACGTGTAGAACAAGAAAACGCTGATCACATTCGAGACCTTGAATGCGGACTTGGCTCCGCCCGGTGAGCACATACCTCTAGTTCCTTCTGGTCAAAAGGCTTCAGTAAGTGTTGAGGGATGAGTTCATTAAACCCCTTCTGAAGCGCTAAGAACTGGGCTTCGATCCCCCTCATGAACCTCCAATTTACATACAACCTGGAAGACAAATTGACAAGTTGGAGGCAATATCGAACGGTTCACGAGAAAACGTGCCCTCCGTCTAGGTTGTGCCATCATCTGCGGAACCGAACGCCCTGCCTGCCAGGCCTCCCCAGGGGAGGGGGAACGAAAGCCCCAGCAGCTGGTAGGACCAGGTTAAAAATAAGTCAGCACAGGCCCTGACACATTCTGATGCTTTGCTTAAAACAGCAGTAGGAATTAACCTGAACTGTTACGGCAAGCACCATCATTTAAAAGTAGATTTGAAAATAAGGGGACACGTGGGAGCCACACACCAGGCTGGCCGCCCAAGCACATTGACACGCCTGTATGTTTCCAGATTTCCAGTGTAAGCGATTCATCACTTCTTTGCCATCAGAGGTGGGAAAACAAACCACGATGGAGTAGACTTTCCTGAGACTGATCTCAAGGAAATTTCTAGGCTCTAATTCTCTCCTGCGCTCACCACCTTCGCACCCAGAATCGGGAGGCTACTTGTAATTCCTTCTGCCACTCGGGCTCTGGGGTCATTATTGTCCCTCAACAGGTCAGGCCTGGTGGCATCGGGGCTCCTCACGCAGAGCTCCCATGGCTGAACCCGACTGTTCAGTTACTGTGACTCTGGTCACACGTGCTGGCGGGGACAGGGAAGGCTCTAACAGCGAAGGAGCCTTGACAATCTAAATGTGGACCCAGCCGCGTCCAGGACAGTTCTGGGCCCTCGGTGTCCCCACGGGCAGCTACCAAGGTTCCCTGGAACATTACCGGACATATTCTTTCTTGTTCTCCTCTGTGACAGGAACGTTTCGGCCATTGGGTTTCAGTTCATGCTGAAGAATCCTCCCGAAAGCATTGTGTTCCACACAGAAAGTGTGGTCCAGCACAGGGGTGATATCGTTCTCTCTGTCAAAGTTAGGACAGAAGATGGATGTCAGACCTTTGCCGCAATATGGCAGGGAACAGAACACAAGCGGGAACGATCCAGAGGACAGACAGACGGCATTTATTGCCTGCCACCCCAGAGCTGCAGGAGGGAGAAGACGGGAGCCGTGGGCAGACACAGAGCCTGTGGCCAGGCAGGGACGCGGGTACTGAGAGGAGCGGGGGGACCCCAGCTCCACAGCCAGGTGTGCCCTTGACTCTCGGCTTCTCGGCTTCCCCCTTCACAGGCTCTATCATTCTGTGATTTTATGAGACACAGTGACCTGATTGCTTTGTCAACTGAGTCTCTGAACAGGAGAGGGATTCACGAAGTCACCTGAGTCAAAGGAAAAAGCAGGCTGCAGGGAGACACAGCGAGATGACACCACCCCCCCCCGTTAAGGCAGCCACCCACACAAAGTAGCACTTGGGAGAGTTCAATCTGACTCCTCCACCCGCCACGCTTCTTGAAACACAGACCGAGGGAGAGATCTCCTCCGGGCTGGAGGCCCGACCCCCGGCAGACCACCCACTCCCAGCGGGATGCAAGAAACAAGGCCGACAGAGCGCAGGACGCAACTGAGTCCAGCTCCTCGGCGCGCCCGGCCTCTGCCAGAGCCTGGTTCTCTCTCCCCCGTGCAATTGGTTCACCCCCCAGGACCTGCGACACCCTCGGGTGCCGGGCAACGGGGCCGACTGCTTTCAAGAGCATTTTAGGAGAATTCTAAAATAAAGGTGACTAAATAGAATTGTTCTTGATCCTTTTCTTGTATCAAAGTATACTTTGATACAAGATACTTCGATAGTAATTTTATTTTTGATACTTTCCGTCCAGACATTCACCGGAGACCCCCTAGAAAGTCAAAAGCAAACCACCTGCCCATCTATGAGGCCCGGGGACTAACATCTGTGATCCTTCCTTAATCATTTGAGGAAACAGCAAATGAAATTAGTCTATTGAAGTGAAACTGGCCAAACATCATGAACATAAGTCTACTTTTTCTCAATCTACTTTTACGTTTCTGGTTGTAAAACAGCATTATCTTTACTTCTCTTCTCCAACTGCACACCCATCCCTCAAAAACATTCACACGCACACATGCATACAGAACGACTGTATCTGGCGTACGAGACGGTGGCTGTGCACGAATTTGCCATTATCCCAACAGCGAGGCTGTACTTACAGAATCCACACTAAGCTCTTATGTAATTCTGGGTCCACCGACTCCAAATCCGAGAGCTGGATGGGTTTCCCCAGTAGCTGCTTATAGAAGGGAACTGTGAAGCCCCCATTTATGTAGTGTCCGTGGAACACGGCGAGACCCATGATCCGGCCCACAAAATGGAAATAAGACAAATGGTCCTGTAGGGGGCACCAGAGAACACGAATTCATTAGAAAAAGAACCAGCAGAAGCGGATACTTTGCGCTTTCTCCAAGCTTCTTGGGAGAACTGTCCCATCCCAACTACACACTGACTCGGTTACTCACAGACTGTGCTCATGGACAGAGGAAAGAAGGCTGGTTGGGTCGTCAAAACCCAGAGCATGTCTTTTGTATAGATCATCTGAGCATCTGACCGGCCCTTAGTTCAAACACTTCCTCTGGATTGCTACATCATTTGTGGCACTCAGTGTAAAAGGAAAATGCAGAGCCCCTTACTCAAAAATTAAGACTTTCAACACAGCAACTGTAGAATCAAACCAAGCACAGGCCCCTCTAAGTGCAGGACGCCCAGGGAAGCTGCCCCCCCTCCCCACTGCGCTACCAAGAAAGAGAGCAGAGAGCAATTCCCCTCCCTCTTCTACCATCCCTCCCTGAGTCCTTGGAGAAAGCGGAAGAGAAAAAATCCAAAGAAGGAAGAAAAAACAAAAAAGGAACATAAAGGAAAATTCTCTGCACATGAAGCATTCTAAAACCAGAGCTGGTCTGGTTTTTAATGGAGAAACACGCATCTCTGCTTTCAGTCGGAATTATAATCAGAATTCATCAAAATCTCATTTCCATTTTGGTAAAAGGCTCTGGCGCATTTGAAGCTTGTAGAGCAGAGCTGGTCCCGGACCTTGCTCAGGGGCCGTGGGCTCGGCAGCAGTGACCATGGGACACAGCCCCACGGGGAGAGTCCTCCATGCACCTGCTGCCCAACCTTGGGCCGGTCAGTCAAACACTCTGGGCTTAAGTCGTCCTCTCAAGCCAGCAGCTAAGAGTGTCAGCACTGGTGGCCAAAAAGGCCAATTATGGACAATCCCAATTTTGAATGGGAGGAGGACAGACTTCAGAGCCCACGTCTCAGAATGACACGGTCAACAAATACTGTCCTCATACATCTCGGTTCCCCCAACGCGATAAAGGGCTTTGAGTATTCTGGGCAGGTCAGTTTCACTCCTGCTGTCTTTGAAAATAACATACCCAGTGATCCCAGGCACAAAACACACAGGAGAGAAATCACCCATCTTAATCCAGTTCCCACTGTACCTTTCAGCATCTATTTACCAGAGACCCTGAGTAAGTCTACAACGAATAAACCTAGAGACCAAACCTGAAAATCCATTTTAAGAAAATGTTCCAATTTGCTTCCTCTTCATTTGTGAATACTTACAGGGTTGATCGAAGAATCTGGATTAATCTGCAACATGTAAATGTTGTCCGTAGAATATTGGAAGAGTCCATAATACGGATTCAACATTTCATGGCACAATAAATAAAGCCACTCCCTAGGAACAACAACAAGGAAAGCCATTTTATACGTGTGAAAACGTCCGGTCTTAGGTCTTACCAAAAGGACGGAGTCTCTGTCCCTAGAAGGCCACTGGCGGGATACCCTGCTCTGAGAGAAGGTGACCTGCACAGACTGGGAAGTAACAACGTGCTTCTGGTGGAATGAGAGATGGCTTTTCTGGCCCAGACCCGCACAGCTCTGAAGCCGAGGAAGACCTGCGGCAGACGAGAGTCAGGACCGCCTCCCGCGGGCAGTGTTCTCGACAGTTACCTTGTCAGCTTTCCTGCACCTCAGCTAGGATTCTCTCTGCTACTGTGCAGAGATCCACATCTCAGGTGATGACGTTCACGATGCAGTAATAACGGACAAAAGTGCAGTAAGAAGGACTAAGATCCTACTTTTATTTTAAGAAGAGTGTGCGTGCGTGCACATATACACAAAACAGTAAAGATATCTACACAGAGCAGAGAGAAGGAGGTGGAGGATTTACACAGACACACTGACAGTGGTTAACTTGAGAATTAGCATTCTGGGGCATTTTCAGTTTTCTTTTGCTTCTTTCTAGGAAGTTTTTAAATTTCCAATTGTAACATGTTATCAACACTTAAGTGAGGAGAAGATATTTTACAGTCTGGGGAGATGGACTAAGAATGACTTTTGCCTTTCATAATCTTCTATCTTGTTGAATTCTTACCTTTTGCCATAAACATTTATTGCGTTTTTGTTTTTTTTTTTTTTTTTTGAGAGAGAGAGAGAGAGAGAGTGTGTGTGTGTGTGTGTGTGTGTGTGTGTGTGTGTGTGTGTGCTCACAAACAGGGAAGGGGCAGAGCGAGAGGGAGAGCGAGAATCCTAAGCAGGTTCCAGGTCCAGCGCAGAGCCGGAGCCCGATGCAGGGCTTGATCTCACGACCCTGAGATCCTGACCTGAGCCAAAATCAAGAGCCAGACGCTCACACAGGTGCCCCAACATTTATTGCTTTTATAATTTAAAAAATAAGCTTAATACTTAACTAAGATGAATTCTAAGAATTCTAAAATCTGGATGGGATATCTAAGAATAAATTATTTTCAGAATTCCTGTATATTCCAATCATTTCATTATTTTAAAAAAGCCCCAAATTAGAACCAATCAAACAAAACAAGCACTCTCAATAGAATCTGTAGGATTCCAGGGAAAATATGGGGAAAACCGTATACAAGCACCTGTGGTACTTCCTACAAAGACCCTTTTCTTTTTTCTATTCAAAACTCCTTTCAAATGGATAAATTTCACTAAGATAAACAGCCCCAAGTTTTATTCTGGAATTTCTTACTCTGTTAAATAGAAAAGGCAGAGAATTGAGAAAGATTATGAAAGGATAAACACACGTGCAAATAATCCAAGAAAATGGAGAGAATACAGAAAAAAGGTTCAGACCACAACAAAATTATGTATCAAATTCAAAAGAACAGAAAGGAAGTGCCGGAAGGAATGAGACTCCAAATGTTACAAAATTCTTTACTAGAAAGGCAGAGTTCCCTATATAATCCCTATAAGACCTGGATTCATCCCCAAGTTTTAGAGTTTGGGTTTGAGAAGAGTCATTTTCAAAAGCCAAGGACCTACAACTGTCTAGACAGGAAGTGATAAAAATACAAGCAAACATTCTGACTGCGTCACGTGCGAGGTAGGGAGGCATGTTGGGTATATATTAAGGAAGTGGTAAGGGAAGAGCTAACTATACAGGCAAAATGGTTCTTTAACAATACAGGAAATGGTTCAGAACCAAACACTGGGGAAGTGAGTGTAGACTGATTCTCATCGACCAGATAATGAATGCAGGCACACATACGTGGGATTTAAATCTCTCTATAGCTCTCTGAGATACGTCTGACCCCCTGTAGACGTGAGGAAGGATCTGAGGGGTGAAACAATGCAAGACCCAACTGGAGGCAGGAAGCCAGAACTCACAGCTCTTTCCACGAGAGCACCGTGTCAACCAAGGGAGCACCACAAAGACTTTTCCTCGTGTGGAAGACGATAAAAACGGGATACACAGAAAGAACAGAACTCCGACCACATGAAACCAAGCTATTCGCATGTAATACCAGCCACGCAAAGCAACAGTGGTAGGTTGAAACAGTTCAGGATACTGAATTTCTGAGACTATAAATGAAATAGCATAGAAGAGAAAATGCAAGGAGTCTGATTTGAATTGCTGGGGCAAATATGAATGTGTAAGTAGGAAGATTCTCAGCTACGAAGGGGGACAGAAAGCCTAATCCTCTTGCCCGGAGACAACTTGTGTTATCAAGGGCAAACAGAAGATACATTTGCTAAGAGAAAGATGGTTTCTGGAATCAAGATCGAGAAGTTCAAGGAAGAATCTTGGGACAGTCTTGAAAGGAAAAATGATTCCCATGGAGAGCTGGAGCCAATGTGAGCTCACTGCTAGGCATGCCTTTCTGCACCCTTTATCCCAAGTGGACTCGGCGAGAGTGTGGGAGGAGGGCAGAGACAGGAAGTGGGGAAAATGGTGGAGGAATGACTCCATCCAGGGCCAAAGGGCAGATTGTGACTTCTTGCTTTTTCATTCTTTTCTTTAGGCTGCTGAAAAAAAAAAAAAAATCCCAGCTCTACCCAGAAACCAATGAGACTACCTGTAATGCTTATCAGAACATAATTTTTCTTGGGGTAACTGCTGTAGGGCTGAGAATTTGCCCCAAATGGAGAGCATATGACATTGTCCTGTCCCCTGACGTCCCAAGATACACCCTCATGGGAGCACGGGCCTCCTTGGTAGCCTCTACCAGAACTGGGGTTTTAGGATTATTTTTGTAATTCTTTCATTAATGTCTGTACCTCATCAGATTGAGAACAACTTTGGATGGGGGCTTTGGAGGGGTGAAGGGGGAAAAGAACATGTTACTTTGCTCACTGTTGCATCCCTAGTGCCTAGTACATGGTAGAGTCTTGACATTTAATGGTTAATGGACGAACACTTAATTCTTACAAGAGCCTACAAATTACACGGGTGTCCTTGAGGAAGATTCAGTCATGTGAAGACCCCATCATAGCGATAGATGAGAATTTTATTTTCTCATTTTATATTTTGTGACCATGGAATCAATAAATGAATACGTTACGATAACATCAAAATATAAAAAAGTGCCAGAGCAGTGCTGCCGCTGTGGACGACAGCATGGAAGTCCCCCCAAGAACTTGAAATAGAAACACCGTGTAATCCAGTAATTCCACTACTGGGTATTTACCCAAAGAAAATGAAGACGCTAATTCAAGACATCTTACGCACTCCTATGCTGACTGCAGCATTATTCACAAGAGCCAAGATATGGAAGCAGCCTCAGTGTCCACGGACAGACAAACAGCGAGAGGAGACGTGGTGTACACACCCCAGGGAATGTGAATCATAAAGGAGGATGAGATCCAGCCATTTGTGACCACATGGATGGACCCAGAGGGTATGATGCTTAGTGAACTGAGTCAGAGAAACACAAATACCATATGATTTCACTTCTACGTGGAATCTACAAAATAACAACAGAACAAACGAACAAAGCAGAAACAGACCCGTAAAGACAGAACAGATGGCTGCTGGAGGTAAGGGGGCTGGGGGGCACGAAATGGGTGAAGGCGGGTGGGAGGTGCGGGAATGAGGACATCACGGCAGGAAAGGCACAGCACGGGGTCACGGTCAGGGGCAGTGCGGCAGTGCTCGCTGTGGGTGACAGGAGGTGGCCACACTGTGGTGAGCAGAGCATCCATGCTTATGGAACACGACGCTGTACACCTGAAACTAGTGTCACATTGTGCGCCAGGTACACTGCAATGACAAAACCAACAACTCGGACATGAGCAAGTAAAACTAAATAACTGAACTGTTCAGAGCTGCCGCTTCTGTTCACGTTAAGAAAACGTGCTGAGGGGCCTGGGTGGCACAGCGGTTACGCGTCTGCCTTCGGCTCAGGGCGTGATCCCGGCGTTATGGGATCGAGCCCCGCATCGGGCTCCTCCACTATGACTGCTTCTTCCTCTCCCACTCCCCCTGCTTGTGTTCCCTCTCTAGCTGGCTGTCTCTATCTCTGTCGAATAAATACAATCTTTAAAAAAAAAAAAAGAAAAAGAAAACATGCTGAGGCCTGGAAGTCGAAATCTCCCAGAAGTAGGGGGAAAACAAGCCAAGACGGGAAATAAAAGGAAAAGAGGAGAGACCTGAAGGGTCCATCCACAAAGTCCAGCTTGGAGTAACAGGCACTTTAGCAAGAGCAACGCAAGGAAACGGAGGAAAGGAAACTGAGAGCAGGAAAGAGCCACTGCTTTGGCGGACCCTTGTCGAGAGGGGCTCTTCTGGGAACTGGGGAGTCGGTGAGAATGGGACGGCTCCCGAGTGCACGGGCCGTGGCTGTGGGCCACGCAGGCCAGGGCCAGGGGTGATGTGGGGAACTCAAGGGCAGGGAAGGACCCGGGGGGGGACGGGACGTGTGAGCAGACCCCAGACTACAGAGGGAAAAGCTATGTGACAGTCTTGGGACACTCTAGGCAGAGGGGACGTGAAGGCAAAGGCCCAAAGCAGGCCACAGTGAGAATGCAGCGGCCAAAGGGGAGAGGCCGTGGGCCAGGCCTGAGGGCACCTGTAGGGGGTAAGCTGGGGGCCTGGGATCAGGGGAGGGCCAGCAGAGTCTCCAGAAAGCTGCAGTGGCCTATGCAGGACAGTGAGAAGCAGTGGGGCGGGGGGGAGCGGCCGCCATGTAGCAGTCAGGAGTGAGGACAGGGAGCCTGAACGGGGAGCCGGGGAGGCAGAGGGGCCACCGGTGGTCTGGGCAGGGTTCCCTGGGGAGGACCGTGGATGGATGGGCTCTGGGAGGGGGTGAGGGCGGGCTGGGCACTAAGGAAGGAGAAACAAGAAGCTAGTATGAGGGGCCATCAGAGATTCGGGCATTAGGTTTTGGAGGGTTTACAAACCCCTAGAAAAGCCCAGTGCAAACAAGTGCAGTGTGGAGGGAAGTGAGGGGCGGGGTACAGGTGCAGAAACAGAACCCAGGGTGCACTCAGGTGACCCCGGGACTGAGCCGGGGGCTGCCAGTGCTCCGGGGTGAGGAGTGCCCGCACAGGGGACCGGCAGCGAGCCAGGAGGCAAACAAAGAGAAGGTGATGTCCCAGAACCAAATGGAAAAAGTGCTTCGAGAACAGGGAGTGACCAACGACGTCAGGTGCTGCTGACACACCAGGAGAGATAAAGGCCGCAGAGTCCTCACAGGGTCTGGGGAGATGTAGGCCCGGGGGAGCCCTTGACACAAGGGGCTTCAGAGGGCATAAAGGTTTGCTGGGGAGGGTGCGGGGGGCAGGTGTGCAGAGGAAGCGAGGGATGTGGAAGCAGGGCTGGGGATGCGCACAACTCTTGCGAGTGGTTCTGCTCTAAGGAGAATGGAGAAACAGGTCAGTGACTGAGGGAGGAGCGTTTTTGAACGAATTTTTGCTTTTCCTAGAACTTCTCATTGTTTTTCCTTTTACTTTGCTCTATTTCCCTTTAGTGTCTCCTTAAAGCATAGACAGGAAGGGGATACAGTGTCCAGGGAAGGTGTGGGGGGCACACAAAAGAAGTGCGTCGTCGTAGCACACGCGTGTGGGGATGAGACTGACCCAAGAGAAAGGAACATTCTGAGGAAATGAGAGAGACGCAGAGAACAGGAGGAGCACGAGGACCTGGCCGCGGTGTGCAAGGGGCAGGGCTGCTCTCCTACGGGAACACACCTGGGCCATTCAGGACCACACAGGGCATATGGGGCCACACGGGTCTAGATGCTGGCAGACTGGATATTTGATGGCAGTGAGGAAATATTCTCTACTTTGCTTCTGTGTCCTCAGTTAAAGTGAGGCAAAGTCAGCAGCAGAGAGCGAAGGTGGGCGGGAGCGAGGGAGAAGTCTGAGGAAGCGCATAGGTGGGATTCGAGAGAAGCATAGCTCGGCTGCAGAGGCTGCTGAGACGTCCCGGAGGCTTGTGGCCCCGAGCTGGAGAGAGGCCAGTGGCGTGGAGGGCATATTCCTCCAGCCACCCACCACTGCTCAGCAGAGGCTCGGCAGTGGACTGCCCGGGATGGGACTGTGTGGAGTCAAGGTTTTGCCGGACAAGTGCAACAAATGGGAAAAAGAACAAGGGAGTGATGATGGTGGTGGATTTCAAGTCGGCAGGAAGGATGGACGGAAAGGGGGGAGAGAAACAGAGAGAAGGCGGTAGACTCTGGATGATGGGTGGTCCTGGATGGGGCTAAATAACTTCTGGTGAAGGAAGGACTAAAATCAGATTGTCATCAGACCACCGCTCAGTGACACCGGGTGCTGGAAGACAGGACAGCAATGCCTTCAAAGGTCTGAATGAAAATTATGTTCTTTCTAGAAGTCTATAAAAGAAAGCGAACTATTAGTCAAAGTGCAAATTAACAGACATTTTCCATAAGACCTTGGAAGAGTCACCTCCCGCAGGCCCTTCCTAAGAAAGCTACTTAAGGATATACTCCAGTGACACGAGGGAGAAAACCAAGGAAGAGGAAGCTATGGGATCCACAAAACAATGCTCTCACCCAGGAAAGCTGTGAAGGCCCATGACAACGACTGTGCAGAAGGCCCAGAGAACCACCGGTCAGGACTGGACACTCACCACGAGGGAGACACATGAAGAAGAGGGTGGGTGGGGGATGGCAAAGATGAAGCTTAATGGGGCAATAAAGACAAAGCCTGGTTTTTTAAAAAAGAAGACAAACATTAAGAAATTCTTGGAAAAATTAAAATTTGTTCAAAAGGCTAAAATAAACTCGAGAATACCACTTAACGCCTCAGTGAACAATATTTACGTGGTCATCATAATACAAACAACGCACTGATTTTCAGCTCTTCAAAGTAACAGGTAGACAAGCACAGGCTACAGAACAGACCATCAGTCTCCAACCTGGACGATGCAGAAGTACGCCAGATGCCAGGATGTAGGAGGTGAAGGGGGAGGACTCCTGACGGGGAAGTCAGGATGATTTATGTCCTTTTTGCTTATGAAAAAGAGGTCAAGAGACCATGTCTCTAGTTGACAAACCAAAAATAATGGTGAGAACACATTATGTAGAGTTGCAAAGACAATGAAAGAAGATTTACAAACAGCGACAGCACCAAACCAGGAAGTGAGAGTATGACATGAGATCCTCCCCACCGGCACTACCCAGCCTACCTGTGTCTATGACCCTACAGCCTCAAGTCAACGCATAATGTCTGAACGTGGCCAGTTTAGTGACATAAAGTCACCTATTAGAAGAGACAGTGGAAAGAGCAAAAAAGGCAGCTGTCTCAAAGGTGTAAAGAGCTAGGATAGGAAATAGCAGTTTTTCATTCTTCTATTTTTAAGATCATTCGTAGGAATGATTTTGACCTACGCGCCCCTGTGCAAAATTCCTTTGACACAAGTGCCCCGGAAGTCCTCTCCTGGGAAAAGCAAGGCTGCCTGGCTCCCAGACTGACCAGGTCCCTCGTGTTTCAGGTTCGGAGCTCCCAGATGAAGTGGGGGATGGGGAGGGGGGCTGAAAAGTTTTAAACCTATCTTTCCAAGAAGTAAATTCAGGGTGAAGGAGATGTGCGTTCCAGTGGCTGTGACACAGCGTCGCTCCCAGGAGCACTGAAGGCCACGCGGGGGTCCTGACCAGCCCAGGACAAGCGCCCTCCGAACACCTCCCGTCCCGGCAGCGCAGAGCAGAAGCAGGGCCGGCCCAGCACTCACCTCGCCACGCCGCCATAATCCAAGCCTTCTTCTCCCCGGAACTTCACCATCAGCCGCTTCTTCAGATCCTTCGGCCGCATCTTCATGATCTGGCGGTAAGACTCCTGCTCGGCAAGATGACAGTGTCAGACACAAGAACAGGTGGCATTCTTACAGCTACAGAAAGCTGAACGGTTGCCGGTAATGGAGCCCAAATCAGGATGCACATTCATTTAAATGTGAGTCTGATCCGGTTCCTATTCAGACTGTTGATTCAGTGTCTGGTGTCCAGTACGTGCCGGCTCCTGTCGCCTGATCTCCCCGGGTCTCCCTCAGAAACAACAAGGCAGCCCGTGCTGGGCAGCACCCACCGAAAGGGGACACACACACCCATTTTCAGCACAATTGCTAAAGGCTTAACAGCAAACATCCTCACTAGAGCCCATGTTCTCCACACAAATTAATTTTAATGTGGCCATACTAAGAATAACTTACATATTTTAGTTATTTTTAAGATTTTATTTATTTATTTATTTATTTATTTATTTGTCAGAGAGAGTGAACACAGGCAGGGGGAGCGGCAGGCAGAGGGAGAAGCAGGCTCCCCACTGGGCAGGGAGCCCAATGCGGGGCTCGATCCCAGGACTCTGGGATCATGACCTGAGCCGAAGACAGACGCTTAACCAACTGAGCCACCCAGGCGCCCCAACTTATATGATTTAACCAAAATGAAGATGTCCCTAGAGAATCTGAATAGTAAAAGAATTCTGAGCCTGTTTTTATATCTGAAGTGAAGAATCACAAGATTTCCAGAGTCAAAAAAGCAAAAAAAGGTTTAAGTAAGACATACAGTAGCTTACCCAAAACACAGAGAACAGGTGGCCAGCCTAGCCTTCCCCAGATTCAGTATTTTGAGTGGAACTAGCTAAATGTTTGTATATATTTTCAATGATAAGGCACTTGAGAATCTTTTCATGCTTTAAATTTAATGTAATTCAAGCTTTAGCATCCCAAGAGGGAAAGAGGATGCTGAGTGGAAATGATCTGGCAGCAACATGTCAATAATTCAGCGCTTTTCTCTCCCCGACAACCATTTAAGACGGCTCAATGGCCATTCTGGCCAATCCGTCCATTCACCCAACACTGGCTGCGCACGGGCGTCGAGCCTGGCCCTGGGCGCTTCCTCAGAGCCCCTCACCGTGCAGACCGCACTGGGCTCCCTCAGCCCCGGTCCTCACCCTCCATGCCCCTCCCCCAGCCGCTGCAGCCCAGCAGGGATCTCAGTTCAGTTCTTACTCAGTTTCCTTTGATCACTTTTTTTTTTTTAAGTTCTTTTTTTTTATTTATTTATTTGACAGAGAGAGAGAGACAGCCAGCGAGAGAGGGAACACAAGCAGGGGAGTGGGAGAGGAAGAAGCAGGCTCCCAGCGGAGGAGCCTGATGTGGGGCTTGATCCCAGAACGCCGGGATCACGCCCTGAGCCGAAGGCAGACGTTTAACGACTGCACCACCCAGGCGCCCCTCCTTTGATCACTTCTGCCAGTGACTCCACAAAGGCAGGCAAGATATGGCCCAAACATCACTGAGATTTTACCTTCCAATCATCTTCCTTGGGAAAGGGGCCTGTCTGCAAGAGGGTCCTGCCTGTTTAGTGGCCTTGATCCCACCAGAGGGCTGTATGAAGGACACAGCACCCTTTTCAGGAACCACCTGATCTTCCTATTTCCAGAAAACACATTACAAGTATGGTGGCCAATTGGCCACTAAGCTTCTCTGAGGAGGCAAAGCCATTGGGTGAAACTCCGTGCAAGGCAATAGAAGGAATGGCTGGTTCTGAAGAAACCATGCAGATTGCGGGAATATATAACCTGCACAGAGCAGATAAGAGGACTGGCAGTATTACTTAGTACTAGTTTCCATATAAATCTCTTTATTTTCACTTCAGAAGCTCTTGAGCTTTTAAACTCCTACCAAAGGAGAAAATAATCTGTCTCCCTACGTGGCTATTGGTCCTGAAAAAGCCCTGCAATTCACTGAGTAATAAAATCAAGACCCAGGGGCGCCTGGGTGGCAAAGCGGTTAAGCGTCTGCCTTCGGCTCAGGGCGTGATCCCAGCGTTGTGGGATCGAGCCCCACGTCAGGCTCCTCCCGCTATGAGCCTGCTTCTTCCTCTCCCACTCCCCCTGCTTGTGTTCCCTCTCTCGCTGGCTGTCTCTATCTCTGTCAAATAAATAAATAAA
>NC_048227.1:5625158-5699844 GCF_002007445.2 Ailuropoda melanoleuca
ATAAAATAAAATAAAATAAAATAAAATAAAATAAAATAAAATAAAATCAAGACCTGAAGGGGCGCCTGGGCGGCGCAGTCGGTTAAGTGTCTGCAGGTCATGGTCCCAGGGTCCTGGGATCGAGCCCCGTGTCGGGCTCCCAGCTCAGCGGGAAGCCTACTTCTCCCTTTCCCCCCTGCTCCTGCTCTCTCTCACTATCTTTGTCTCTCTCTCTCTCTCTCTAAATAAAATCTTAAAAAAAAATCAAGACCTGAAACACCAAACAGAAAGAAGAACTCACTGTCTGTTAACAGGGTTGAATAGTCTATGCCTCACTGCTGCTCGCACTGAATTCCATACCTCGAATATTTCTTCTCTGGATACTTCGATGCGGCAATGACCAGCTTGGGGCTGCTGGAGTGAAAGTTCATGTCTGAGGACCTTCAGCTTCTGGACTAAATCTCTTTCATATCTCTGGGCAGGAAGCTCCTCATCTTCCACAGAGCCCTCGCTGGGCAATGGCAGCGGCTGGCTGGGCTCCTTTAGTTGGCACTGGTGACTTGAGAGGAAGAGAAGCATCAAGGTCACTTCAAAAGTAGCGGCCAAGGGAGCTGCAAGCAATGACCCCCATTCGGACCAGGTGAGAGTTCGTAACACAGAACTCTAAGGCCACTCACAAAATTCCAGGAAAATCAAGGACGAGGACGAGTAGAGGGATGAAGTGGCATTTGTCTTGTTCAGGTTCTGCCACCAAGGTCAGCTATCAATGAGAAGGGCTACGTGGGCTCTTACGTTCTGGAGGACATGACAAACCCGGGACACTGAACGTGGGATCCAAGATAACTCCCAGTTCCAAGTTGTCCTGGAATGGCGGGCACGAGAAAAGACTCCGGCGAAAAGCACTGCGGACAGCACAGCCCTTCCTGCCCCTTGCTCGAAGGGCCACACACTCCCTCAGAGCGCCGCATGCGGAAGCTTCAAGAATGGAGCTGTACTAAGACTGCCCTCTCGGTGAATTTTATTTAGGCTGCAAGCAAGAAAAGGTGGCAACAATACAGCTCAGAACAGCTCACAGCTTACTTGAGAGTCTGAGACACACACCTGTCCACCAACTATTTATCCTATTTTCCTTAATGCTTATTCTCCACTAACAAGGCAGTAGGTAAATTGAGAGAAATATTAGAAAACATTAAATTATAAATGTAAGAGGTCAACAAAGATTGTGTAAAAGTCTTACTTCATGATGTGATGTAATCTTGGGTCTGTAAACTGGGTGGTTCGGTTATTATGGTCTACAAAATATATTCTCCCCGAAACTGTACTTCTGACTTCCCAACCTGGTGGCAGTGGTCCAAGTTCATCGCAATTCACACTGTTAAGGTCTCTACCAAAATGGAAGATAACAGAGAGGTTTGTCCATCTGCATGTCAAGGCATAAGACCAAAAGCTTCAGCGAGAGGAACCACAGGAGTCCCTGATCAGTGAGGCCATGGCCCAGTTCCGCTAAGAGGGACAGTCATGGTGCTACTTACGCCGAACTCCCACTGAGTCCGTTGCGAGTGGCAGCGACACCCAAGAGATAAAAACGGAGCCCTCAGAGCCTATAACTGTGACGGGGAACCTGGTCCACCGGGGAACCTGGTCCACCGGGGAACAGCATTTCTTACACAAAAGAGGGCCAAGTAGCAGGAAGTAGCTGATTGCTGTCAGAAAACTACCTAATTTTACAAGTTATGTTAAACGCCCCAAGGTCACAGAGGTGTCTTCACTGAAAAGCTCCCAGAAGCACAAGTTTAAAGCTCAGGGGGACATTTTAACACACCTTTAGAATCTCTCGGTTCTGAGCAGGGGCACTGGGAAGCGGCGTTCTCGTGCTTTAGTGGGCTCTGTTCCCCAAGTGGTTCTGACCCTAACCTCACGGTTACTGATTTCAATACAGTCCAGTCACGTGGGAGCACAACATCACTGACCAGGTCACTTGTCTAATTAGCACAAAACCTGACAGTTCTTACAGTGGGTACTAAAGAGACACCTCATTCATTCGCAGGTAATATTTCCATTCTAATTATAGATACTAAATTTTAAATTCAACAGAGACTTGGAAAGTCAGCAACAGGAAGCTTGTTCTCAGATGAAACAAATTATGAATAGAAAGGAAATGAGCATTACTAAAAATGTTATTAGGTAGTAATGCTATTCTAAACCAAAACAAATTTTGAAAAGAAAGGCAAAACAAAGAAAAAAAAAAAAAAAGAAACTTAACTCCATTACGGGATGGGGGAGGGGCGGGGGTCTCTCTGACCTGGGCTCAGATGTATGGCCTTGTAGAAGGAATTCGTATAGAAAAGCTTCATCTCCCCCAGGAATGGTCCCCAAGGGACTGAGGCAATAGGGACAGTAAAGTAGAAGAGAGAAAGGGTAATAGAGTCTTTATATTTCCTTGGTAACATTTTCTGATGGAAAATTTTCAGCACATAAAAAGTAGAGAGAGACCATTAATGAATAACCCACTTTGACCATTACCAACTCATCGTCCACCTATTTCAAACACGCCCCTCCCTACTCGCTCCCCACTTCCCGGCCCCGATTATCTGAAGCAAACCCCAGCCATCCCATCATTTCATCCATCGATTATTTTTGGTTGAAAATGACAGCAACACACCTTGAAGGGCTCACTGGGTTTTAAGCAAGAGCACGGTTGATTTCATATAGGGGCGAGGGTCTTTCCAGTTACGTGATCTGATTTCAAGATCCAGGCCTGCTCTCTTAAGGACCCACTTGTGTGACAAGAGCAGTTGCCTGGGTACCAAGAGGAGTCTGAAGGGGGCAGCAGAGCTGGTGCGACTCTAACCCAGAGAGCCTGAGTCCAAGCCCTTGTGACTCATCCTCTCTGTGCTGCCACTCTTCTTCCAGCCCAAGGGGTGCTACCATCCAGCGGGGGCGGGGGGGAATGTCCCCCCCGAGCTGCTGGAGAAAGGGCTCTGACCATGCACATTCTAGAAAACCCACCTTGGTATCCTGGGGTCGTGCCATGTGCTAACTCCAGTCTGTGTGTGCAAAAAGTAAACTTGGCCCTGCACCGTCGTTCTTTGTTCTGCACAAGAAATCAGAGGAGGGGGCTAGTTAGATTCAATTCCAAGGAGAGTTGTCAAAGAATCCTCTCAGCGCAGAGTCTAAGCTTCCTCTCGGTATTCTTCTGAATCACCGAGACGAGAGTGGTGAGCTTCTGCCGGACCTGCTCACTTCGCGAGCCCTGTGCGAATATTTGGGCGGCTGGCCCTGCTCCCTGCTCACACCTGCGGAGACAGTGCTCCCCTTCCCCGGCCACACCCCATGAGACTCAGGATGTGTAGCCACCTTCGTCCCGCCCCCGGTCACCTCCGGCCGTGCTCCTGTCTGCTATTATCTGCACATCTCTATTATATTTCTCCTTCACTGGGTTCTCCTCTCCGGGGCGGTCAGATGGGCCCTTCTTTCCCTCGTACCCAGCGCAGTCCCCCCGCCCACATTCACATCACAGAGCGCTACACGTACCCTCATCCAGCCCACGCATCATCCTGCATTTTTTTGGGTCTTCATTTGCCTAAAATTTTCACACCATTGCTAAACTGGGAGAGTGGAGCAATTGCTGACAAATTCATGATTTATCACCACCTTTTTTACTTGTCTGCATCCTGACACAGCCGGCGTAGGGCACGGCTCCGCCAACGTCAGCACTCAGGGCGCGGACAGTCACTAAAAAAGGCTTCAACAAGGAGCCACGGCAGCCACCACGCGGGACGGCGGGGTCTATTCTCTCACCGTAGCCTTCGGGCAGTTCTGGTGACTGGTGGCCGTGGGGTCGGTTCTGAGGCGTCTGGAGGGACCCCCGGACCTCAGGATTTCGGAGTCGCTGCGCCTGGAGTCTTTGATCTTGACTCGGGGACTCCACGAACCTGCAGTCCCCTCCCCCCGCAGCAGCACCGGTACTGTCCGTGTAAGGGGCCGGCTCCTCCATGAAGCAGCTGAGTGGCCTTCCAGGCCCCGAGTCTTCATACACGGTTCTGAAAAGGAGAGGGGCACGGCGCACATGGTGACCCCGGCCCGAGATGCGCACCTCAAACCCCACCGCGACGCCCCCACACCCGCTTACTGGGCTTTCCCTCAATAGAGATGCCCCCAGTGCCTAGTTGTATGAAATTCGTTCTGTCCTATTTATACAGAAAGACAGACTTCTCCGTGAGGCACAAGCAGCCAAAGGGAGCCATATGTGGAGTGCTACCGAGGCACGTGCAGGATGCCATCCTCAGGGAGGGCTGAAGGATTAAAAAACCCAACCCTGTGCTATAAGAAGCTCGTGAAATGAGACTTCATTTTTCTTGCTTTAAAATCAAATCCAAATATTCCATTTTCCTTGTTACTTTACTCTATCATAGAAGTCCTGGTTATATAAAGTACTGCAATGACTTTTAAGTCCTCTCGAACACACATCTCTACCTCCTGAACAATTCTGAAGACAATTTACCTTAAAAGGCTATTCCCCTCACAAGTATTTTAAAAAAAACATCTTACACTGAGAACTTCCAAATATACACAAATTGAGAGACTATCTCCACAACCGCCTCCCCATACCGCCCCCGGGGCTCCTCACCCAGCTACAACAATGGCCAGCCCAGCTACTCCTCCACTCTCTCCCCTCCACTGGATTATTCTGAAACCAATCCCAGAGTGTTTCCCTTTCATCCTTAAATATTTCAGCATGTATCTTGAGAAGATAAGGACTTCTTCCATTATCACGACTAAAAAAAAGGATATTGATTTTTTTTTAATATCATCAAATATCAGTGTCCAGACTTCTCCAGTGGTCTCATTAATCAGCATCTAAACAAGGTCCCCACACTGCATTTAGTAGGTGAACCTCTTAAGTCTCTTTTATTATTAATTTGTAGATTCTCTTCCTTTTTATTTCTCTTGCGATGCAGTTGTCTACAGAGCGCCCCCTTCTGGATGCTGCTTAGTGCCTTCCCTTGGGGCTGAGCGTGCCTCCATCCTCTTGATTTCCAAGAGGTGTCTTAATGTCAGATTACCTCTCTTTTGTGGTGTTTTAGAAACTACTAATGATTACTGCCCCGCTCCATTAAGGCACTGGGGATCACAAAACTCTGATAGTGACCAATGAGTTTTTAAGGTGTTATTTTTTTAAGTGTTTTTTTCCTCAGTGTCATGGTAAACTCAAAAAAAAATTTTTTTTTTTTAAAGATTTTATTTATTTATTTGACAGAGATAGAGATAGCCAGCGAGAGAGGGAACACAAGCAGGGGGGAGTGGGAGAGAAAGAGGCAGGCTCATAGCAGAGGAGCCTGATGTGGGGCTCGATCCCAGAACGCCGGGATCACGCCCTGAGCCGAAGGCAGACGCTTAACTGCTGTGCCACCCAGGCGCCCCCAAAAAATTTTAATATATTTAATGTGTTTCCATCCATTGTAGTTATGACTCTTATTGACACTCAAACTCCCATCTTTGGCCAGTGAAAATCTCTTTCAGTTGGATCCCAAATCTTGTGGGTGCAACTCCACTAATCTTTACAGCTTCTTTTATAAACAGGGAAACCAAACCCCGCCTTTATCCCAAAGTCCTTTCCCGTGTGTCAAGCATTCAGCACGAAGGTGTGAAAGCTACTTTCAGGGAGTGCGAGAGCCCAAGGCAGCAGAGACGTGAGTGGGCACTGCCGTGGGGATACATACCCTTCATTCTCTAACAGTCCTCTGCAGTCTACCACAGAGCCGCCAGTGCCTATCCTGTCTCGTGTCTGTAAACTGACTAAAACAGAAAAGAACGTCTTGCATTAAAATCCAGTGGCATTTCATACAATTGTAATACAGTGAGCCATTGCGAATGTGTAACTTACGTACAATATTATCATACAAAGCGAGGGACACGTATATACAGAAACGTATCTACTGCTAGGCTCTCAAGTGTGAAGCATTTACTCCATTAGCTGCATGCCTCCGCATACTGCTTGGAACATTCCTGGTAAACGTGCAGAAGGGGGTGCTGTGTTTTCACCCTCCCCATAAAAATAACAGATTCACAACAGTCACTTCCTCTAAGTCACCTCATTTTTAAAGAAGATTTTTAATAAGGACTCAGAAAGCACTTTCAGTATCTGCGAAGTCTGGATGAACTTAAATATTTATCCTCTATCCCTACTATGAACAACAAAGACATTTATAAGATTGCTTCTACTCATTTTTCCCCTGGCACACCACTTCACGGAGAAAAAGAAGTCACAAACAGAAAAGCATTAAGTGAGAACTTTCTCATTATGACAGTTTTCAGGATGCGTACCCGCTGTTCATTTATTTTGAGTCAAGTCTCTTCAAGACAATGTCTGAAAAACTTGGGGTCCTAACTCACTCTGGTATGCTGCTGAAATACCAGGTTTCCTCCACCTCCTTGCAGTGTATACAGTCAACACTGGAATTACCCCAAAATGCTAATAAGATGGGGTGGATAACAGAACAAGCCACTTGACGGATAAATTGCTTCCAACGGGATACCTCCAGTCAACACTTGTAACTTCAGCACATTTGATTTTTCTTCCTCCTCCAAACTTCAATCCTGACTCTATAAAATTCCTATCACACGGAAGTCTTCCGAACTTTGCTTTGTACATACACGATAAGCCTTCCTGAAGAAACTAGTTCTCAGCCCTCGCATGTGTGGCCACCATTCTTACCATGTACGCTTGGAGGAGACAATGACAAATTAATCGTCCATGAATGAGGTGCTTAAAATTGTATTTGAAATGAAAACCCGAAATCTTTTTGGAGCCTCGTCATTTTAACTCAACTTGGGATGACGGGATGAAGGGAATTAGGAAAAATCATAAAAGCACACAAGATGAACGTTTTTGGTGCTGAAAAGATGGCCCCGGATGTGGCTTGTCCTTTGAAATCTGTCACTACTGTCACTGCCTGTGTGCGCTTTCTCAGTGATGAAGCGTTGAATGTTAATGTCTGTAAAAGCATCTCTTTATACAGATGAGAAAGTTCTTACCCACTATTTGGCCACGAACTGCATCAGTATCTGAGGGATTTAGTTTGCATAGATCCAAACGCTGGTCTGCAAACAAACAATTCAAAACTTAACCCAGGGAAATGTTAACTAGGGAGGAAGGCAGGAATTGCGTATTTCAGTATTCAAAAGAAAAAAAAAACCCAAAAAAGATGCCTCATAAGCCTTCCTCAGTTGTACTGAGAGGCAGGAAAGCATGTGGTTCTTACAGCCAGTGTCCTTCAGTCTGCTGATGGCGTTGGACAGCAGCCGCGCACAGCCCAGGAAGCCAGCTCCTTGCTTCTTGTGAATCTTCTTGTGGTTCCACACGCTGATGGTTATCGAATCCGTCTTCCCAACATACCTGCAAACGTGCAAGCTCCTTTTTAATTGTCTTTCCGGATTAGGATAGCCCACAGAGATTTAATCTGCCTGACTTGTTAGTACGAAAGAGTCCTTTTAACGTGATGGGGGCTCCCTATTCCACATCTAACAGGCACTCAATAAATACACACCTACTCCCTTCAGTGATCTGGGAAAAGGGTGACGCCCAGTTATAGAAGAAGCAAATGGGCATAACGACATCATGCCGATAATCTTAGAACAGAGATTCGCTGTATTTTCATAGTTTCAAAGGACGACAACATGATTCATAAATTCCCATCAATTAGGCTTTAATGTTGAATACCAGTTTGCACCAAGGGCTGCTTAGAAACCCACAGGTCCACCGGAAGCACACTACAGAGCACTAACTCAGACATTACACCCCCACCTACTTCTCCGTGCAAATCAGCCACAGAGGGCAGCTTTTGGGACAAGGAATGACCACCACTTTCCAAGCCACTTGGGATTCTTGAGTGTAACTGCAATGTGTCTTGGAATCCAGTTAACTAAAAATCTACCCAAACTCAGTGCAATCTGTATCATACAAAACCAAGAATCACTCCACGTTCCTTCGATGAAAACTTCTCAGCAGGGACGTGAAAACTTAGGTGTATATAAAACAGTGGTTTTCAAAGTGCAATCCATCTGAGGAATGAACGTAAGACATTGTCTGATGGTTGCATAGCCTGGTAGACGTTCAACCATGTCAAACTATGTTTTCTCTTGTAGAAAATCTACTTGTACTAAAAAGTGGGATTTCAAAGATGGAAATATATATAACACATATCTGCATAATAAATATGCACAATAATGCATTTTTTTAAAGATTTTATTTGTAAGTAAACTCTACCCCCAATATGGGGCTCGAACTCACAACCTCGAGGTCAAGAGTCCCATGATCCACTGACTGAGCCAGTCAGATGCCCCCAAAATAATGCACTAATTAATTAATAATGTCTGCCTTCGGCTCAGGTCATGAGGATTGAGTCCCCGCATCAGGCTCCCTGCTCAGAGGGAGTCTGCTTCTCCCTCTACCCTTCTGCTCTGCTCATGATCTCTCTCATTCTCTCTCTCTCAAATAAATAAATAAAAGCTTTAAAAAAAATAATAAAGCTCTACAACCAGGTTTAGAGCTTCACTGGAAAAGACAAAAAACAAAACAGAGTAGCATACAGAGGACCTGAACTATGGCCCCTTTTTTCCTGTTAGCATGGCCAAGAGACAGAAAAGTTTGAAAACCGCAGTTATGGAAGCAAACCATGAAGGGGCGCCTGGGTGGCTCAGCTGGTTAAGCGACTGCCGGCTCAGGTCATGATCGTAGAGTCCCAGGATCAAGTCCTGCGTCGGGCTCCCCGCTCAGTGGGGAGTCTGCTTCTCCCTCTGACCTCCCCCATCTCATGCGTTCTCCCTCTCTCTCTCTGTCTCAAATAAATAAATAAATAATCTTTTTAAAAAATCCATGAAAATGTCAAACGCAAGAAATTCCAAGTATATGGATTCTAAAATCAGGCAGTATGTATCCATTTAGCCATCCGCTTTTGTTATCAATAAGAAATTGGTAACTCATTTTTATCTTTATTATTAAATGCTTCTCTTAAAAGCTAGATACCTACTTTCCTGGGGTTCCCCAAATTTGCTTATAGAATATTTGACTCACAGATCATAGTGCTGGTTCCATTTGGGGTCCAATGTGTTTTTCACAGTGTCCGTTGAGTGGCACTGCCCAGATCCGTCCACCACAATCTTTGCAAAGGGGTCGGGGAGTCCTGGAGGAGAGGGGACAGCCACACCTGGATGAGACTACAGATCCATCCATGGGACACAGAACGTGGTGTTACAGGCTGCAGAGAGCTTCAGGATTATCTAATTTGGTGAAGATCACCCCAGGGCATTTTATTCTCTGCTTTAGGGTTAGTTTGATCAGCAAAATAAGTTATTGCTAGTGAGCTTCCTAAAATAGGCAACCCAGTATGACATCATTCTCAGATTTTTAGAGGCTAGAAAATGATAAAAAAAAAATAGGCTTAAATTCAAACTTTCATTTCTGATGATCACTAAGTGGTCTAATTAAATGGAAGAAAAGGGGTCTATAATTAATTGTATTTAAAACTTTCTAGAAAATAATACCTAGAAATCTTGTTTACTGATCTTTGTCTAGTTTATGCACAAAAGTGTTCACCAAGTCTTAAACCGGTAGATTCCTCAATGGATTCATACAATCTGAGAGGTCGCAAGGTTAGGGCTTTAAAGATACACCTGGACGGGGCCACTCCTCCGGAGCTTGCCGGCTACTCGAATAAAGTCCGAAAGCCTGAGTTTAAAGTGTGAATAATACCACTTAAGAACCGAGCAGCATTCTTGTGAGCATCAGAAAGACTGAGAAATTTCATGCTGCAGGCACCTGCTTTAGAGTGGGTGAACTTTTTTAAGCTAAGCGGTGATTTCTTCCTGCAGAAAAGGATCCTCTTGCTCTTTTTTGCACGTTTATTTTTTTTTACACTTCCTTTCATTATGAGGCTTTCAAAATGTGATTTAATTTCTAAAATTTGACTAACAATTTGACTCAAACCCAGCTATTTTATAGAAAAAATGTCTCGTGTGTATTTGAGCTGAGAACACTTCAAAAGAAAGGAATCTATTAATGGGCGGAAAGACAGAAAACAGGGCGCGGCCGGCACAGGGAATGAGAGACAGTCTCTCTTGTATGATTATGAACTCCGTGCCTCGCAGCTAAGGTAAGCCTCTCCGTGGTAGTCAACCTGGAAATGAAGTTGGTCAAACCATGGATCTATTCAGCAAAGGGCAGAACTCTTCCGGGGAATATACCCAGGGGTTTTTTTTTTTTAAGTTTATGTTGCAAAAACGTGAGGGGGGCGCCTGGGTGGCACAGCGGTTAAGCATCTGCCTTCGGCTCAGGGCGTGATCCTGGCATTATGGGATCGAGCCCCACATCAGGCTCCTCCACTATGAGCCTGCTTCTTCCTCCCACTCCCCTGCTTGTGTTCCCTCTCTCGCTGGCTGTCTCTATCTCTGTCGAATAAATAAATAAAGTCTTTAAAAAAAAAATGTGAGGAATATTACTATTGTAAGACAGCAAAAGCGGGCATGTACTTACTGAAGAAGTCTTTCTTTGCAAGGTTCTTGGCACATAATACTGAAAACAAACAGAAATCTAGGGTTAGCATTTATGGAGATGTTCACAGCTAGTTGCTAAGGACTGGATTGTGTTGCCCCCTCCCCCAAAGTACCCTCAATTAATGTCAAAGCCCTAACCCAACGTGACGGTGTCTGGAGGTGGGACCTTTAGGAGATGCTCAGATTTAGATGAGGTCATCAGGGTGGGGCCCTAGTGGTGGGATTAGCGCCCTGACAAGAAGAGACCCCACAGCTTGCTCTCGCTCTGCTCTCCACGAGAGGACACAGCAAGAATGTGGCCGTCTTTATGCCACAAGCTGGCCCTCACCAAGACCCCCATCTGCCAGCGCCTTGACCTTGGACTTTTCCAGCCTCCAGAACTGTGAGAAATAGATGTATTTAAGCCACGCATTCTGTGGTATTTTGTTATAGCAGCACAAACGACTGAGACACAAGTCTGTATTTGCAATGGGAAAAAAAACCTAGAAATTATCTCTGCCAAGGATTATCTTTCAAATTTAGTGCGACACTAAACAAAAAACCTGACAACTAAAAAGTATTTTCTCCTCCAATTGAGAACCAAGTATAACAAATATGTTTTCATTTAAACTTTAAATGTTAAACATACAGAGATAAATTTATCAATATGCTCTTATAACCACATAGGATCACATGAATGCCAATTCAAATTAACACCTACAGTATTTACTTTATAGCTACTGCTAACAGCTATAGAAGGAACTGTGCATTTTGGACATTCAGATAAATAACACAATTTTGCAAATGCTAGATAACAGAAGGCAAGGGGAGACTGACAGAAAATATGGGGCCACCATCAAGTGTTGTGAAACACAAATGAAAAAATGCATATTAAGAATTCAGCACAGGGACACCTGGGGGACGCAACTGGTTAAACATCCGACTCGACTCTTGGTTTCAGCTCAGGTCATGATCTCAGGGTCATGAGATCGAGCCCCACGATGGGGCTAAGAGGACAGATTTTCTGCCCCTCCTGCTCATGCTCTCTTGCTCTAAAATTAAATAAATAAATAAATAAATAAATCCTTAAAAAATTAATTTAGCACGATGTTGGCATATGGAGAGAATACAGTAAATGCTACATCTTAATAATGAAGTGGCATCAGTTCCTGTGAAGAAATTTTCTCACCAGCTCCGTTACACGATTAAAGCTACCATCATCGCAAGAGAAAACACACCAGTCACTTTTACAGCGCTTCACAAATTTTGCCAGTTTTTAAGAATATAGTGTTTTATTATAAACATATTATGTCTATGCAAATATACGGTTCTGTAAACTTTTCACTCAGTATATTTTTATATAACAGCCTTATCAGATATAATTCAATTCGTCTATTTCAAGCGTCTAATTCAATGGTTTTTAGTACATTCACAGGGTTGCACAACCACCGCAATCAATTCTAGAACATTTTCCTCATCCCCCAGAAGAGATTCCATACCCATTAGCCATTACTCCTCAACTACCCCTCACCCGACTCCTAGGCAACCACTGATCTACTTTATGTGTCTGTGGAGTTGCCTTCTGGACGGTTCAGATAAACGGAATCCTACCGTATGTGGCATTTTGTGACTGGCTTCTTCCACTGAGCGTGTTTTTAAAGTTCACCCACGTTGTAGCGTGAATCGGTACCTCATTCCTTTTCCTAACTGAGTGATACCCCATTGTACGGATAGACCGCATTTTCTTTATCCATTCATCAGCTCAGAGGCATTTGGGTTGTTTCCAATTTTTGGCTATTGTGAATAATGCCGTGCCAGCTGTGGTGTAGACCCAGATTTTATTTCTCTTGTTGGGAACCTCTGAGGCATTACATCTCACATTTTGAGCAAGTGCCGGGCTGTTTTCCACAGCATCTGCACTATTTCGTCGTCCCACCAGCAGCGTCTGAGGGCTCTCGGATTTCTCCACACCCTAATACTTGTTATTGTCTGTCTCTGCGGTTTTTCATCTCTGTGGTTTTAATTTGCATTTCTCTGATGACTAATGAATGACTTGGAGCATCTTTTCATGTGCTTATTAGCCACTGGTAAATCTTCTTTGGAGAAATTTCTATTTAAACTTTTTTGCCCATTTTTTTAAATTAGGTGATTTGCCTTTTTCTGTGAGAACTCTTTATTCTAAATATATAGGTATCTATAGATAGGATATCTTTATTCGATATAGGACTTGCATAATCTCCCATTCTGCGGGATTTCACTTTCTTGATGTTTTGTTGTTGTTGTTGTTGTTGAAGATTTTATTTATTTATTTGACAGAGCACAAGTAGGCAGAGCAGCAGGCAGAAGGAGAGGGAGAAGCAGGCTCCCCGCTGAGCAGGGAGCCCCATGCGGGGCTTGGACCCAGGACCCTGGGATCATGACCTCAGCCAAAGGCAGCCGCTTAACCGACTATACCACCCAGGTGCCCCGATGGTGTTCTTTGAAGCAACAAAGTTTTTAATTTTGAGAAAGTCCAAAGCATCTATTTTCTTTGGTTGCTTGTGCTTTTGGTATCATGTTTAGGAAGGCTTTGCCTAACCAATGGTGTTAGAGATCTACTCCTATATTTTCTTCTAAGGGTTTTAATACTTTTAGCTTTTTTACACTTCCAACTCTTAACTAGACATCTAGCCTATAATCTATTTTGAGTTCATTTTTGAGTGTGATGTGAAGAAGGAGTCCAAGTTCATTCCTTGGCAGGTGGGTATCCAGCTGTACCAGCACAATTTGTTGAGAAGACTCTTCTTTCCCCGCTGACTTGTCTAGACCCTTGCTGAAAATTAATTTCCTATAAATGTGACAGCTTATTTGTGGTCCTTCAATTCTAGTCCATTCATCTGCATGTCTCTCCTCATGCCATGACCACACTGTCTTGATTACTGTCTTAGTCTGTTCAGGCTACTATAACAAAATACAATAATTAGGTAGCTTATAAACAACAAACATTTACTTCTCACGGTTCTGAGTCTGAGATCAAGATGCCAGCACGGTTTGGTGAGGATGCAGACTTCTTATAAATTCTCAGCAGAAGGGGCTAGGGATCTCTCTGGAATCTCTATTATAAGGTGCTAATCCCATTTATTAAGGTTCCAATCTCATGACTTAAGTACCCCCAAAGGCCCCACCTACTAATAACCAGCACCTTTTGGGAGGGAGGGCCACAAACATTCAGACCATAGCAATTACCATAGCTTTGTAATAAATTTAGAAATCAGGAAGCATGAGTTCTCCAACTTTGTTCTTTTTCTAAATTGTTTTAGCTATTCTGGATCTGTCAAATTGTCATGAATTTTAGGATTAGCTTGTTAATTTGGGCGGCGGGGGGGGGCAGCCTGGAATTTGATAAGGATTTCATTGAATCTGCAGGGAATGTGGAGAGTAGTGTCATCCTAACAATTTTAAATCTTCTACTCCATGAACATGGGATGCCACCCCCCATTCATTTAAGTCTTAACTTTGTTTTGTAATTGTCAGAATATAAGTTTATACTTCTTTCATTTAAAAAATTCCTATTTTAAGCATTTTTTAAAAATATTTTTAATTTACTTGAGAGAGAGAAAAAGAGAGAGAGCATGAGGGGAGGGGAAGGGGCAGAGAGAGAGGGAGAAGCTGACTCCCTGCTGAGCAAAGAGCCTGACATGGGGCTGGATCCCAGGACCGTGAGATCATGACCTGAGCAGAAGACAGATGCTTAACCAACTGAGCCACCCAGGCACCTCCCCCCCCCTAAGTATTTTAATCTTTTGGGTGCTATTGCAAATGGAACTGTTCCCTTAATTACATTTTCAGATCACTGATTTCTAGTGTACAGAAATACAATTGATTTTTGTATATTCAACTTTTTGTATCTTGTAACTTTGTTGAACTCATTTATTAGCTCTAATACTTCTATTATTTTGAATTTTCTGTACAAAGATCATACCATCTGCAGATATAGTTTTACTTCTTCCTTTACAATCTGGATGCTTTTTTAAAAAAAATTCTCATGCCTAACTCCCCACTACCTCCAATACAATACTGAAGAGCAGCGGTGGGCATTTATCTTGGTCCTCATCTTAGGGAGAAAGCATTCAGACTTTCAACCATTGAGTATGATGTTAGCTGGGGGGTCTTCAGAGATACCCTATATTTGGCTTAGGAAGTTTCCTTCTGTTCCTAGTTTGTTGAGTGTTTTATCATGAAGTGCTGTTAGCTTTTGTCAAATATTTTTTCTGCATCTACTAAGATGACCATTTAGTGTTTGTCCTATATCCACTGGTATGATATAGTACACTGATTTTCAGATGGTAAACCAACCCTGCATTCTGAGATAAATTCTATTTGGTTATGGAGCATAATCCTTTTATGTGCTGCTGTATTTAGTTTGCTAGTTAGTAATTTGTCAAATTTTTTTTGTCTATATTCATAATGGATATTGGTCTATCGAATTTTTCTTTAATCGGGGTGATGTAGACTTCATAAAATGGGTTGAGAAGTGTTCACTCTTGTTTTTTTTTTTTTTTTAAGATTTTATTTATTTATTTGGCAGAGACAGCCAGCGAGAGAGGGAACACAAGCAGGGGGAGTGGGAGAGGAAGAAACAGGCTCCCACCGGAGGAGCCTGACATGGGGCTCGATCCCAGAACACTGGGACCACACCCTGAGCCAAAGGCAGACACCTAACGACTGCACCACCCAAACGACTGCACCACCCAAGTGCCCCTTGTTCTTTTTTTTTAAGTGAAGAAATAGTATTCGATTTTCTTTAACATTTAGTAGAATTTGCCAGTAAGCCATCTAGGATTGAGCTTTACCTTGTAGAAAGTGTTTTCAGTTACTAATCCAATCTCTTTACTTTTTATAGATCTACCCAGATTTTTCATTTCTTCCTGAATCAGCTTTGGTAGTTTATGTCTTTCTAGAAATTTGTCAGTTTCACTTAGGTTATCAATTTTTGGCATACAGGTGTTTACAGTATCCTCTGATAATCCTTTTTATTTATAGTCAGTAGTTATATTTTCTCTTCATTATAATTTTTATGTCCTTCCTTTCCAAGGGACGGACGGATGGACGGACAGACACACACACACACACACACACACACACACACACACACTTTCTCTCTCTCTTTAGTCTCTTTCATGGAAAGATCATAATTTATTACAGCTCCTGCTGCTGTTTTGTTTCTGTAATTACAGAAGTAATACTTACAAAAAATGAAAACCTGGAATTGTGTAAGTAGAAAATTCATGACCCTGAAATCTCGTCATTAACTCTTTGCTTAGGATTCTCCTGGCTACTTTCACATGCTTATTATTCCCATTTAAGTTTAGAATCATTTTAAGCAGGGGCGCCTGGGTGGCACAGCAGTTAAGCGTCTGCCTTCGGCTCAGGGCGTGATTCCGGTGTTATGGGATCGAGCCCCACATCAGGGCTCCTCCACTAGGAGCCTGCTTCTTCCTCTCCCACGCCCCCTGCTTGTGTTCCCTCTCTCGCTGGCTGTCTCTATCTCTGTCGAATAAAAAAAAAAAATCTTAGAATAATTTTAAGCAAGTTTAAAAAATCACTTAATAAATAAATTTGAGGGAATTTATCTCTTTACAATACTTAGTATTCACATTCTTGAATGTAGTACATTGATTCATTTATTAAATTCTTCTTTAATGCTCTTAAGTGACGTTTTAAAGTATTTCATACAAGTTTCCCACATTTTTAACTTGGTTTATACTTAAGTGATTTTTTGTAATATTGTGAATGGGAGTGTTCCTTTCACTGCATTTTCTGTTACTTGGATATAGGAAAGCTATTGATTTTCTTACATTAATTTAAAATCGGCCATCTTTTTCAACTCTCTTCAAATAGACCTGCAATGTTGTTTCCTTCGACTTCTTTTCTCTTTCCCACAGTTTGAATGTCTCAGAAGCTCTCACATCAAACTCAAATGTCCAAAACTGAAGTTGAAATCTTCCCATTCTGCGTAACAACATGGTTCTCTCCCAGGATCCATTACTTCAGAGATCATCAGCTACACCCATCAGTTGCACAAGCCAGAAATCTATGTGTCATGCTTTTACTTCTCGATCTCTCAAATGTCTTGACTCCTCACCATCTCCACCCTTGTTCAAGTCCCCAACATCAGCCATCACCTAGTAACCTTTTCAAAATTTAAACCTCCTACCTCCTTCCACACTGGCTTCCCATTTCAAAACTCCAGCCCTGTCATGCTCTAAACCCGACCTACCTCACCTCTTCAGCCTCAAACATCATCTACCAGCTCCCAGCCCTCGTTTTTCTAAGATGCTGGTGCTGGGCTGCTTTTGACTGGAAGAATTCTGCTCACATCTCAAAAAGATGAATCTTTGTTCATATTTACAAGACTAGCAATGTTTTAATTTAAGGCTCATTTCAGTGGAATTTGATTACATCATAAAGTGGAGAAAGTCTCAATAGTGTCAGCAAAGATAACTTTGCCTCCATTTTGTGCTAAGATCCTTTAGGGCCATACTGAATCTGGTTTGGTTAAGGGAATTATGATTTCTCCTACTAGAATAATTTTGTGATCTTGTCCACTCTAGGAGATAAAATGATAAACTGTAATTTATCGCAGCCTAAAATCCCACTCTATCCAGAGACACCAATTCTGAGTGAGCTTATGACGATACAACAACGACCAAAACAAAGTCTATTTCTCTCAGCGTAGACAACCGCCTGGTTCCTTTGACTCCAACTCTCAGGTGCCCCTCTACTTTGAACACATCATGTCTCTTACATCCCATGATTTCCTAATCACATGCAAGAATTCCTTAATGTTGGGGATAAGAAACAGCAAATTACATACAGCTCACTCTGTATCTGAAAATACATGGAAGAGAAGTGCTAACTTGAGGTAGATTCAGTCAGTAAGACAATGTCTTTACCAGGTCCTCCACAAAGGCTGTTTCCCAAAACATGACTTGTCGTTTCCCCCACCCTCCCAGGACAAGCTGCAATGGCACAAATATAGCACTTTATTATAATAATCAACTGAAGAAAAGTTCTAATTTGTGTCATCATGTCCACTATTTTTCTGTTCTCCCAGGCTAGAGCCTCTGGCTGTCATTTTGATTCCGTTCTCTTTCTATATTTACATGTGTCACCAAGTCCTATCTTTTCCTTCTTCTAAATGTCTCTTGAATTTGCCCTTTCCCCTCCTTTTGGACCCACTCTCCCATTCTTGGCTTCACTGTCTCACAGCTTAATTGAAGAGCAATGGCGCCCTCCCTCCTCAAGCCTCCCCAGGCCACACAACATTTTGCCACCAGATCAATCATCTGAAACGCTATTTTCATGTTCTGAGACCCAAAAAGCTCCAACGGCTCTGTTTTACGTTTTACCACAAATCTAAATTTCTCCCTGAGTTCTAAAATGTGCCATCCCCTAGCATCACCCATATTTCCCACCATTCTTCAGAGCACAGCTTGGTTCGTCACCCCCTCCCCTCCCACCCCTAGGCAATTGTTCTTGCTTCTCAACCCACTCGACAGCCCTCTCTTTTTGCTGTGCTCCATCTTCACAGTCCAGGCCAAGGCTCCTTTCTCAGTGAGGCCTCATTCAGGCCAGTGTTTCCGGAACGTCACCCCATGATAACACTTCCACTCATGCCAAAATGAGAAAAGTGAGGCCAATATGGTGGGAGTTTTGTAAAAATGGAACAAAATCATTTCAAATGCCTGTCCCTCATTCTGGTGTTAGGTCTTTTCTATATTTTTTCAGGTCACAATATCCTGGGGTTTTTTGTTTTTTTTTTTAAAGATTTTATTTATTTATTTGACAGAGAGAGAGGCAGCAAGAGAGGGAACACAAGCAGGGGGAGTGGAAGAGGGAGAATCAGGTTTCCCGCTGAGCAGGGAGCCCGATGTGGGGCTAGATCCCAGAACGCCAGAACCATGACCTGAGCCGAAGGCAGACGCTTAATGACTGAGCCACCCGGGCACCCCACAATATCCTGTCTTTAATGAAATGAGATAAAACAGTGATAGTTTCACCAATGACTCGGCAAATAAAAAGCTGGCGATTTTGTGTTGAAAGCCACGTTTACAGAAATGTTTTGACTGATCCGAGCATCACCGCTCTTACCACCAACAATCTCTTCCCTCTTATTCTCCTATTTACTTTAAGAACCAGATGGCTGAGCATTCCGTTACTTTTCACACAGGTGGGCTTTGTCCCCCCAGGTAAGTGAAGTTCTCTTTAGACCGGAGTGTCATGTGGAGCAGGCCCCTCGACAGCCATGCGACACAGACCCTGATGAACAAGAAACAAAAGGCCCGAAAGAGGAACAGGGATACAAGTGTGGACCATTAAGGTATTCTAATAATTTAAAACATCTAAGTAAGATGTTCCTCTATTAGAAAATATCACTTGCCACATGGGATAGCTGCCAACATACGATATGCAGGTAATGTATGTCATCAGCCGTCTACCTCACCTAACTCTTAACTCTGAAATGCAGTTTTTTAATCAACTTAGGGGAAAATCCTTTAAGCCACAAAAAAGAGAGAAAAACAGAGTCCCTGCTCAAGGGAAAGCAGAAGGTTTCCTGGTCAGTGTGTCACCAGCATGTCACTTTACAGGCCCTGAACCAGAGTCACTCATCTGTCAACTCTCATACCAGTTTAAGAAATCCTCAAACTAACTGAGGGCTTCAGAGGGGAGGGGGGTGGGGGAATGGGATAGACTGGTGATGGGTAGTAAGGAGGGCACACATTGCATGGTGCACTGGGTGTTATATGCAACTAATGAGTCATCGAACTTTACATCAGAAACCAGGGATGTACTGTATGGTGACTAACATAATAAAAAAACATTAAAAAGAAATCCTCAAACTTGTATTAAGAGGAGGGGGGGAAAAAGTCACATTTCAGTTACATCAAAATGCCCAAACCTTTAAATCCATACAGAAAGGAACTCTGTGCCATTATTTGCTTCATGGAATAAACAACTTTTCCCGACCCTTCTCAATAAGCTAACAGACACACACACATACACATTTCCACTATTCACACACCATCAGATGAAAATTTCTTCTTTGCAGGGAAAATTGTCCAAGTGACCCAAATACATTTGCGCAGCCACCAGCCGTCCGTACTGGCTCTGGGGGCGGGGTGACTCCGGTAAACTACAATCCTTAGACGGGTTTTCCAAGCACCTCCTTGCTTAAAATCCGAGGGTTGCAGCTTCGTCTTCTATAAATGTGTTAAATTAAGAAATAAACGACAAAATTGTGTGATTTATTTGAACTCGGAAGGGTAGCAGAGCTCGGCTCGCACCCTGAAGAGTGAGACAGGGCTGCCACGACAGAAACTCTGTGCGCTCCCCCAACCCCCCAACTCCCCCCCGCCAAACACACACACACAACAGCCTCAGCAGAGCTCAGCTCCGGGGACTAGGGGATTGGCCTGCTCCTCTGCCTGCCACCCCGGGTCCCCACCAGCAGCAACACTAACAGCATTCTTGTGACTTCAGAGGCTCAGCGGCTCTTCTATGTACGTTAGTCTCTACCTCTTCCTCAGGGGATGCGGCAAGTGGACAAACAGGGCAGCTGTCATTTTTTCCCCACTTTACTGGTGAAATTAAGATTCAGGAAGATTCAGTAGCCATCCCCCACTTCCAGCCCATCCCACGTTATGCTCTCACAGCAGCGTCATAGCCGTTATTAGGTTAAAATTAAATCCTCTACTCGTATGCTGCTTCGTCTCTGTTTCTCCCTCACAAAAGTGCCCCCTGGAACAAGGAACTGTGTCTTTTATATTCGCCACTGTCTCCAGAGCTTGGTATGGTGCCTGGCACACAGAGGTTACTTTTAGAATGTTTGCTGAATAAATAAATTGGGTTCTTCTTCTTTCTTTTTTTGAGAGAGAGAGAATGTTAAGTGGGGAGGGATGGGGCAGGGGTGGGAGAAAATCTTTTTTTTTTTTTTCAAAGATTTTGTTTATTTGAGAGAGAGAGAGTGCAAGAGTGAGGGGGGCAGGGGAGCAGAGGGAGAAGCAGGGATTCCCAACATGGGGCTCGATCCCATGACCTTGAGATCATGACCTGAGCCGAAGGCAGACGCTTAAAGAACTGAGCCACCCAGGTGCCCCTTGTAATAACCTTTTTTCCTCCCCCTTAACTATTCACTAGAACATAAACACCAAGAAGACAGAGACTATTCTCCTGAACGATTACATCCCTGCCCTGGAGCACAGGGCCTGGCATAAGTGAAATGCTCAGGCATAAGTGAAATGTTTGTTGAACTAAATGAGTCCGTGCTTGAAGGAACGGATGAAGGAAGGAGCTGGAGCCGTCGCCACGGTGTGTCTGCTGCCATCCCCGGAGCCCCACGCCTGGCAGCTTCGTGCATATACCCGGCAAGTCCTGTTCTTTGGAACAAGTTTATGCTATTTCTTAAGGTATCTCTTAGGGACATCTGATTGAAAAAAATGTTCCCCTGCAGTTTCAAGCCAGAGGTAATATTTCAATGAGGGAGAAGTTAAGTATATGTCAAAAAAAACAGTAATAAAAGTCTGAAGGGTATTTGGAACTTCTCATTTGAACAAAGCTCTCATTAATGAACAAAGTCATTTTTACATCTTAAGGATGGTTTTTAGGGATTGATCGGGCCACCAAATTCCAAGAAGAGGTATAACATATTTTATTTTTAATTTTTAATCTTAAAGTGTTGCTTTTCTTGACACCCTGGATTTGCCCCCGTGGAATGGACATGAGGAAGACGCCTTCCTGTGGGAAGAATGACCAAGCCAGCCTCACGGGAAGCATTTTCCAAAGCTACTGCTGGCTTCGGTCTGAGTTCTTCCCAAGCATCACAGGCTAGACAAGTGCATGTCATTTAAAGTCTCTTTTACCTCCAAGATCATGTTTCTGTCTTAAATCAACCAAATGGAATGTTTTCCAACCAGTAGCGTGGACCTAAGGCATCAATAGTCAGGGCGACTTACCAGGCAGAAAGGTATCTCCTTGCCTTTGAACACAGGAAAATCCAGGTAGTTATTAGAGACAGTTTTATCTCAATATTTAAGGTTCTATTCCAAAAGTAATCAGTTCCTAGATCAGGTCATTATCAATGTTTTCTCTCTAAACAGGTTTGTTTTTCCTTTCAAATGTCCTCATTCAAATGCCATATGCAATGACATTTATTAACTCCAACACTTGAGCCCCCAGCATCTACTGTCTCAGCTCCTGCAAAGCGCGTGGTGATTTAATAACCAGGAATTAAGGAGCACTTTGCCACGTGAGCTTCCAAAACCGCCCTGGCAAGCAGACTATCTCCCAGGCAACCATCTGACCGAAACCACCCGATAAAACCTCTCCATGGAATCAAAGGGGACAGTTTGGAAGATCTGGAAACTTTGCCGTTGCTTTGTTGAAACTTTAAAAATACAATCTAAGTCCCTTTAGTATAAAGACAGCAGCTACAATTTATTGAATGCTCACCAGGTAATCCGGCGCTGTATTAGCTACCTGAAGGCACGACTGCACTTACTCAAGGTCACAATTCCACGAGGTAGTTACTGTCATTATATGCACTTTCCTGAGGAGAAAGCTAAGGCTTTAAAAGATCATATAACTTGACACCCCCGCCCCACCAAGTCAGGCTAGTCCATAAAAGCTGCTGCTTCCAAGCAGTGAATCCATTTATCCTCTTAACCAATGTTTGGTGATCGTTGACGGCAGGTGGCAGGCGGAGTCCTGTCCTGACTCAGAAGCTTCCATGAACCACACACACACACAAAAAAACCCTGTTGCTTGCCCTTCAGGTTACTTCCTCAGGGTTTGACGTTTAAGAAAAGTAAATTAATTTTTAAAAAAAGGAAAGGAAAGTAAATTAAGATAAACTTTTTTTTTTTTTTAAATAGCAATTGCTTAAAACCAACTTCTCAAGTGTGGACTATCTTCCTAAGGTTATACAGCATAAAATAAAACTGTACTTTGTCGGGAAGGAAATGAATTTTAACCCCAAAAAAGCCTGTCATTAAGTAAATTATGTCTGATTGTCACCCTAGAAGGAAAGGAATGAACTCTGTTAATAGGAGGTAATCCAGGGCTAATGGAGAGGAGAACCCCACAGGGTTCCAAACACCCTCACCTACCTGAGCTGTGTCCTTCTGATGAAGTCATTTTAAACAAGGTGATAACCACTGAGAGGGAGGGAAATTGAGGGACTTAGGGGGAAGAAAGCTAGAAGTAAGCAAATTAGTCTACAGCCTGATTATTGGACCAGACATAAAACAAACAGGCATGGGGGAGGGGGAGTAATAATTAACAAATAATAGCAGGAGAAAGTTCTCTGAGCATTTTCTCTCCTTCAGTTACTAAGCTGACAAATGAGGCTTTATTAATTTGATGCGTATAAGGGTCAAGAGAAAACTGAAAAGTGAGCAAGGTAACCCATTGCAAATATCCCCATGCCCGGTTATAAAAAACCCATAATCTTCTAGAACAAAGTCCCTTATAATTTCTTTCCTATTTATCATTTTACAGCACCAATTTCTATAGCACTGAAGTATTTAAAGGTATTATTCTGCATGATTTTATCATAAAATCTTTTATAATTACTTAGCTAATCATTATTCGCATCACAGGGTAAGTCAGAGCAAAATCATTATGCTTGATTTAGTCAAGAAAAAGAAAAGCTCAGGAGATTGAGCAACTTGCTCAAAGTGACCCAGCAAAGTTAGTGATGGAGACAAGAACTTGAGCCAGGCATGAATGAAAGCCACACAGTTCACTGAATTACGCTCCTTCATTAAGACAACAGAGTGCGAAGAAGGAAACAATCTGTTACAACATCAAAAAGTTCAAATCAATGTGGCCAACACTGGATTCATAAGATCATTTAAAAAGAAAAGAAAAGAAAAGAAAAGAAAAGAAAAGAAAAGAAAAGAAAAGAAAAGGAAAGAAAGAAAGAAAGAAAGAAAGAAAGAAAGAAAGAAAGAAAGAAGGAAATAAATCAGGGGCACTTGGGTGGCTCAGTCAGTTAAGTGTCTGACTCTTGCTTTTGGCTCAGGTCATGATCGCAGAGTCGTGAGATCGAGCCCTGCATCAGGCTCCACACTGAGCATGGAACCTGCTTAAGATTCTCTCTTCCTCTCCTTCCCGCCACCCCGCTCTCACTCTCTCTCCAAAAAAAAAAAGACCCAGCAAGTCCACCCTTAGGTACATAATCAACAGAAATGCATACACATACATACGTTCACCACACAGAATGGTTATAGCCGCAGTAAGCAAGAGCCAAAGGCCGAGAACCAACAAGACACCCATTAACAGTAAATGAATGAAGAAGCTGTAGTATTCACAAGATGGAATATTATATAGCAGTAAGAGAAACAAGCCAACTACACACGAAGTTAGGAAGGAATCTCACAAATTGAGATGATATTGAATGAAAGATATAATATACGTTATGTAACATAGACAATATAAGTTATATAACACCATTTATACAAAGCACAAAACCAGACAGAACTAATATATACTGTTGAAGTCAAGTGTGATTAACCTTAACAGAGACAAGATAGGGACTGGAAGGGATCATGAGAAGGCGTCTGGGGAACTGGCCGGACTCTGCCTCCTGACTTGGGCGCTGGTGACACCTGTTTGTTTAGTTTGTGAGAATTCAGCGAGCTATACGCTTAAATATTTATAAATCAATCATACAAATCAATGGAACAGAATAGAAAGTCCAAATATAGACCCACAGGTATGAGATCAACTGATTTGGATCAAAGATGCCAAGATAATTCAATAAGGGGGGAAAAAAAGATAGTCTTTTCCCGCCTGGAAAATGGGATATCCAGTTAAAATAAATGGGATATCCTCAGGGTAAAAATAAAAAAGCTTCAAATCTTGTCTCACATCACACGCAAAAACAGACTTGAAATGGAGCACAGACTTAAACATCAGGTACCATTAAGAAAAGTAAAAGGCATTATCCCCCAGTTGGGGAAAAATCTTCATCATACATATATCTGACAAAAGATTTGTATGCAGAATATATAAAGAACTCTTACAATGAAATAATCAAAAGAAAAACAGTCCAACTTAAAACCGGGCAAAGAAAACTGGGACACTTCGCTGAAGAATATATCAAATGGCCAGTAAACACAATGAAACGGGGTCAGCATCACTAATGATCAGTGAAACGCACATGAAACGCACATGAAAACTACAATAAGGTGTCACTACACACCCACTAAAACAGCTAAAATTAAGAAGACTGACAATACTATGGGTTGGTGAGGACATGGAGGCACTACTCTCATATGTCACTGGTGGAAGCAGAAATCAGAACAGCCACTTTGGAGCACTCTTTAGGAGACATGTACCCCATGGCCTAGCAATTCCACTCCCAGATTCTTTTCCAAATGAAAACATAATAGCCACAAAAGGGTGTGTCTGAAAGCTGACAACAGCTTTATTCATAATAGCCTAAAATGATAACCCAATATCCATCAACTAGTGAATGGATAAATGGTAGTATATTCATTAAAAAGAATGAATTACTGATACAAGCAAAATATGGATAAATCTTAGAAGCATTAAGAAACGCTTAGGAGTAGGGTGCCTGGGTGGCTCAGTCGGTTAAGCGTCTGTCTTTGGCTCAGGTCATGATCCTGGGGTCCTGGGATCGAGCCCCACCTGAATCCCTCTTCCTCTGCCCCTGCTCGTGCTCTCTCTCACTCACTCTCCCTCAAATAAATAAATAACATCTTTAAAAAAAAAAAAGGAAAAGCAACACTTAAGAGTATATGCTATATGACTACATGTATATGAAGCTTTAGAATAGGCAAAATTGATCAATATAAAAAGCAAATCACTGGGTGAGTGGGTCCAGGAGTTAGGTAGGCAAACTAGCTGCAAAAGGTCATCAGGAACTTTCTGGAATGATGGAAAGGTTATAGATTGTGAGTTGCGTGGTGGTTATAAGAGTGCCATACATTTGTTATAACTCACTGAACTATACACTTAAAAAGAGAGCATTTTATTATAGGTAAATTATATTTCAATAAAGGCTATTTTAAAAGTAAAAACAAGTCATAGTGTGGTACAGGAATCTACAATGACATGAGAAGATCATCAATATATTTAATTGGAAAAAGTCACCATCTCTAATATCATCAGCCATTAAAAGAAAAAAGTGCTCCATGGAGAAATGTATGCTTCTAGGACAGGGGCACATAATACATAAGGTGAATACCTTGTAATGACAGAGGTAAGAAAATGCTCAAAAAAAAAAAAAAAAGTAAAGTGAAAGAATCCCACCACACTTCCAACTTGAATAAAACTGACATGTTATTAGGTTTCCAGACTGACAGATGGAACACATGCTGCTATCTGCCCCTTCCTCCAAAACCAAGAGGAAATAGATAGTTAAGACACATACACCCATAGCTCTGCTCACAAATTAAAGGAACCTCTAAAAGATGGAGAACAAGCAAGAAAAAGAGGGAAACCTTAGCTGTAAACAGAGGACACAGCCACATGCAGGCAACTGTGACCACGGAAGGTGGAACCAACATCGTGGCATCTCAGGCAAGGATATGACGAGCCACTGTGGCTGGCGGGTGCATCAAGGCTCCCGTCAGGCGTGCACACGGTCCAGTGGGAGCCAACCACCCAGGGCCAGGCTTGGCCTCCAGCTGCAAGACTGACTGCAGCACGTGGCTCTGGGACACAGGACGGTGCGTCGGCAGGGAACGGGTGACTCAAGTTCAGGGCTCATCCAGTGCACAGAGTAACAGCCCCGCCTGCAGCACATCTCCCCCTCATCCCTCCATCCCTCTCGCACCTTGACTGAGAAGCGGGAAAGCCCAGCTGCAAAAATACATAACTAAGAATCACTAAACGTTTACAGGAAGTCACATCATGAAAGAGAAAATAAACTCAATAAAATTGTTTTCCTCCTAAAACAGAGAACACACATTCTTTACAAACACACATGGAATTTAGAAAAGCAGACTGTGTTCTAAGCTACAAAGGAAACTTAAATTCCCCAAGTTGATAAACAGTCCACATTCATTCAATAATGTAATAGAACATTCATACCAAATATGTAGCCTAAACAAATCCACACATCTGGAAAATTTAAAACCTATTTTTAAATAGCCCTTGTGGTCAAAGTGGAAATGAGAACCTATTTACAATCAAATGAAAACAAAAAATACTATAAAATGCATAGGCTTAACTTCACTCATTAAAAATCCAGAAAGACGGAAAATATATGAACTAAGCTTCCAATTCAAAAAAGATAAATAATCCAAAGGCAGCGAAAAGAAGGAATTAATAAAAAATAACAGTGCACACTAATTAAAAAAGAAAACAGGAGAGTTGCCAAAAAAACCAGAAGCCAGTTCTTTTAAATAGTCTTTTTTTTTTTTAATGAACAAATCTGTTTAAAGTAAGCTCAAGAAAAAAGAACGGCAGCATACATAACCCAGGCAAAGACAAAAGGAGGAGATAAAAGCGGAAGAATAGTCTTACAAATCACAACGGTACACCACAGGAGTAATTAAACCAATGGCTAAAATGAAAACTTTTCTAGGAATATATAAGTTGCCAAAACGGGCTTCAAAACCCTGACCATTAACCCTAGTTAGTTGAAATGTCATTGAAAATCTGCCCACAAGAACAAGGCATCAAGCCCAGACGGCTTTATGGGAGAATTCTACCAAGATTTCAAGGTATGGATAATTCCCACCTTACAAATAACAAGGGAAGCCACTCCAACTGATTTCATGAGGCTGACATCAAACCAGAAACTATGAGCAAAGAAAATGACAGACTGTAACAGACATCCCTAATACTCCCCACATCTAGTCCTCCTCTCCCTCACGACGGAGGGAAGACCACACTTCTCTGCTCCCTCGAGTTGGCCGGGACCGTGTGACTGTGGTGTGTCTCTCTTCCAGGCCAAAGTACAGAAGAGCTGCTAAGAGATCTCTGTGCCTCCATGAGACCACGGACCAGCAGAACCCCTATCCACCTGGATCACTGAACGACCATGTGGAAAACAGCCCCCACCAACTCACAATTAACATGAACGCAAAGTAATTCATGGCAACCTGAGGGTGGTATGGGGAGAACCCCAGGCTCGGAACTGGCGGACTAGGGGGCCTTTAGCCTGACATGTACATTCTTCCAGAAGAAGGATATATTTATTTATATATTGCTTTAAAAAACAAATACATCTCATAGGTCCCAGAAAAAAAGAGAAAAATGAAGAGACAATAGACACACGAGAGAGAAGAAGAAAAATGTGAAAGAGACCAGAAATTCATTTAACATCTGGAGAATAACCTCATAGTATATGTAGAAACTTGGATTAGAAGAACTTTTGAGACTACCCTTTTAACAGCTAGGAGACCATTAAACTATTATTGGTGCTGCCCCCCCACCCCACCCCCGCCATTTATCTTCCTTTTAAACCAGGGGGAAAATAAACATGATAAGATCACTTTTTCAAAAAAGTTTCCAGGTTTAAAAAAAAATTAAAAAGTTTCTAGGTTTGATTTTGTAGGAAGCAATGTCCCTGGTGTGGACACACATCTAGGGGTAGATTTAATAATTATTAACTATAAAACTAACAACAATTTCTGATATTTAGTGAGCTTACTCTGTGCCAAACGCTATTAATAGCACTCTACAGATTATACTTTACCTAGTATTCACAGCAGATAAGGAAACCAAGCTTAGGTGAGCTTCAGTTATTTGCCCAAGACCACAGAGCCTATAGGAGGAAAATCTGGAATCTGTCTGACCCGGAAGGCCCGGCTCTACACGGCACCAGACTCTGAGACACCAGGTTTTGAAAAGGTATAATTATGGTGACAAATTGACAGACAACACAAGGAAGCCAGACTACTCCAGAGAAACCTGTATTTTTAAAAAAGCAAACAAACATGACTTAAAATAAAAAGGGAACTCTTGCTTCTAACTAGAGAATGGGGAAAAAATTGTAAAGTAGTGGTATCTCATTGAGCGTACGTTTTAAAATACACCACCCTGTTAAGACAGGATTCACAAGCCATGAAACTCGTACTTTTAAAATGTGAATACAGGGGCGCCTGGGTGGCACAGCGGTTAAGCGTCTGCCTTCGGCTCAGGGCGTGATCCCGGCATTATGGGATTGAGCCCCACATCAGGCTCCTCCACTATGAGCCTGCTTCTTCCTCTCCCACTCCCCCTGCTTGTGTTCCCTCTCTCGCTGGCTGTCTCTCTCTGTCAGATAAATAAATAAAATCTTTAAAAATAAAATAAAATAAATAAAATAAAATGTGAATACAATTCAGTAGGTTTTAGTATATTCCGCCATACAACCACGACCATTTAATTTCACAACGCTTTAATCATCCCCCAAAGAAGCCCTACACCCATGAGTGGCCACTCCCCAATCCCCTTTTCCCCAGCCCCCAGCAACCACTGACCTGCTGTCTCTATGGATTTGCCTATGCTGGACATGTTACATCAACGGAATCACACATATGTAACATTTTATTTATTTTTTTTTTAAAGTAGGCTCCACACCCAACGTGGGGCTCGAACTCACAACCCCAAGATCAAGAACCGCACGCTCCACCGACTGAGCCACTCAGGCGCCCCATGTGTGACGTTTTCTGACTGGTTTCTTTCATTCAGCAAAATGTTCAACATTTCATCCTGCAAGGTTCGTTCACGTTGCAGCAGGCGTCAGTACTTTACTCCTTTCCATGGTCAGGTAACATGCAGCCGTATGGCTATAGCGTCTTCTGCTTATCTGGTCACCAGAGGTCATCAGAGAACAGACATTTTGGTTATTACCACATTTCAGGAGTTGTTTGGGCTGCCCTAACAATGCTGTTGATGCACGTTTGTCTAACAAGGTTTTATACAGACCTACATGTTCAAGTTTCTTGGGTCTATACGTAGGGGGAGCATTGCAGGGTCACAGAGTAACTCTATGTTCAACGTTTTGAGGAACTGCCAAATTGTTTTCCAAAGTGGCCGCACAATTTTATACACCCACCAGCCGCGCATAAAGGTTCTAATTTCTCTGCTTCCTTACCACCTCTTATTAGTTGTCCCAGCACCATTTGTTGAAAAGACCCTTCTTTCATCCCATCTAATGGTCTTGACATCACCATCAAGAATCAGTCCACTATCAATGTGTAGATTTCTGGACTCTCAGTCCCATTCCATTGACCTACGTATGTCTGTACTTATCGTGGGTAACATTCCATCTTGATTACCATCGCTTGGTAGAACGTTTTGAAGTTGGGAAGTATTTCCAACTCTGTCCTAGTTTTTCAAGGCTGTTTTGATTATTCTGGATCTCTTGCATTTCCACAAATTTTACAATCAGCTTGTCAAATTCTGCAAATAAAGCCTCTTGGGATTTGGCGAGATGTGGCGTCTGTGGAGGAATCTGGGGAGCACTCCTGTCTTAGGTCTTCCTGTTTATAAACATAGGACGTTTTTCCATTTACTTAGGTCTTCTTCAGTTCCTTTCCGCAATGTCTTGTAGTTTTCAGCATACAAGTCTCGCACTCCTATTGTTGAATTTCTTGCTAAACTGTTTATGCTACTTTAAAGGGAGTGGTTTTTAAATTTCTTTTCCCGCAGATGCGTGGTTGCATAGGAAGGTGAGGATGACAGCTAAGGGGTAATGAGGTTTCTTTTCAGGGGTGGAGAGAATGTTCTACAATGGACTGCTGTGATGGTTGCACAACTCTGTGAGTATACTTAAGACCACTGAATGATATATTTAGACGGGTGGATTTTATAGTCTGTGGATTATATCTCAGTAAAGATGAGAGAGAGAACAAACCCTATCAGGTAGATGAACAAACTCTTAGCACGTTGGACTCCTCCATTTATAGCAAAGGAAAGACGTTCCACTTCCCCAGGCCAACGTCAAAGACATTGTTAGCACACTGGCAATTTGCTTGGAAACATTAACTCCTATTAAATCGGTCTCAAACAAAGCCTGGCGTGACTGCCATGATCTTAAACTAGGGGAAGGGGAAAAAGAAAACTTCCACTGTTTACTCTTCTACTGCTGATCAGGTACATTTTAGAGTGACAAGGATGTAACCTGCCCATTAAGCAAACGACCTAATGATGGCTGTGATGATTTCAAAATTGTTGGAATAGCCTCTCAATTAAAATCCCTGCTTCCGGGGCGCCTGGGTGGCACAGCGGTTAGGCGTCTGCCTTCGGCTCAGGGCGTGATCCCGGCGTTGTGGGATCGAGCCCCACATCAGGCTCTTCTGCTATGAGCCTGCTTCTTCCTCTCCCACTCCCCCTGCTTGTGTCCCCTCTCTCACTGACTGTCTCTATCTCTGTCAAATAAATAAATAAAATCTTAAAAAAAAAAAAAATCCCTGCTTCCTCTGTTGATTCAAACCCAATTATTCTTATAGCATTATCAGAATCCTTTTTGATAATGCCTGAAGGGTCTCCGCCACCTACAAACTGCTTTCTTTGGGTTCAAAACACAAAATACAGTTTCTCTTGATCTACTTTGCCAACTTTCTTACCCAACTTACGGTTCGTTTAACTGTTTGTAGACAGCAGAGCAATTTTTTACCTCTGGGTCTTTCTTCACGTCACATGCTGTCCTCTATGATATCGAACCAATGCTTCTTGAGCTAGAATGTGGGCTTAACTACAGTGCATGCACACAGTCGGTGCTCAATCAGCACTTGCCAGGGCGCATGGGTGGCTCAGTAGGTGAAGCGTCTGCCTTTGGCTCAGGTCATCATCCCAGGGTCCTGGGATCGAGCCCCACATCGGGCTCCCTGCTCAGCGGGGAACCTGCTTCTTCCTCTCCTGCTCCCCCTGCTTGTGCTCTCTCTCGCTCTCTCCCTCTCTCTCTGTCAAATAGATAAATAAAATCTTAAAAAAAAAAAAACAGTACTTGTTGAAGAACCCCACTTCCTACTCTATGCTAGACTCCACCAGAAGCATTTCACCTATGTTATCTCCTAAAATCCTTCCACAAACCCTATGACGAAACAAAGGGTCCGAAGGACTACTTGCCCGAGGCTACACACACTGAACCCCTGTCTGGTGACTGAAATTCTATTCTTTCTTGGGTTATAGCTGAAATGCAATCCCTTCCCTGATAATTGACAGTGATTTCTCCTCTCTCTGAACTTCTGAAGTACTTCCTGCGTTTGACACATAAATCCACACTACCTTGAATTGCATTTTGGAAGGAGACTTTATTTTTTAGAGCAGTTTTACGTTCGCAGCAAAACTGAGTGCAAAGTACAGAGATTTCCCATATCCTCCCTGCCCCCACACACCACACACCCTCCCCCCACTATCCAGTCCCCCACCAGATCGCTGTACTGGTTACAACTGATGAACGTACACTGACACATCACTATCAGCCAAAGTCCACACTGTACATCAGGCTTCATTCTTAGTGTTCTACATGCTGTGGGTTTCGACAAACGTACAATGACATGTATCCACCATTGTCGTAGCACACAGAATAGTTTCACTGTCCTAAAATTCCTGTGTGTTGCCTATTCATTCCTCCCTCCCTGCTAACTCCTGGTCACCACTGATCTTTTTTCCTACAGTTTCACCTTTTTCAGAATGTCACATAGTTGGAATCATACAGTATGTAGCTTTTTCAGATTGACCTCTTTCACTCACAGGCATATACGGTTCCTCCCTGTCTTTTCATGATTTGATAGCTCATTTCTTTTTAGTGGCGAATAATATCCCATTGTCTGGATGTATCACAGTCGCTTCCAAGTTTCAGCAATTAGGAACAGGGCTGCTACAGACATGTGTGGCAAGTTTTTGTGTGGACATAAGTTCTCAACTTCTTTGGTTAAATATCAAGGAGCAGGAGGACTGGATCATATGATAAGAGTGTTTGGTGCTATAAGAAACTGTTAAGCAATCTTCCAGAGTAGACGTACCATTTTACACTCCCACCAGCAATGAATGAAAGTTCCTATTGCTCCACATCCTCGTCTGCCCTTGGTGTTGTCAGTGTTTTGGATTGTGGCCATTTTAACAGGTGTGTGGTGGTATTTCACTGCTGTTTTAATCTGCATTCCCTGGTGACAAATGATGTGGAGGATCTTTTCATATGCCTATTTGCCATCTGTATATCTTTGGTGAGATGTTTGTTCAGGTCTTTTGCCCATTTTTTAATTGGCTTGTCTTCTTATTGTTGAGTTTTAAGAATTCTTTGTAAATTGTGGATTAACAGTCCTTTATCAAATATATCTTCTGAAAATATTTTCTCCCTGTCTGTGGCCCCTGCATTATTTTTTATTTTTCACATTTTTATATCTTACAAAATAGGGCTTAAGTATTTTTTTTTACTTTTTTTTTTAAGCAAAGATTTTTAATCTCTATGCCCCATGTGGGGCTCGAACTCACACCCCCAAAACCAAAAGTCACATGCTCTTCTGACTGAGTCACCCAGGCGCCCGGGGCTTAAATGTATCAAAGTTATTTGGAGTAGCCGTATCGCTCCTCACCTTGGGAGTAATACCACTTAATATTTAAAGTAGCTTTAATGAAAATTCTTATCTGCCACATAAAAGACCACAGGTAGCCTTTCTGTTTAGTGGAAAGCATCAATTATCAGGTGGGTGACACACGGTGCACTGGGAACTATGCAGGAGAACACAGGCTTGCACGCTAAGGGTTGCACCCTTAGGAAATGGGGACTCGCAACCACCACAGCAGCCACAAATCTGTTAAATGACTAAATCTGGACGAGGCTTGTACCTGGGCTGTATGCTTTATTGGGTTAGTTTGGGGTTAAAGAGGCATGGGAGCTCAGGGAGATTTGTGTCTGCTGTCGTGCATGCAAGTGCCCAGTTCCTAAGGGTGCAAACCACAGCAAACCTAGCCACCATCGGTACCAACCACCTGTAGCTTGCATGTAGCCTGAACTGGCCACCAATGGAGCCCTAAGAGTCCCCGAACTCCTACTGAACTGGTGAAAATTCCATACACAAATTCTTTGAAGTTACCCTTATTGATGCATATCAGAGTTATCAGAAGACATCAAGGGTATCACCAAGCCAATCCATAAACACAAGGAGGTAGGTGGCAAGACATCACCTGGCTCCAAATACTATGGCTTTGGAAAGGACCATAGGTTTCATGACACTATCGATAGTTCCCACAGTATTGCTTGAAAAAGTCCCAATACTCTCCAAATTTACAATCACCACTAATTTAGGCAACCTCTGTAAAATTCAAACCCAATAAACAATAAATTTTACTTAAAGTTCATCTGTTAAAATGGTAGATGTCTGCATCTTCTTTCATGCATTTGTCAAACTTATGAAAATTAAAATTACTAGTGGCATCAAGCCAGTTCAATGAGAAGAGAATAGTCTTTTCAACAAATGGTGCTGGGACAACTGGATATGCACAGGAAAAAGAATGAAGCTGGACCCCCTACCTCACACCTTATGCAAACATTAGGGGCACCTGGGTGGCTCAGTTGTTAAGCATCTGCCTTTGGCTCAGGTCATGACCCCAGGGTCCTAGCGTTGGGCTCCCTGCTCAGCAGGTAGCCTGCTTCTGTCTCTCCCACTCCCCCTGCTTGTGTTCCCTCTCTCACTGTGTCTCTGTCAAATAAATAAAATCTTTAAAAAAAAAATTAGAAGAAACTGTAGGCATAAATCTTCATGACCTGGGACTAGGCAGTGATTTCTTATATGCAGCATCAAAAGTATAAGCAGCAAAAGAAAAAAGTATATAAATTGAACTTCAAAATTAAAAATTTTTCTGTTTCAAAAGACACTATCAAGAAAGTGAAAAGACAAACTACAGAATGGGAGAAGATATTTATAAATCACATATTTGCAAAATCTGGTAAAGGACTTGAATCCAGAATTTATATAGAACTCTTATAAATTGACAATAAAAGACAACCCAATTAAGGTATGGCCAAATGACCTGATTAGATATTTCTTTGAAGAATATATACAAATGACCAGTAAGTCCAAAAAGATGCTCAGCATCACAAGCTATCATCAGGGAGATGCAAATAAAAACTACAAGGAGATACCACTTCATACCCACTGGGATGGCTAAAATGAAGAAGGTGGACAAATGCAAGTGTTGACAAGGATGTAGAAAAAACAACCCTGTTGGGAATGAGAAATGGTGGAGTCACTTTGGAAAACAGTTTGGCAGGTCCTCAAGATGTTATGCGTGCAGTTGCCGTATGAACCAGTAACCCACTCCTAAGTATACTCAAGAGAACTGAAAACAGAACCTTGTACATAGATGTTCATAGCAGCATTATTCACAACAGCCAAAAAGTAGACACAACGCAACTGTTTACCATCGATGAATAAATAAAATGTGGTATATCTATACAACGGAATATTATTCAGCTACAAAAAGTAATACAGATATATGATAAATGCTACAGCATGGATGTGCCTTGAACATATTATCCCAAGTGAATGAAGCCAGACACAAAGGGCTACAGACTGCATGATTCCATTTATATGAACTGTCCAAAATAGGCAAGTCTATTACTATAGACTGAATGTTTGTTGTCCCTCAAAATTCATATGTTAAATCGTAATTCCCAATGCGATGGTATTTGGAGGTGGCGCCTTTCAGATGTGATTGTGATTAGGTCATGGGGTGGAACCCTCCTGAATGGGATTAGGGCTTTATAAAGGGATCCCAGGGGAAACTGGGTGGCTCCCTCGGTTAAGTGGCCAACTCTTGATTTCAACTCTGGTCATGATCTCAGGGTCGTGGGATGGAGCCCCACGTCTGGCTCCATGCTCAGCGCAGAGTCCTCCGGTCCCTCTCCCTCTGTTCCTCCTCTCTCTCTCTCTCTCTCAAATAAATACATACATACATAAATAAAGGATCCGAGACAGCTCCCACACCCCTTCAGCCAAGTGAGGACATGGCAAGAAGATGCCATCTATGAACCAGGAAGCCATTCTCACCAAGCAATGAGTCTGCCAACACCTTGATCTTGGACTTTCCAGCCTTTAGAACTGTGATAAATAAGCGGTTAGTGGCTCTAGGGGCTGAGGGTAAAGTGAATAGGGTCTGATTGTCCAAGTATGCGGAGTTTGCTTTGGGGGTGATGAAAATACCCTGAAATGAGCTGGTTATGATCGTGCAACTCTGTGAGCATCCTAAAAACACTGAATTGTACACTCTAAAGGGTAAAATTTATGGTATGATCATTATATCCTAATTAAAATATAAAATACAATAGTAGTTTAAAGACTAAGTTAATACTGGTTTTTCATAAGACAAACCCTTCGGCCTTAGCTTTATCTTGTTAGTGAGTTACAGGCCATTGTTTAAAATGTCATGCATGCTGTGGAGAATAATACGTGTTACATAAATTCTCTAACAGGAATAAAGAGATATTGGCCACCTACGACAAAAGGAGTAGAAGATGTAGTCTGTTCCAAAAGTTTACAGTTTAACTCGAGAAACAAAACGCATCAACAAGAAAACCAAACAATAGTGCAAAGCCGCTTACTTTTGCCAACCCACATTCAATTACTCATCAAAGTCATATCAATTCGTCTTTTGTAGTATCTTAAATCCATTCTTTGCGGTCCCAGCACCACTGCTCAACTGCAGGCGACTCTTGGCTCATGTCTCGATTATTACAATAGGCTCTGGCATCTCTTTTCTCTAATTCATTTTAATCATGAAATAATTATTTGTTGGGTAAGTGAACAGAACACTCTTCATTACGTAAACTGCCCTACACATAAACCTCTGAGCTTAATCCCACTTCCAAAGTGAAGTGTAAGTTTCTCCCTGACCGACACCCCTCTGCCCAAAAATAAAGAGAGAGGGAGGAAAAGTATAAACTCCTAGCAGCTAAGCACTTAAAAACTGGATTCCAGAATCCTGTCCCTCTCACTTTCTGGTCTTATCACCCACCAACTCTTCCTCTCTGGTCACTCCTAGATTTGGCTCATGCATTCCCTCCCCACCCCCCAACTCCTTTGCTGGGGTCCCTCCCACCAGCCCCTCCGCCTCCTCTTCATCATCCAGATCTGTGCTTCTCAGCCTAGTTCAAGCCTCCCTTCCCCTATCCTGCAGGGCCCTGTGAAGTCACAGGGTTTTTTTAGATTTAATGTCTTTATTTGAGACAGAGAGAAAGAACACGAGGGGTGGGGAGGAGAAGGTGCAGAGAAGGGAGGAGCAGACTCCCCTCTAAGCAGGGGCCAATCCCAGGACCCAGAGATCATGACCTTGACCTGAACCAAAGGCAGCCACTTAACTGACTGAGCCACCCAGGTGCCCTGAAGTCACACTTTTTATTAGTTACTTACATAAGTCTCCAAACAGATTTTAAACTCATGGAAAGTAGGACCCACGGCAGAGGTAAATCTAAGACTAACATCTCACTCCACAAACATTGCCATATGGAATCAAACTTCCAAATGAGCTCTACAGACAGACTACCAGAATTCAGAGAAACAGTATTATCGCGGGAATGCTTAGGTTGTGTTTGCTTGTTTCTCTGGGGGCGACAAGCTGAATTTCAAAGGGCGGGTGGGCTTTGGGTTTCTGAAGAGGAAGTCGGGTCAGGAATCAGATGGGGCGGGCCGGGGGGAGGGAGGCGTATCCCAGGATCCACGTGCCAAATGCTTGCATTTCGCAGGGAGGATCAAGACATTGATAACAAAGTGACTCTTCTAAGTACAATTCGTTGGGGTTTTTGGTCTTCAAAACCTTCCAGAATTCTACACTATTCGTGAAAGTCACATTGGAAAGTAAACTAGCACAGATCCCCTGAACAACCTGATGCTTGCGCTGACACGGAAGTCCACGTGTTCAGCCTGTTACTCACCCGTAATAAGATTTTAGGTTAACTCTTCTGTAAACCCACCTACATGGATCTTTTTATCACACTACTATCTTCTGCTCAGTTTAAATTTCCAAATAGATCGTGTGTGTGGTAGGAAAGGTCTCATTCTTCATAGTATAATATTACCACAAATGCTTAAAGGACACTGGCCTTCACAGGACGCAATTTAAAAGAAAAGAGCTTACTTCCTGAGAAGAAAAAAAAAACCACAACCACGAATTTATGAAGACGGCAACTACAAAAAAGATATTCGTGAATATAAATTACCGTCAGTTTAGAAAGAGGTGGTGGAAGCCAGGTGGATAATAGTTGATGCTTCTCGAGCGTGTAATTTTTCCCAGCAGACAAACACGTGACCCCTCTGTGGCCAAGAGCACTTGGTGCGGGTGTTATCTCAGATGTTCTGAGAAGGGGGCATTACAACAAAGCTCTTACAAAATGGATCTTGCACTCATTCATCACGATGGACCAACCATCGGGGTTAAACATGTTGCTCAGGGCTTGAGAGCACTCAGCCTGCCCCCCCTTTCCTGCAGCTTACAGCTAGCTGCTCCAGCATGCTGTCAGGACCACCCCCCACCGGACCCCCCTCCCCCATCTCGTCTTCCCACATAAATCCAAGCCTCTTACAGTCAGCTTCTCTAACCCAACATGTGAGACATGTAGGAAAGGGAAAGACAGAAAAGGGGAAAGAGAATACACTGCATTTTAGGGGGAAAATTAATTAGCAACCTCTGCCTTCTGTCCTGAGATATTAAATACCCTCAAAGTTTATCCTTAAATGCACAATTTGTAACAGAAGAAAAACTAGTGAAATGTGAGTAAGCGGTTACAGTTCCTGGTATTTCCTGGTATTTAATTTCAATTTTCCTTTCCTACCACCAACAAAAAATTTCAATAGACCTAATATCTTGGTGGGGCGACTGGAGTGGTTCAGTCGGTTAACTGGTCGGACTCTTGATATCACCTCAGGTCTTGATCTCACAGTTGTGAGTTCGAGCCCCAACTTAATATCTCGGTATCAGAATCAGCAAGATTCGTAAGAGATGACAGGTTTTCTGTATAACTTTATTTTCACTGCCCAAGGTTACAATGCAAATTTTAAAATGTGCACACACACACATAAAATAAAAATAAAAATAGATAAATCAAATGCTGCACACACAAAATTCTGCTAGGGTTTAACCCTACAAAGAAATTACGAAGGTCTTAAAGTAGGAGCTTTGCTGTAGACCAGGGATTGGCTAACGATGGCTCCTGGGCCAAATTTTATAAATGGGCCTCCTGCCTGTTTTTGTAAATAAAGTTTACATGGAACACAGCCACGCTCGTCTGTTCACTCAGTGTCTGTGGCTACAATGGCAGAACTGAAGAGTTGTGACAAAGACCATATGGCCCACAAAGCATAAAATATTTACTCTCTGGGCCTTTCGGAAGAAGCCTGCTGGCCCCCGCTCCAAATCTATAATAGTACTGACTGTATAGACATAATAACCTCAGTGGACAAGCTTCTTGGGGATCCACGAAGAAAAACATATCCCCAAAATACCACCCCAGCTTTTGACTGCTTATTCACTTATTTATATGGACGCTAAATACAAGCACGATTTGAAATTTATGCAGTGCATTCCCACCAAACTTGAACCAGATGTAAGAAATACGCATTCCACAAGAACACCATGAAGCATTCCTCTCAAACGGCCTACTGTCGTCTACTGAAAAACATTTGCAGACTACAAGTAGAAAATGATAGAAAACTTCCATGTGTCTCTCAGAGTCTGGGCGTTCACAGCACGCTGCTCAGCCTTGGCTCAGAAAAATCTCTATGTCACTGGCAGAGGGGAGAGTGGAAACTGCCTTTGGGAGGCCTTCACTTACCAAAGCACCAGACCCTTCGGGCTCTGAGAACTGGGATGGTTCCCAATTCACTCCACCTACAAACACGAACTGTGTGAATATGGGAAGCCCTTGTCCAGAACCATGCAAAAAAAAAAAAGAAGAACCCATCTCTGAAAGAAGACTGAGGAAAATACCTCTTAAGCCAGTCATCTGGAACACTGGAGACACAACGGGCTTTCCCTACGTGCTCACTTTCCTACAGACACAAGGACTTACGAAGGCCAGCAGTACACATGGAGAAGCAATTGTAAGTACTATTCTTTACAAGTCCAGTTTTGGACAGCTACAAAGATGACCAAAGAGTCTCAAAGTCATCACCTCCCTCAGATGTAAGTGTTCCCTGCCCAGGTCCTCCTGCCAGCTGAACCCTAGTTAAGGCCTCTATTCTTTGGAGCGTCCCTTGGCCTCTACCGCAATCTGTGTTAAAATTCTATCCTTTGCAGCCCAAGACTTGTTATGTGGATCACTCTGGGCTCTGTCTCACCCTAATTTCTCCCACTCTGGGCAGGAAGCATAAGCTCCAGCCCTTCTAACACAGTCCTCTTTGCCTGACCCCCTCCACCCATCACCGGGATGTACACAGATACCAGCTGGATCACTAGGGACCTGATGCCGTATATAATCTTTCTTCACTTAAAACGATCATGCCCTGGGCTCAATAACTGCAGCTCAGCTATTTAGCAGACGGACAACATGGAGCAAAGTACTCAACCTCTCTGGGCCTCCATTTTCTCACCGGTACCACAGAGATGATATTTCCTATTTTTCAGGGTTTCCATGAGCATCAGAATAGGTACTCGATAAAGACAGTTGCTATCAGTATTAACTTGTCTTACTAATCACTATCAACACCACTAATTATCAAGGGCTTACTGTATATGTGGCAATATGACAGCAACTTTACTCTTTAAATTCACTAACTTCTGATGTAAGTAATATTTATCCCCAATTTACAAATATGAAAACAGACACAGAGAGGTTAACTGGCTTAAGAAAACAATACTTGTATTGGGGCGCCTGGGTGGCAGAGCGGTTGGGCGTCTGCCTTCGGCTCAGGGCGTGATCCCGGCGTTATGGGATCGGGCCCCACGTCAGGCTCCTCTGCTATGAGCCTGCTTCTTCCTCTCCCACTCCCCCTGCTTGTGTTCCCTCTCTCGCTAGCTGTCTCTATCTCTGTCTTATAAATAAATAAAAAATCTTTAAAAAAAAAAAAAAGAAAAGAAAAAAGAAAACAATACTTGTATTGCATGGTGGGGTCAGGACCCAATCCCAGGCGTGCAAGTACAGTTGGTCCTCATTAGTCATGAGTTCTGTATTTGTGAATTTGCCTACTTGGTAAAATTTACTGGAGTGCCTGGCTGGTTCAGTCAGTACACCATGTGACTCTCTATCTTAAGGTCGTAAGTTCAAGCCCCACATTGGGGATAGCATTTACTTTTTAAAAATTTACTTGTGGGGTGCCTGGGTGGCTCAGTTGGTTGGGCATCTGACTCTTGATTTTTGGCTCAGGTCACGATCTCCTGGTCGTTGAGATCAAGCCCCAAGTCAGACTGTGCTAAATGAGGAGTCTGCTTGAGATTCTCTCTCTCCTTCTCCCCCTGCTCCTTCCCGGCCCATGCTTGCTCACGCTCTCTCATTAATTAATTAATTAAACCCCCAAATCAACACTCCTGGCACTTTCCTGGTCATTCACAGACAGGCGCAGAGTAAAAAAAAAACTCGAGTAACCCAATGTACACACTCCTGGCTGTGGCTGAACGAGGCCACATTCTGCCTTCTTCTTTCAACTTTCACGCTACAAATGAGTATGCTTTTTGCAGTCTCTTTAGTGACTCCTTTCCACATTTTTGTGCTTTTTGTTGGTGATTTTGCTATTTAAAATAGCCCCTAGTGTTGAAGTGCTACCTAGCGCTCCTAGGCTATGATGTGCCTCACAGAAAAAATACATGTAATTAGGGGCGCCTGGATAGCGTAGTCGTTAAGCATCTGTCTTTGGCTCAGGGAGTGATCCTGGCGTTCCGGATCGAGTCCCACATCAGGCTCCTCCGCTGGGAGCCTGCTTCTTCCTCTCCCACTCCCCCTGCTGTGTTCCCTCTCTCGCTGGCTATCTCTCTGTCACATAAATAAATAAAATCTTTAAAAAAAAAAAAAGAAAAGAAAGAAAAAATACATGTAATTAGACCAGCTTCATCCAGGCATGACTTACAGCACTGCTGGCCACAAGTTAGATGCTAAAGAATCAGCATTATTATCCATTATTATTAATACATACTAGATACAGTGTCTTTAAACAGGAGCACACATGAAACATGCTATTGCTCAGCTGACAACAATGTGACCAGAGGTTCACAGGAACCAAATTCTGTATTATTCCTTAGGAGCAAAGGGTCAGGGGTCACTAACTCAGGGTTCCTGGAGACTTCCAAGAACACAGCTACCATGAATAACGGGAAACAATGGGATAGGCCTCGTTCCACTGGCAGGGCCGGTATTATCCACACCTCAGATACTATCCACATACCCTCCCCAGATGGTTTCACTCCCACGGCCACTCGCACACCTCCCATCAGACACACTGGTGGGAGGCTGGGGTGGGCACCGGTGGAGGAAAGAACAAGAGGAGAATGAAGAAAAGGTAGAGCAAACATGGCATCCCAATAATCTGCTCAAAAAAGGTGAGGAGGGAATGCAAGCTACACACTAAAAACATAAGCTTGTTACTCTCTGCTCCTTCCTACTTCCAAAATTATAAGCTTTGGAAATCTTGGAAATCTCTATGCTCAGAAAACATTTCCAAAAGTGAATTACGAATTAATCAAATTTAAAGCTGCCTTCAGTCTTGGCCTCCTCAATAACTGTCAAATTTCCTTTCCTCTCCTTGCAAAGCCAATCTCCTTTCTGTCTTCGGCTCTAGCTAGAGCAATTAGGAGAGAAGGCCGACAGTACTACCACCACAGGGATGTATTGTGTTTCGAAAACAAAGATTGCCCTGGAATTTACTCCCCCGACATTCAGTAAAATACAACAAAGCAAACACCCTATCATGACATTAAATTATTACCAAATTGCCAGAGCCCTGCAAAAAAGGCACCCAAATTTTGAAGTGTTTTTGCAATTTCATTCCTAAAATTCTCATGCAAAAATCATTTCATGCCCAGCTAAAGAGTTTGATTTCTTTTCCCCTCATGTGAAGAGCTGCTCTTGAAGACATTTTCTTCATTATTTGTGTGCACACACACTCAGTTAATTAAAACAGTGAAGGAATAATAATTAAATTACAATAAGTAAAAAAAAACAAAAAAAACCTAAAAATTCATAAATAACTGCTTTATAAGAATAATGAATAGCTTTATGGATCATAAAGAGAGTATCTCCCACTAATGGAGAATGTTATAACTGAACAAGTTAGTTGAGGGCAATACTTATATCATTTTTTAAATAACTCCATAACTAATTTTTAAAATACAGCTCTGACTAAACCCGTGTCTTTTTTTTTTTTTTTTTAAAGATTTTATTTATTTATTCGACAGAGACAGAGACAGTCAGTGAGAGAGGGAACACAAGCAGGGGGAGTGGGAGAGGAGGAAGCAGGCTCATAGCAGAGGAGCCTGATGTGGGGCTCGATCCCATAACGCCAGGATCACGCCCTGAGCCGAAGGCAGGCGCTTAACCGCTGTGCCACCCAGGCGCCCCTAAACCCGTGTCTTTTAAGTCACGTTAGTGTCTTTTAAGTCACGTTAACATAAGCAGCTGCACAGGAGACTAACAGGTGAATTTGAAGAATACAAAGGGGAATTCAATTCAATTCAAATACCATCTGTTCTGCTGGGAGTTTCTGTAACACAGATGAGCTCATGTTTGATTGGTAAGCAGGAATGACATCAGCACAGCATGGAAGTCTCGCTGATTCATTTGTTGAGTTTCCAAAGCAAAGAAGTGGAGGGAATGGAATTATGTGAGATCCCGGGCAAGAAAAAACCCAGCCCATTACCTAACTTGGCCTTCGCAAGAAGCTATATTTGAAGCAAGCTGCAAAAGGGAGCCTGCACCCAGGCCTCGCTCCCTGGACAGGTGCAGTCACGGCCGGGCCAAGGTCTCTCAGCTGGGTTGTGGCTCTGGCATCCGTCACGGCCCCCTGTAACGGCAACCCCACTGGCTTAGAACTCAACACACACCATCCATGCACCAATGCAAGCATTGCTAGGATTTCCACTTTGCTGTTCTTGTATGCTTTTAATATCCATTTTAGCAATGTCCAGCCACACTGAGATGTTCGCCTAAGTGGTCCAGGTAATCGCCTGAGGTACCAAGTATTGCTTTTGCTAGTAGCTACCAAGCTGTGTAGATTTTGAGATCTAACCCAACCTTATTTTCCTCCTGTAAGATACTACTTTTAGTGCGTGATTTGCAGAATGCAAGACTTTCCAAGAACATAAATATTTCATTATAGTAGAAAGAACTGCAAATATTTCTCAAGTGCCTACCTTCTAGGCACAGGCAATGGGCCAGGTACTTAAAGTTACACTTCAGGACCTAAAAGGAATAGGTTTTCTTAAAGATCTCAACTTAGAGAAGTGAACATCTCTTCCTTAGTTTGCTCGAGCTGCCATAACGAAGTACCAGGTGCTGGGTGGCTTAAACCACAGAAAATCTGTCTCACATTTCTGGAGACTAGAAATCCAAGATCAAGGTGCAGGCAGGGTTGGTTCGTTCTGAGGGCCGTGAAGGAGAATCCGCTGCTCCCCTCTCTCCTAGCTTCTGGTGGTTTGCTGGCACTCTCTGGTGTTCTTGGAGGACTGACGATGCATCTCGTAACCTCCACCTTCATGTAAACGTGGCCTCCTCCCTTTCTGCTCATCTGCATCCAAATTTCCCCATTTGATAAGGATACCTGTCACAATGGGGTTAGGGGTCCACCCTACTCCAATATGACCTCATCTCAACTAACTGTGTCTGTAATGACCCTATTTCTACATGGAAACCACATTCTGAGGTACAGGGTGGCTGAGGACTTTCACATATGAATACGGGAGGGTCAAAATGCAATCCATAGGGGCGCCTGGGTGGCGCAGTCGTTAAGCGGCTGCCTTCGGCTCAGGGCGTGATCTCGGCGTTCTGGGATCGAGTCCCACATCAGGCTCCTCTGCTGGGAGCCTGCTTCTTCCTCTCCCACTCCCCCTGCTTGTGTTCCCTCTCTCGTTGGCTGTCTCTCTCTGTCAGATAAATAAATAAAATCTTTAAAAAAATTTGCAATCCATAACAACCTCTGATTCACAAAGTGGATCTAAAAACTGCCAGGATTTCCAGCCCCTGGTAACGGCAGATGAGGTCAGTCAGTCGGTCTGCTGGAAACCATAAAAGCTAATAGCTAACACGGTAGTGAGGAGGTACTGAACCCAGCTTCCAGTCAGTACTTGCCCTAGAGAGAACGAGGAAGTCCTGCTGCCTTTTGCCCTCCAGTCATCTGCTAAGAGGTGTCCTTTTAGGACTTTGGGGGATGAGGGCTGGGATCTGTTAACTGCCAAGGATGGGGTCCTGACGAAGGGTACCTCAGTTTGGGCTAGCCCTCGAAAGGCAGCAGGCTGGGAGTAGGACTTCAGACAGTGCCCAGCTTCATCTGAGCTTGGGGACCAAGAAAATCTCAAGCCTTTGATTCTGGACTACTAGTGACAACTTTCAAATACACACGTCCGGCACACCTGAACAACGGGGTAGACCGCTGGCCAAGCTCCAGGGGCCACCAGTGGCACACAGGTCAGAGACAAATAACGCTGCAAAGGTTATGAACACATACCCTAAACGCAAGGAGGTCAATGCCTGCTAAAACACACACATCGACATTCACCACGGGATATGAACAAGATGCAGAGCCCCCTAACAGAACATTCATGATGTTTGGGATACAATCCAGAATTACTCAGTGTAGCAGGGACAAGGAAAACTGCCACTCACCTGGGGGAAAAGACAGACACACCATGCAAACACTGTAAGAAGGCTGGCGTGGCTCTATTAATATTTGACAAAGTGGACTTCAAAACAAAGAAAACCAGAGGGGATAAAGAGGGACATTCCATAATGATAATAGGGCTGATTTGCCAAGAAGACCTAACAACGTACATGCATCTCACAACAGAGCTTCAAAAACACACAGGAGCAAGAACTGACAGAATTGAAAAGAAAAATAGAAAAATCCAAAATTACAGCTGGAGACTTCAGCACTTCTCCCAGTAATCGACAGAACTGGTAGACAGAGAGGACCGAGTGCAATCAAGCTGACATTTTCCCAACACTCCACACAAGCACAGCAGTTGACACATTCTTTTCAACACACATGGAACCTTCATAAAAAAATCTGAACAAATGTAAAAGCATTGAAATTGTATAATTATGTTCTCTGATCATAACGGAACTCAACGACAAAGCAATACAAAAGATAACAGGAAAATCTCCAAACACGTGGAGAGTAAACACCACACTTGTAAATCATTCATGGGTGAAAGGGAACATCTTAAGGGAGATTAAAGAACATTTAGAACTGAAAGAAAAATTTTCAATTAACATATCAAAATCGGTGGAATTCAGCTAAAGCTGTACTTAGAAGGAAATTTAGAAATTTTTTCTCTATTTTTCTAATGTAAAGGGCACAGTGGGGTCATATCTGGAAACTGAAATTTAGTCACTTTCTGGGACCTGATACCCCATACTGTAAAAGTGGGCACAGGACCCACGACTAGGTAAACACATTAAGATGAAGAAATCAATACGCACTAACTCTAGTTTAAGCTGCACTTCTACTATTTGTCAAAACTCACTAACAACCCTAAGCCACCAAGGAAACTGTACCAGCATGTTTACAGTGTCTTCTGTTCTGTGCCTCAACGTCCAAAGAGTGTCTTAACCAATCTGGCTTAAAATTTTCAACTCAAGCTATGTAATAGGCTGTTTCCAATCAGACTAAATAAAAAAGAATAAAACAGGAAAAACTGGCACGGGAATTCTGAAAAAACAAATGTCCATTAGCTAGTTTCTTGTGATTAAATACACAAAAAACAAATTTGCACCTTTTAAAATAAATAACCAGAGGTCACGATAGTTATCCATAAAATGCCACATATACAAATTTTTATTAGAAAAGATGCGCATGAAAAATCCAACTTTATACCTTAAGAAATTGGAAAAAGAGCAAAAATAAACAGTTACAGCGAGAAACTCCATGTTAAGGAGAGTAAGAGAGGATGGGGCAACAATGAGAGATCCCGGCTGGGAAATTTTCGAGAAGTGATGAGAAACATCAACCCATAAATGCAGAAAGCCCAAGCAGAATAAATAAAAGGAACACACATGGGGGTATATTACAGTGACACTGCAGGAAACAAAAGACAAAAAGAAAAATCTTACACGTGGCCACAAAAAAGGAATGATTACTCATTTCCGAGTACTGACAATGGACTTTTCAAAAGCAATGGGGGAAGTCAGAAAACAACAGAACATCTTCAAGAAAATAACTGCGAACCTAGAACTCTCTACCCAGCAAAAAGTACCTTTTAAGAACCAAGATGAAGTAAAGGTCTCTTTGGACAAAACCTGAGTTAGCCACCGGGACAATTTTCATCGTTACCATCCTCAGACACCTCTATCTAAAACAGACATCGATCAAAACACAAAAAAGTTTCCAACCAGTGAAATTTTATAAAGTCATTATACACTAAAGCTAAATTTATTACAAGAATAAAGAAATTTACCCTCTTCCCCTTCTAATCAGGAGTTCAAGCTGATCCTCAAATCTGAACTATAACAGATAATTATGTTATTTTTGGTAAGGTACAGAAACTGAGGTGGGGACGGGGAAACTATACTCTATTAGTCCCAAATGAACATCTTATGGTCATTACAAAAAGCAGCTGCATTAGACGGACCCCTGTTTATAAACACGCGCGCCAAAACTAGATAATAAACAAACACAGTGTGCCGGGTGGTCTCACAACATAGAGGGAAGAGTCCCTAAAAATCTGATAGGACATGACCGGGTCCATAATACAGAACAGTCCACTTTCTTGTTTTCACCACTAATTGATGCTTATTTCTGTCCTGTGTTACCACACATCAGCCCCCTCATCACACAGATGCTCTGCCGGGAGCTTTACTGGACAAGGGACAGCCTACAAAAAACAATACAGTGCGCCTAGAAAGTGCACGAAACACTAAGCTCTGTGGCTGAGTAAAACTGGACAGATTTATATTTGTACCATACCCGGTCCAGAGAAACTGCAGAGTTTAGCCGCATAATACACGGTTTTCCATCCAGCCACGTATTAGGGATTTTCAGCCCTTTGAATGTCTTCCCAGCGCATTGGATTATGGGGTCCTTTGAGCAGGTACTCTACCTCATTCACTTAAAATAACATTTAAGGACTGCTTTGGCCAGGCCCTGTGCCACGGGAGAGAGGGGACTGAGTCTCTGCCTCTCACCCTTGGCAGCAGCAAAGACAAGGACATGCAGAATACAAATAAGGTTGTGCAGACCCTGCTATAGGAAGATGAGAAAGAGGGACTAGCCCCTGCCAGGCAGGAGGCACTGGGGGAAGTCACTCTGCGTGGACGAGGGACGTGGACAAGGACATGCTGGAGAGGCACGATGCATTCAGGGCCAGGGGTGTGCTTCTAAGGGATGTTTGGTTTAGCAGGAAGAGAAAGCTAGAGCCAGACTAGAAAAGTCTCACCTGCAGTTGCTCAGGAATTTGGACTTTACCCTGTGGGCAATGAGGAGTCAAACAGGATCGGGTAGGCTTTTTTAGGAAGCTATAAACTCTGGCACTGGAGTACAAAATGAGAAGGAACAGGAAGAGGCAAGAAGACTGATCTGGAGGCTGTTGAAATAGTCCAAGGAGGGCTTCGTCTGATTTCTGCCCCGAGGCAGCTAGCTCAGTGCCTTATGTATAGCAAGAGAATAATGCTGGACTGACCTGACAGAAAAACACCTAAATTTCTTACAAAGTGCTTTCCTGCTTTCTAAGACAACTCCTTCCTCAAGATTTGGGGCCGGGGAGGGGAGGTGGGGGGGGGGTTGCCACAACACCATTTACCCTCTGCTAAAACTACCAACGCCTTTCACACCATTCTAAAACACAGCTAAGATCCTGAAGAACCCAGGTTCTCACAGATTCTCCTTGTCTTCATGTTCTCATGTTTTCACTGATCTCAAAACACTGGTGGAAAGAGTTTTGAAAAAACCTGCAAAGCCAATACGCTGACCACAGGATGCCACATATACATTTCTAATAATGAAACCAAGCAAGGGCTTCAATATATAGATCGTGCCAGTTCAGTGTTTCTCCAAATAATCTAGTTTCGGATGTGCACTGACTTATCCACCAAGATATAAATCTTCAATGAGTACTCCCAATAACTGAGACCTGTTCCAGAAGTTGAATGCAATCAATAGTCAAGACTTGGTAGACTACTTAAAATAAGATGGCATCTACCCAATGCATTCCCTTTCAAAATTCTAGCCGGGTTTGGGGGGATTTGGGGAGGTTGGGGTTTTGGGGGGGTTTTTTTTGTTAGTGGCGGTGGTAGTTTTTTTGCCTAAATTGACAAGCTGATCCTAAAATTTGTATGGAAATTCAGTGGACTCAGAAGCCAAAACAATCTTGAGAGAAAAAGAATGAAGATGGAGATTCACACTTACCAATTTCCAAACTCACAACCAAGCTATGGTAATCAAGATGATGTGGGACTGGTGTAAGGCTGGACATACATAGGTAAATGAAAGAGAACTGGAAGTCCACAAATAAGCCCTTACATTTATGTCACCTGGTTGGGAACAAGAGTGCACAATAAGTTAATGAGAGAATAGTCTTTTCAGCAAATGGTGCTGGGACAACCAAATATACACAGGCAAAAGAACAAACTTGCAGCCTTACCTCAAACCGTACATAATAATTAATTCAAAACAGATCTTGCAAAGTTAATGCAAGAGTTAAAATTATAGAACTCTTATGGAAAGAACGTATAAGCGTTGAGTCTTTATGATCGTGGGTTTGGTAACAGTTACTTACATATGATGCCGAAAGCATAAGTGACAAAAAAGAATATATAAATTGCACTTGATCAAAATTTAGAAGTTTTGTGTTTCAGAGGACACTATCAAGTAAAAAGACAATCTATAGAATACTACAAAACTACTGGAAAACATCTGATAAGGGACTTGTATAAAGAATATATTTTTTAAAAAAGTCCTACAATCCCTTTTCTGTACAGGGATACAAGACATGGATATCTTTATATCTATTTATAGATAAAGAGAATTTTTTTAAAAAAGATAAAGGGGATTAAGCGATATGAAGTTCATAGTTATAAAATAAATAAGTCACAGAGATGAAAAGCACAGGAGAGAAGATAGTCAATAATATTCTAATAATGCTGTTTGGTGACAGATGGTAACTACAATTATCATGGTGAGCAATGAGTAATGTACAGAATTGCCGAATTATTGTACACTGGAAACTAATATAACATTGTATACTTCAATAAAAATGTTTTTAAAACTCCTAAAAATCAGTAATAAAAAGGCAATCAATTTAAAAATGGGCAAAGGATTTGAAGAGATTTTTCTCAAAAGAAAACATACAAATGGGAAATACGTGAAAAGATCCTCAACGTCATTAGTCATCAGAGAAGCGCAGATCGAAACCACAGTTAGATACTACTTCTCACCCATTAGGATGATTAAAATAAGTATGACAATATCAAGTACTAGTGAGGATGTGGAGAAATCAGAACACTTAGGCTTTGCTGGTAGGACTGTAAAATGTTCAGCCACTTCAGAAAACAGTTTGGCAGTTTATCAAAATGTTGAACACAGAGTAGCACAGGACCTAGCAATTCCCCACTTAGGTATATTCCCAAGAGACCTGAAAACACAGGTCTACATAAAAACTGGTACATGAATTTTTATCATCAGCATTATTTACAACAGCCCCAAAGTGAAACAATTCAAATGTCCATCAACTGATGAATGAACAAATATGGTAGACCCATACGATGGAATATTATTCAGCAATAAAAAGAAATGGAGTGCTAATACATACTACAACACAGATGAAATATTGAAAATATTACGCTAAGTGAAAGAAAAACCCACATATTATAGTATGATTCCATTGTTATGAAATCTCCAGAATAGATGATGTCTATATAGACAGAATATAGATTAGTGATTACAGGGGCTCGGGATGGGGGTTTGGGAAACGACTGCTAATGGGTACAGGGTTTCTTTTTAGAGTAATGAAAATGTTCGAGCTCACTTCAGCAACACATATACTAAAATCGGAATGATACTGGGGCACCTGGGTGGCTCAATCAGTCAAGCATCCAACTCTTGATTTTGGCTCAGGTCATGATCTCAGGGTCGTGAGATCAAGCCCCGAGTGGGGCTCGCGCTGGGCGTGGAGCCTGCTTAAGATTCTCTCTCTCCCTTTCCCTCACCATGTACCTGCACTCCCTCTACAAATAAATAAATAAAATTGGAATGATACAGACAAGATTAGGATGGGCCCTGCACAAGGATGACACGCACATTTGTGAAATGTTCTGTATTTTTCCCCGCCATTTGCAACAACATGGAAGGACCTGGAGAGTATAATGCTATGTGAAGTAAATTAGTCAGAGAAAGACAAATACCATGTGATTTCACTCATATGTGGAATTTGAGAAACAAACGAGCAAAGTTGGAAAAAAAAGACAAACCAAAAAACAGACTCTTTACTATAAAGAACTGATGGTTATCAGAGGTGGGGGGGTGGAGAGATGGGTGACATAGGGGATGGGGATTAAGGAATGCGCTTGTCATGACGAGCACTGGGTGATTAAAATAAAAACTTAAGAAAAAGTTGTTCTAAAGTAAGATAGTGGTAATGGTTCATACATTATGGTGTATGAATTAGATCTTAATAAAGCTGTTACACATGTATGTATTTTTGAGACTATACCTCCCTGTTGTTTATCAATTTGACTGACATCTGTTAATAGAGGAAAAAAATAATCCATGTACTCAATCAGTTTAAAAATTATTTAGAAAAATACTGAACCAAAACATTGTCACAAAGGTGGGTTGGATAGCATAGAGATAACATTCTATGAAGATTTTAATCCTTAAATAATGCCAACATGTTATACTCTTCCTAAATATATACAATAAGATGGATTTGATCTTAAAACTGTCAGGTTAATCTCTTCACTGTGATCCACAGACTCTGTTTTTATGAAGTCTAGAGCTATTCAGGGATGTGGGCTAACTCACACCAAAGGGGGAAAAGCACATGGTGAAAACGTGAGCTGTAACAATTAAACCAGAATGGTTTCCGAGGGACTGAAGGAAACAATGCTTGAAACTAAGAGTCTCTGCCTTGTATTTTAAACAACTGGTCTAGGATCATTAGTAATAACTGAAGCTTATAAATACTTGTGAAAATTAATAAAGGGAAACCCAGCTGAAGCAGACTCAGATGCCAAGAGCGGAGGCTGGAAGGTGGAGACATACCACTCAATGTCAATTACGGACTCCGAACAGAAGAATCCTTAACAGGAAAGAATCCTCAATTATACGCCCTGATACTGAAAGGTACATTGCATCCCCTACAAGAAATGAATAATCCCGGCAACTCAGCCAATGAGAAACCACCATCACTCTGAACTCTTGCTTTTCTCCATTGGACTTTTGTCCAAAACACCCCCTTCTCAACTTCCTCATCCTTCTCCATAAAATAACATTCTTGTCCTTTGTTAGACTTGCCTATGGTTTTATCATCGCTTGCTTGCCCTGCACTGCAATTCTGTTATTACCAAACAAAACTATTTTTACTGGTAAAACAAATGACTTTTATTTTTAAGGTTAACATACTCAAATGTTCACTTAAAAACACTGATGTTAACAACAGGCCAGATGGCAGAATATCTATGAATTTAGTGCTGGAAAGATGTTGTACTTTATCGAGTAAGAAAGGAAGAGAGCAACAAACACCTCAATTTAAAAATGCAGTTGCAAGTTCTGAGCCAAACATTATAGAAATATATATCCAGCCTTCCCAGGTGATGCGTGAAAAGAAGCGTATTTATTTGAATGAGGTTTGTATCTTTGTTAGAATGACAATCATTAGCTCCCAGTAACAGTTGATAAGTTACTATGAGACACATTCTATCAATGATCAAACTGAGACTGAACTTGTAGACAAGGAAGACCACAGGATGTGGAGTGGAGAAGAAATGTAGACAGACTCCTAAAGCAACAAGAATATTCAGTCAGAGAGAGATATATCATAACACTCATCAAATCTTAAACCCAAATCCAAGAAACAAAGGCCAAAGATAAATCTGGCAGGCAAAAGAACTCTTCACTCAGTAAAGTGACTTTTTTAGACCTTTTAAAAAATAATTAGATGAAGAGGTATCCAATTTTTAACCACGGGCAAGTTTTCCAGCCATTTATCTTCATTTTAGAACTCAGTTCAATCTTCTGAAAAGATGCCTATGAACACGATTCCTTTTTTTTTTTTTTAAAGATTTATTTACTTATTTGAGAGCAGAGCATGAGCCTGAGCAGGGGGAGGGGCAGGGAGAGAGAAAGAATCCTCAAGCAGACTCCCCACTAAGCATGGAGCCCAACGTGGGCCTTGATCCCAGAGGACCCTAAGATCATGATCTGAGCCGGAATCAAGAGTCAGCTGCCTAACTGACTGAGCCAGCCAGGCGCCCCTATGAACCTGATTCTTGATAAGGAGCAATGCTATTATTATGTCCTTAAAGAAACTGGCGGTGGGGGTGGGGAGGGAAGTAGTGGCAAGCATGTTCCAACAATGCTAACATGCCGTTTCCACTAATTTCAAAGCTGAGATACTGTGTTCCTGGCTCATATTTGAGTAGAGGTTTAAACATACAAATGAGGGGCGCCTGGGTGGCACAGCGGTTAAGCGTCTGCCTTCGGCTCAGGGCGTGATCCCGGCGTTATGGGATTGAGCCCCACATCAGGCTCCTCTGCTATGAGCCTGCTTCTTCCTCTCCCACTCCCCCTGCTTGTGTTCCCTCTCTCGCTGGCTGTCTCTATCTCTGTCGAATAAATAAATAAAATCTTTAAAAAAAAAAAAACATACAAATGAATACACTACAGGAGACGTGCACAATTAAATCTCAAACTGAAACATAATAGATTTATTTATTGTATGGTGTGCAATCAATTTTTGTAATACAAGTGGGAATTCCACATCTAAAGATCCAAACATTTTAATCTCACATTAAAGGAGGAAAATAATATATACAAAAATATACAGTAACTTCATTTTTCTTAGTTTGCATTCCCATGTCTAGACAAGCTTAAGGACTATTTTAATATGATACTGGGGAGGGTGCAGGGGAATAAAAATACATATCTTACGGTGTATATTTGAAATAAAAAAGATAGAATCATAAGTTAGCTCCTTTTATAGGAGCATATTAGGATTATGAATTTGATCCCATTTAAATCTACACTGCACAAAATACAAGCAAAATATGATTTTCTATGAACAGGAGCTTGAAATTTTTAGATCTTATTCTAAAATCGCACTAACATTTTAACAGAATCATCTCAATATTTTTCTACTCTTTGTACATAGTACTAACATCCCGTACATCTGTCTCTTAGGAGTTTTGAGGGAGAATTTACCTACTACAGTCATATCAATATTACAACAAAGGCACACTAGATGGTGGCAGGGGGTGGGGTGGGTAAATTCCTGGATTCACTGGTGAAAGAAACCAAGGTAGGGAAAAACAGATCTGGCGGAAATTCAGTAATGGAGCAGAGACTATGTGTTGCTGGACCAGCAGATGTAATCCATATAAACAAAAGCGGGTAGGGGGCAGTAATGGAAAATCAGAACCACAGATGCCAGCTACCTTCTAACAGAATCTAGGCAAACCTGGAAGTTCTCACAGCAGAGTCACACTGTTCTGCAAAATTAAGTAAACACTGAGAAGCATATTTGTATTATCTGGAGTTACTGAAGGAACTAAAGATAGAAACTCAGGGGCGTGAAGAAAGGCCAGAAAAGGTACTGTCAATTTTTCAACCGAATCTCTTCTGTACTATTTTAGTATTTTATTTATTACCATAGGCAGGTACTCAATTTTTAAGAATAAAAATTTTAATTAAGGATAAAAATAAAAGGACATTGTTAGTGCGCCTTATGTATACAGTAGATCTGTTTCTAATTTGGAAAACAAATTAGAAAATGTTAGTATGACCCCCTGACAATGGAATACAATGACAATAAAATGATAGTAATAAATGTTGATACAGGCATAGAACAAAATCTGTAGGCTCCCATTTCTAACTCATATACCAAGTTACCTTATGGGTTAAAGGGGCAAGAGCACGGGGGAGGGGAACAACAAGCAGACAGCTTTCACTTTCTATAGCAAATATTACGTAACTTCAAAATTGAATATATATAACTTTTGTCAGGGATCCTAAAGATGAAGAATTAAACTAAAACATGTATGTCTGGAAAAGTAACTGAGAAATAAAATCAGTGTAAAAGATTAATAGCAGTATTTCTGAAAGAGAGAATGGGCAGGTTATTTTTTTCCTTCCTATTTTCTTGGGTTTTGCCCCAAACGTTGTACAAACAAGATGTATTCCTTTATAACAGAGAACTTGTATTTTTAACAAATGATTTTTAAGAATATATTCAGGGGCGCCTGGGTGGCACAGCGGTTAAGCGTCTGCCTTCAGCTCAGGGCGTGATCCCGGCGTTATGGGATCGAGCCCCACATCGGGCTCCTCTGTTGTGAGCCTGCTTCTTCCTCTCCCACTCTCCCTGTTCCCTCTCTCGCTGGCTGTCTCTATCTCTGTCAAATAAAAAAATAAAATCTTAAAAAAAAAAAAAAAGAATATATTCAGATGAAAATCTTCTAATAGAGACATGTTGACCGACCACTTCCTTAAAGGTATCCAGCTTTATGAAATATCAAAATACAGTATTTCATCATTCTAAGTCCTGCATCTTAACCACTCTGAAATCAAGATGCATCTTACAACCAGCCAGTGACAGGTGGGATTTAGTTGTCATTGCCTGTACATGTGTGGAGATCAAAAGTACCAGCATTAAAACTTAGAGAGACAACAAAAGGTAAACACAGAATGACCATATGACCCAGCAATGCCACTCCTAGGTATACACCCAAAGGAACTGAAAGTGGGGGCTCAAATACATATTTGCGCATCCACGTTCATCGTAGCATTATTCACAACAGCCAGAAGGTAGAAAGAGCCCAGGTGTCAGATAAACAGATTACAGTATATCTGTGCAATGAAGTCACAGCATAGAAAGAACGTCATAACGTAGAAAGAAACTGACACACGCCACAACATGAACGAACCTTGAAAACACTATGCTAAGTTGAAAGATGCCAGACACAAAAAGACAGATACTGTATGATTCCACTTTTATGAAATATCTAAACCAGGCAAATTCATTCAAAAAGTAGATGAGAGGCTGCCAGGAGGTTGGGGAAGGGGGAAATGAGCAGTTATTACTTGATGGTTACAGAACATCTGTTTGGGGTGATTTAAAAAAAGTTTTGGAGATAACATCGTGGTGACAGTTACAACAGTATTATGAATGGAATTAATGCCACTGAACTATATATTTAAAAATGGTTAAAATGGTAAATTGTTATATATGTATTTTATAATTTTTTAAAAATTAATAATGCAATCTATCAAAAACCACTGAATTTTACACTTAAGTGGGTGAATTGCATGGTATGTAAATTGTATCTCAATACAGTGGTTTTTAAAAACTTACAGAGCTAAGAATGGCCCACTCTTCTAAAAAAGGTGCTCTGTCAGCATTATTTATGACACAGTATATGGAAATACATAAATATTTTTTATTCCATGTCAAACAGCTGATTCATGAGAGATGGACACTGAATATGAAGATATTTTTGGATTTCTTTCACCTGTTTTGCTTTTACTTTTTAATTATAATGCACAAGAATACTACATGATAAAAAGCTATACTTAAGTAAGTTACCCTTGCAAGAGTATAAATAAAAATGACAGATAATAAGAAAACTCTGTCAGGGCACCTGGGTGGCTCAGTTGGTTAAGCGTCCAACTCTTGATTTCCATTCAGGTCTTGATCTCAAGGTTGTGAGTTCAAGCCCTGTGTTGGGCTCCATGCTGGGCGTGCAGCCTACTTAAAAAATAAAATTTAAAAAAAAGAAAGCTCTGTCATTGTTGAATTCACAGCATTTTGTCTCGCCTAGGGGTGCCCATAATGGCGCATCTCACAATCAATGTGTATACGCCACTCACAGCACCATATACATACCCGCCCGTGTGCATACACACATGGCCACTTTCCCTAAGCGTCCTGTGAGATCAAACATACATTTTCATTCCAATACAATCATTTCTGAAAATTAAATTAAAAAAAACAGCAGGAAGAATATTTAAAATGAATGCCATTTTGCCCATTCAATGTGTTTGCCACTGCAAGTACTAAAAGAAATGCACTGGCTTCATGTGGACGTATGACAAAGCAGAAATCTAATACAGATATAATGTCTATTACTCATTCAGATCCATGACTCAGAGTATTTTAAATATACATATGGAAACCAGAATCTTTTCATAACTAGACTACAAACGAGAAACTCAGGCCAAGACGTGACAAACACAAATCTTAAAAAGCTTCACAGATTTAAATCTTCCATTTAAAACACAAACTATTTTATCAATGCTTTGATGTAATCCTGAAAATGCAGCAACCACGGAGTTTCAAATCCCAGTAACATTTTCTGGTTTTGATGACGGTAATCACTTGTCCAGTTAATGGTAAATATACACTGCATGCCACGTACAAGTTCAGAGGATATTCATCTCTTAATGGAGGTGATTATCAGGATTTCTTATTACATCAAAAAAAGAAAAAAGAAATTTGCAGTGGATACCTCTAGACACAACTTTTCAACTGGAAGAGAAGTATTCCAAACCTTTCCATTTTTATAGTAACTTCATCGGTTTGGTCATTATAGAAGTAACATATGCTTAACAGAGAAATCAGAGTAAAGTAACAGAAGCGCCCATAATCTTAGCACCTAGTATAATCTCCTCTACTGTTTTCCTATGGAGCCTTTCTGTGTATGTCAGAGAGCGAGCCGGGAAGTGGCTGAGGGCCCAGTTCTAGAGCCTCACTCGCGCCTTCATGTCCTGCCTCTTCTACTTACGGGCGGAGTGACCATGGGCAACAATAGCTCTGTGCCTGTCTGTCCAGTAGGAATAACAGTAGCTCCTCCATCCAATTTTTAAATATAATGATCCAACCCATACAGTTTTGCAACCTGCCTTTTTCACTTAATAAAATGTGTGAACAGTTTCCATATCATTAAACATCCCTCTATAAAATGTTTAAGGGCCACAAGTCATTCCATTACACGGCTGTTCCACAAGGTATTCTGATCACTACAGCCAGGCATTTAAACCATCTCCAATCTTTTTGCTATTCCAACAGGACACTTACACAAGAAGACCAGGAATGCCTGGAAGGCAGATGTTCTAAAGCTCAGTGACAAACACCCAGACTGGGCCATTAGCCTAGGAGACAGCTGATGTGCCCCCTGGCCACCCGAGCTACCTTAGTTTTTGTCTTTTCTCTCAAGTTTGGTGCCCAGCAGCCTTCTAGCCATTCTACAAGTTCCCAACAGCCTTCCATAAATTCTCTTATGCTTACGTTAGCCGAAGTCCATTTCTGTTGCTTGTAACCAAAACATTTTACTGATATACAAGACCTCATTCTCTCCTATACTATTCCATCACACACACACACACACACACACACACACACAAGTACACAACCAACAAACCTTCCCAGGTCAGCTAAGTCCCAGGAAGCAGTCAATAAAGCCAGACACCTATAATGCAAAGCACAAAAGTTCTCTGAAAGAATTTTTTATTCCAATGAAAATTCTGCTATGAGATTCTTCATGTGTTTATAGGCCTGGGATGCTACAATTTCACTCATGCAAAATTACACTGAGTATATAAAGACTGGATTCTATAATCCAATCTTTCTCAGGGGAAAAAAATCAAATTGCAAAAACTAATACTATCATTACTAATAATAATAATAACTAATACTCGTATACCATGTTACTATATGCCAGGCACTGTCGTAAATACTTTACCTATTAGCCATTTCATCATCACAATAAATGTGTAAGTACTATTATCATCCCCACATCATATGCAAGGAAAGTGAGGCATCAGAGAGACTGAGTAACTTGCCCGAGGTCACACAGCTATTCAGGATTTGAACCCAGGCCATCCAGCTTCAAAATCTCTGTTCTCAACCACCATATATACTGCTTCTTGATTTTTGTCTCAGAACAGATTTTTAAATTGTGATCATATATTATTTACATTTTCATTATTATGATGTTGGTATCAAAATTGATATGTAAATGGCAAGAGGACATTTACCACACAGATGGGCTCCAATAAATACTTCATCTTCTACTATAGCTTCTCCCACTAAGACTATGATCCCAGTACCCAGAACCCCGTATCATTCCCCTTCCCCCTCCAACAAATGCCATATGCCGTTCCCCTCCTAAGTCTTCACTCAAGCGATTTCCATTATTTAAAATCCCCCTCAAACCCATCACCCATCTGCCTATTTCCACCCAGTAATGCAATGGCAAGCTCAAATACCACATCCTCCACAAACCTTCCTCAAGCCCATCTAGATGGAATGACGGACTCTGCCTGTCCCCATATTCCTGGGATTCTGTTTGCCTCCAAAAGGGCATGTATTGCAATCTGCTAGTTTTCCTCCCAATTCTTCTCTTCTCAGTGTTAAGATTCTAGAAAGCAGAGACTACATCTGATAAATTCCCTTCTTTTCTTTGGTATCCTCCACCATACAGAGAAAAGTTATCACAAGAAGTAGTTGCTCCATTAATGACTACTGAGGTGAAGGGAATCAGGGTGTTGAAGTCCATGAAGACAGACTATCCGGAGGAAGCAAATCAGGAAATATCAAAGATCTAGAAAAATTTAGCCTATCATTAAACCATTCAAAATCCCTGTAAATCAAAATCTAAAAACCTATCGTTAAGAGACACTATCATTTGTGGGATTTTAACATGTGTCTCAATAGGTCCTTTTATGGTCTGAATGTGCACACTGTGGAAATGAACAAGGAAATTTTCTGGAAAACTATTTAAAATATTTGGTAAATATGGGGAACACGAGGTCACATGAACCACGAAGAAAAAGCCTAAACTCTGGCCGCCACTATAGGAAGCAGTGAGGGCAATAACTGCAGGCAAATCAGACAGGTGGCCAGCTCTCATTCTAAGAATCCCATTGCCTTCTGCAGCTCTTGTCTTCTTTCTACTGGTTTTCCTTAAGTGATTTATGGGCTAAATCAAAGCTAAGAAGTTCTTTGCATTTTTTGAGTTACCTGCTCATTGCTGCAGGGGAGATGAAATATTCCCCTTGTGTTTTTCGTATACTGGATAAGCAAATGTGGAAAATGCTAGGAAGAAATCCACATACTTATAACCATTAACCAAATGGAACTAATGAACTGTAGATTCCATGCGAAGTTTTGGGGAAAGGTACATTCCTGTGTCACCAAAAGAATAAGACTCAAAAAAGGCAACTCACTGCCCACACCACCTGCGGATCAAACACGGAAGGAGCTCTCCCATGCCATCTGTAGGAAGAGAATTGAGACCCACCCTCACCACCTGACACATTAATTCCTCTGCCACCATGAGGAGCCCTCACCAGTGGGAACACCTCAAAGAACGCACTCTTTTCAGAAAACTAAAGTCTCACCTTTATTTTTTTTTAAGATTTTATTTTTAAGTAATCTCTCCACCCAACATGGGGCTCAAACTGACAACCCCCGAAATCTAGAGTCACATGCTCTACTGACTGAGCCAGCCAGGCACCCCTCGCTTTTAAAAATATAAAACCTACATTGAGATCTTTCTGATGGGGCTTGGTTGATTCCTTATAACCCACACTCACTAAGAGTTCCTGGAAATCCCTTGCACCTAACACAACAACAGGAAAGCAACTATTCTCGGATACAGAGAAATCTAGGTACACACGACCTCCAACAGTCCCCACTGGAAATGATCTTTCTGTTCCATTTGCAGGGCTGCCTGTGCCAAACAGCATACAGTTATAGGAAGCAAGCAATATTAAGCTGGTTCCAGCCTCCCAAAGCCAATTCCAAAGTGGCACCAAATGGTATTCCCAGAGAAAAAAGGTTACCCTTAACGAAACCTCACTCGCTCTTTTGAGTATTAGTAACAACACCGGGTAGTGAGACATTTGATTGTCCCCCTCAACAGCAAACTTATTTGCACTTACCTACACCTGGCCCAGAAAACATGTGACAAATACACCAAAAGTGTGACAAGGAGGAAAAGTGAGGTCATTAATCTAATTTGCCTGAGAACACTTTCAAAAGTCAGTCTTCTTTCAAAATAAAAAAAAAAAATCATTCATAACAGACATCTCCAAACTCAAAAGTTTTAAGACTACCCCTTTAAAGTCTGTGAAAGGCACTAACAGAACAGAGCTAATCAAACTACAGTGAAACTCACACCCTGGTAGCAACCTAAAACACACTTGGCCATTGTTGCTGTGCTGGTCTCGACAACCGGTCCATACCAGGCATCCCCTGATACGCCCTTGCACCCAGACTTTCAATTTTTAAAAGATTAATAGAATCTCTCATCTTGAAAAGAACCATTCCTTTAATAAAGTATAACAACACCCAAAAGAGAAAAATATCTTTTTAGAGATGTGCGCGTGCACATCACGTGACAACACACATGGTGAATGAAGGTCCTCACGTGTTATGCCTACATAGCTACATATGCCTTCAGTCACGGGCCCTTCTGTTTACCTCAACCCCAGACTTTAGCCTCTCTCTGTATGACTTACCCACATGGTGGCACAGCTAACATCCCAGAGGTTAAGTTTTAGAATTTCTTAGAACTATACCAGAGAAGATGGCTTAAGCATCAGTCAGAAGTTTCATATCCAGTGACCATATCATCCAAACCAGGGAACATTTTAGACAAAAAAAAAAAAAAAAGAATACTATTACTGATTATGCCAGGACAACAGGTTTAAAACAGAATTGTTCCAAGCAGAAACAAAAAATATGGTCACTCTAGACTATGCCCGCCAGCTGAAACTTTTTTTCCACTTCCAAGAGATATTTCTACTGTTCCATAGATGCCGAAACGTGCAATAAGTCACCTCCTTTTAGGCATGTTATTTGATAATGGCAGAACAACAGGAACCAGGTGGAAAAGGAAAGTAAGATACGGCTAAGATGTGAAATACGCTGTCCAATAAACTAATGCAGAAACGGACAACATTCCTGCCCATCCAAGATTTGAAAAGGGCACAGTAGCATTGTCCATTAGATGCGCATCACTTTGCAGAGCCATTTTTTCAACTCAGTCACTAAAGACACGACTGAAAGCCTAAAGTAATATGCACAGCTTATCGAGAGAGAGTTAGTAAGAACCATGGATGGAATTCAGAATCTACAAGATTAACAAATTTGTGATGGAAGAAATTAATTTCTCCTAATTGATATTAAGAAGTTAATTTCACTTAATTTTAAAAAGTTGAAATCAGTCTGCACTTTTGGAAATAAGATATTTAAGAGAATATGATGATTTCTTATATGCAATTATTTACCCATCTTCTCTCCTCTTCCCCACTCTGCTAAGCTCTACCCTGTGATACTGGGGCTAGGGCTTCCAGACCCCAAGCTGGCTGGCTCCCTGTTCACATCTGCCAATGGGAAGTTCTAGAGAGAGAGCGAGAGATGAGGAAGGAAAAGGGGGCTTCTTGCCTGTTTCCCTATTTCTGTCAGCATCATTCCAGCGGCAGCTGAATTTCCATGTAGAAATTTATCCACAGATGGGCTTACAGATGTGTAAAATGACACACAATCAAGGCTATTCACTGCAGCATCTGTGTAAAAGTACAAGACTACAGACACCCTACATGTCCATCAAAGAGGGCCAGGTGATTTAACATAAATAAGGCAATAATGGAGGAATATAGTAACCAAAATAAGGGACAGAAGACATGTAGAAAACAAATATTGAAATGGCAGAAGTCTTTTTTTTTTTCTGCTAGTGATAATAATTAGCATTTTATTTTCTTCACTATGGACCCAACAATAGCGCCTAAGCTGCATCTGGTTATAGACTCCTTAGTATAAATGCTTATGTAACACAAATTTAAAAGCTCCAGGGATACTGGTAGAAGTCTTTATCAACAAAAACATAAATTTATATGTTAAACACTTCAATTAAAGGGTAGAGATGAACAAAATGGATAACAAAATGTGATCCAACTAAATGCTGTCTACAAAAGATTCATTTTAGATTCAAATACATAAATAGTTGAAAACGAACAGACAGAAAAAGATACTCCACACTAACAGTAACCAAAGACAACAGCTGGAGTGGCTATATTAACATCAAACAAAATAGACTTTAAGACAAAAATTGTTACAAGGGACAAAGACCTTATATAATGATAAAAGAGTCAATTCACGAGGAAGATATAACAATTATAAATATATATGCACCTAACAATGAAGCCCCAAATATATACAGGAAAAACTGACAGAACTGAAGGGAGAAATAGAAAGTTCCACAATAATAGTTGGAGACATCATGACCCCACTTTCAAGAATGGATAGAACAATTAGCCAGAAGATTAACAAGGAAACAGAAGACAACACTATAAACCAACTAGACCTAACAGACACAGTACATTCACAACAGCAGAAAACACATTCTTCCCAAGTACAAGTGAAACGTTCTCCAGTATTTAACCATACATTAGGCCATAAAAAAGTCTTAACAAGTTTTAAGAGACTGCAATAATTCCAAGTATCTCCTCCAACCACAGTGGAATGAAATTGGAAATCAATAACAGAAGGAAATCCAGAATTCACAAATATGTTGAAGTTAAACAACATACTTTTAAAAACCATGTGGGTCAATGGGGTATCTGGTGGTTCATTCGGTTAAGCATCCGATTTTGGCTCAGATCAGGATCTTGAGATCACGAGATCGAGCCCCAAATGGGGGGGCTTGAGATTCTCTCCCTCTCTCTCTGTCCCTCCCCCATCCCACACTCACACACGCTCTCTTAAAAACAAACAAACAAAAAACTTAATGGGTCAAGAAAAAAATTACAAAAAATACTTTGAGATAAGTGAAAATAAAAATACCACATATCAAAACGTATGAGATGCAGCAAAAGCAGTGCAAAGAGGGAAACTGATAGCTGTAAATGCCTACATTGAAAGAGGAGGATCTCAAATTAATAACCTAACTGTCCATCTAAAGGAACTAGAAAAAGAAGAGCAAACTAAACCCAAAGCAGGCAGAATGAAACAATAAAGATCAGAGTAGAGATAAGTAAAGTAGAAAACAAACAAAATCCTCAAAACTAAAAGTTGGTTCTTTGAAGAGATCAAAAAAGCAACAAACATTTAGCCAGACTGACCAAGGGAAAAGACTGTTCAAATCACTAAAATAAGAAATTAAAGTGCGGTCATTCCTACTGATCTTCAGAAATGAAAGGATAAGAGAATGCTATGAACCACTGTACACCAGCAAATTAGGTAACCTAGGTGAAATGCAGAATCTTAAAAACACGGAAACCACCAAAAAGGACTAGAAAAGAAGCAGCAAATCTGAATAAACCTAGAACATGTAAAGATTCTGTAATCAAAACACATCCCAAAAAGAAAAGTCCCAGGACCAGATGGCTTCCCTGGGAAGTTCCATAAAAATTAACCCAAGCCTTCATAAATTCTTTCAAAAATAGAAGAGGAGGGACTACTTCCTAACTCATTCTGTGAGACCTATATCACCCTTACATCAGTCAGATAAAGATATACAGATCAATATCTCTTACGAATATAAATGCAAATAATTCTCAATGAAATACCAGCAAATTGAAACAACAGCATATTAAAAGGATTCTGTACCAGGACCAAGTGGGTTTTATATCCCAGAAATGCAAGGGTGGCTCAACAATTTAAAAAAAGATCATTTAATGTAATATATTAAGAGAATTTTTAAAACTGCAATATCATTTGAATTAATGCAGAAACAGCATTTAACAAATTCCAATATTGGTTCATGATAACCAAAAAAGAAAAACCACTCAACAAACTAGGAACAGAAGGGAACTCCCTCAACTGGATAAAGGGCATCTGTGAAAACCCACAGCTAACATCATACTTAGTGATGAAAGACTGAATGGTTTCCCCCTAATAACAGGACTAAGATTAGAATGTCTGCTCTTGCCAGATAAAAAGCATCCACACTGGAAATGAAAACACACACATACAAGTGACATAATCTTATCTACAGAAAGCCCTAAAGAATCCACACAAAAACTATGAAAGTTGATAAATGAGTTTTGCCAAATTGCAGAACACAAGATCAGCATACTAAAATCCACTGTATGTCTATACGCTAGCAATGAACAATCTAAAAATAAAGTTAAGGAGATAATTCCATTTTACCTTATCAAAAAGAACAAAATACTTACCAATAAATTTAACCAAAGAAGTACAAGACTTATACACTGAAAAGTACAATACATTGTTACAGAAAATTATAAGAGACCTAAATAAATAGCTATCCTTGTTCATGGACTGTAATATTCAATAACATTAAGATGGCAACAATCCCCAAATTGATCTACAGACCCAAAGCAATCCCTATTAAAACCCCAAGTCCCTTTTTATAGAAATGGACAAGCTCAACCTAAAATTCATACCGAATTGCAAGGAACAATGAATAGTCAAAACAATGTTGAAAAGGAACAAAGTTAGAAGACTTTCCTATTTCAACTTACTAAGAAGTAATAGTTATCAATATAGTGTGGAAATGGCATTAAAAGAGACATTCTAGAACAACAGAATACAACTGAGAGTCCAGAAATATAGCAATAAATTTATGGTCAAATGATTTTTGATAAGATGCCAAGTCCAATCAATAGGGGTTTCCGACAAATAGTCCTTTCAACAAATGGCGCTGGACAACTGGATAACCACTTGCAAAAGGATACACTTGGACCCCTATCTCACAACGTATGCAAAAAATTAATTCAAAATGAATGAAGGACCTATATGTAAGAGCAAAAACTGTAAAACTCTTGAGGAAACATAGGGGTAAATTTTTCATTACTTTGGATTAGGCAGTGGTTTCTTAAATATGACATCAAAAGCACCAACAACAAAATTTAAAAAAAAAAAGATAAATGACTATCAAAATTTTAAAAATTTGTGCATCAAAGGACACTATAGGAGAGTGAAAAGACAACCTATAGATTGGAAGAAGATATTTGGAAATCATATACTTAATAAGGGTCTAGTACCCAAAATATATTTTAAAAACTCTTACAACTCAAAACAAAAAGACAAACAACCCACCTGGTAGACATTTCTCTAAGGAAGAAACAAAAATGACCAATAAGCACATGAAAAGATCCTCAACATCTTTAGTCATTAGGGAAATACAAATCAAAACCACAAGATCATGCCTCATACCCATTAGGACATCTATAACAGTAACTCTAAAGAAGGATGGATGGATGGATGGGAGGGAGGGAGGAAGGAAGGAAGAAAAGGAAAAAGAAAAAAATTAGCATTGGCTAGGATGTGGAGAAACTGGAACCCTCATACACTGCAAGTGGGAGGGTAAAATGGTGCAGCCACTGTGGAAACAGTTTAGCAGTTCCTTAATATTTAAACATAGAATTCCATGAGACCTAGCATTTCTACTCTCATGTATATATCCAAGAGCACTGAAAACATGTTCACATAAAAATGTGCACGTAGCAGCATTATTCATAATAGCCAAAAAGTGGGAACAACCCAAGTGTCCATCAACTGATGGATAAATGTGGTGCATCCATACAATGGAATATTATTCAGCCATAAAAAGGAGTGAAGTGGTGATACATGCTACAACATGAATGAACCTTGAAAACATTATGCCAAGCAAAAGCAGCCAGACAAAAAGGGCCACATATTGTAGGACTGCATTTTTAGAAAATGCCCAGAATAGGCAAATTCATTGAAATGGAAAGCAGATTAGTGGTTGCCAGGGCTAGGGTTGGGGAAAGGAGAGTGATGGCTGAGTGAGTATTGGATTCTTTTTGGCATGATGAAAACATTATGGAATTCGATAGTGACCATGGTTACACAGCACTGGGAATATACTAAAGCCACTGAATTATACATAGTAACTTTTACCTCCATTTATTTAAGATTTTATTTATTTATTTATTTATTTATTTAAGAGAGAGAAAAAGCCAGAGAGAGAGCACAAGCAGGGGGAGCAGCAGAGGGAGAGGGAGAAATAGGCTCCCTGATGAGCAGGGAACCCTATGTGGGCTCGATCCCAGGACCCTGGGATCATGACCTGAGCCGAAGGCAGACACTTAACCAACTGAGACACCCAGGCACTATGACTTTTACCTCGATTAAAAAAAAAAAAGAAGAAGAAGAAGAAGAAGGGGGCACCTGGATGGCTCAGTCTGTTAAGCACCCAACTGTTGATTTCAGCTCAGGTCATGATCGCAGGGTCATGAGATTGAAACCTACGTCGGGCTCCTTGCTCAGCACAGAGTCTGCTTGAGAGTCTCTCTCTCCCTCGCCCTCTGAGCCTCCACCTCCCATCCCCACCCCACCCCCGCTCATGCGCACATGCTCTCTCTAAATAAAAATCTTAAAAAAAAAAAAAAAGGCAATTCTATATATACTGATTATATGGAAGCTTTCCAACAAATATTATTGCGTAAAAAAGCAAGGTACAGAACGGAGTCTATGCTCCCCCTCAAAAAGGGGGGTAGGGAAAAAGAAGAATATATAAGCATTTTTATCTAACACATCTTTGCAAAAATAAACAAGAAAGTGTTACCACTGGACTGTCTCTGGGGAAGAGAATTTCAAGGCTAGGGGCAGGTGTGAAAAGACTTCCTTTTTAAAATAACCCATCTTACACAACCTACATGTCGCACCAGGTACAGATACTTACCCCCACCCCACCACCCCCCACGCCAAAAAAACCAAATTGACCTTTCTAAAAGAGGAAATACTGAAATAAAGGGGTGGTTATATAATGAAAATATGCTCATGGGAAGATTGCTGATCCATGCTGGGGGAGAAACACGGGCTGGGAATGAGATTCTCCATGTTGGTCTAACAATAAAAGGTACTGGAATACTGTTTTAGAATACAAACACACCATTCGCAAATATAAGGGCATATGAATACTGTGATGTTTCCACAACAGAAACTGGAAGGTTGTCTGAGTGTGCTGCCCAGCACGCAGTGCTCAGGCTCCCTGGCTCCCCTCCTCCCCCTTGAGATCTAGCTGTCTAGTCGCGGGCCTGTGGGCACTGACAGGTAAGGGCGTTCATACTGAAAGGATGTGAAAACATGTACTCCAGGAAAGAGAGGGAGATGGTGTAACACACGCATGATTGTCAGCAATGCCCCACTTTCAACTTTCTCTGGACTCTGAAGATCTTCCAACTATAACGCTCTCCCTAAAAATTAACTGCATTGCTTTAACTCACGGCTTCTAAGTCTCCAGGTACATTTACAGGTGTCAGACAAAACAGAGTCCTATCATTATCCTTTACTACCTACCACCTACAACACAACCCAAACAAAGTGCTTATTTAAGCCGTACTTCCTTGGAGTGGTGACTGTTTTCCATTTTTGTCGGGTTACTATCAAATCTTGTCCCCTTAGCCTTCAACTCATTACAGAAGCTGCTAGTGATTCTGGCTACAATGGCAGAACCACCACCCCATCCCCCCACCCCAAGCAGCTGGAAGTGACAGCCAGTCCCTTCCTGCCCCATCTTCTTTATTTAGAGAGCAGGGGGAAAAAAAGCCACCACCAAACCTGGAAGCCCCACATAGCAGCTGCTTTTGCGGTCTGTGACTTAATTTAAGGAAGTATTCTACGAAACCTCTGAAAAGAATCTAAATTTAGATCGAAGTCTTTCACCACCAATATCAGCCTCTCCAGCTACGGAACCCACACACACAGCAGCACAGTGAGGGGGAAAGCAACAAATTTAAAATGCATGTGAATGTGTCATCATTGAGGGAAGTGAAGCTGGCATCATTCAGGTCAAAGAAATTTTCTTCTGGTACCACCAACATCTGAATTCTCAAAAAAGGAGTAGTGACCACAAAAACTTTTAGGGAAAGAAACAGTGACATAAGGCAGACAGGTTTTATTTAAAAGATTTCTCCTAAGAGAGCAAGGAACTACACTATATACCAGAATGTCTGTAATGACATAAAACCAGCATTGAAGTATTAAGATCAACATATTGCCTAAAAGGAGTTCTCTAACGCTGAGTCAGATAGGAAGGAAAAACCATCAACTTCGCGCTACTATTTCCCCAACACCTCACTCTTCCCAAATGTGTCAACTGAGACCTTGAACTCTAAGAGGCACAGCAAAAGCACTAGGGTGACTTGAGGTTAATGGTAATTAACAGGAAGATAGCGCTCTTTTGTCTGCATTTTTTTCCACCTTGAAGAGTAAAGTCTGATCCATTTAAAAGCTGATCTTCTGGGGCGCCTGGGTGGCGCAGTAGGTTAAGCATCTGTCTTGGCCTCAGGTCATAATGCCAGGGTCCTGGGATGGAGCTCTGCATCAGGCTCCCTGTTCGGGGGAGAGTCAGCTTCTCCCTCTCCTTCCGCCTCTCCCCCAGCTTGTTCACTCACTCTCTCTCTCTCAATCTCTCTCTGACAAATAAACAAAATCTTTAAAAAGTAAATAAATAAAAGCTAATCTTTCCAAAGTTCCATTCCCCAAATAAAATTAAATTATATATGATTTTCAAATTAACATTCAACAGGGGCGCCTGGGTGGCTCAGTCAGTTAAGTGTCTGACTCTTTTGATTTCCGATCAGGTCATGATCTCAGGGTCCTGGGATTGAGCCCCGTGTCGGGCTCCACTCTTAGTTAGGAGTCCCCTTGAGGATTCGCTCTCTCCTTCTCCCTCTGCCGCTTTCTCTGTCTCTCTCTCTCAAAACTAAAAGAAAAATTAACATTGAACAGCCTATCCTACTTCGTACTCCCGAAAGATTCTATTTTGCAATATCCATAGACAGATTTCAGCAGATAGCTGTGTAAAAGATAAAAATGAGAGTGAAATTTCTCTGTTCTTTCAGACTTCCATCCTCCTCTTCTCCCCACCCCCAATCATCTGGGAAACATTCCCAGATTCTTCTCAAGCTTAGTTTGGAAGTAAAGCTCAGCCTTGATAAACACGTACCCCAGGAAATGCTTTGGATCACAGACCACTTAGAGGACTCGGTCTGTCCTCCCCCAAGAGACCTCTTTTCAAACTCCGTTTGAGAGGCGGGCAGGCAGTTTAATGTTTTCACGAAAATCTCCTGGAACATTGCTGAGAGATAAAATCACTGCCGTCTGGCAAATATACAGTCGTGGAGGGAAGCACCACACCCAAGAACAAGGTCCTCAGACTTCAGGGGAAACTATTGTTCCAGGGGGCTCCCCACAGCACTCACTCCCTGTAGAAATCGGGGAGCCGGGAGGGGAGCAGCCTCCACTGACTGAGCACGTTTCCCAGGAGGGCACCTCGGTAGCTGCCTGCTGCTGTCAGGATACAAAGAAACAGCTACAATGACTCGGTTTTTTTTGGTGTTTTTGAAATGTTAATGTCCTTAGCCCTGCACTACGGAAAAGATGGACTCAGTCACACCGACATCAACTGTATTTCTTTTTACATAATCATAATTTCACATCATTTCCCTTGAGTCTTTTGGACAACCGCTGGTGTTATAGTTGGGTACTGTTCAAAATGTCTCCAAGGCCTCACAATTATCTATACTAGCAAATTCTCTCCTAAACTTGGTTCATGAGTTCACATGGCTTCGTGGCACTATTAAATGGAATATAAAATTCTTCCACAGAGAGTGGGTGGTGAGGAGGCCTGGGGACCAAACCCAAGAGAAAAATATCACAGGGGTAGCCTGAAGAATGTTCAAACTTTTACAAACTGAGGGTTGCCAGAGGGAAGGCGATGAGGGCGGGGAAAATGGGTGAAGGGGAGTGGGAGGTACAGGAACGTGTAAGTCGTGGGGCTAAAAGTACAGTCTAGGGAATAGAGTCGATGGTATTGTGATAGCGCCGTCTGGTGCCAGATGGTAACTACACTTGTGGGAAGCTGAGCGTAGTGGATAGAGTTGTCGAATCACTATGTCCTACACCTGAAACTAATGTAATATTGTGTGTCAACTATACTTCATTAAAAAAAGAAGAAAAACCTTTAGAAGTCACCAAAATTTTAGAGTTGACCCTTGAACAACAGGGAGCTTGGGGGTAGGGACACTTAACCCTCCATCCCTGTGCAGTTGAAAATCTGTGTATAGGGGCGCCTGGGTAGCACAGTCGTTAAGCGTCTGCCTTCAGCTCCGGGCGTGATCCCAGCGTTCTGGGATCGAGCCCCACATCAGGCTCCTCCGCTGGGAGCCTGCTTCTTCCTCTCCCACTCCCTCTGCTTGTGTTCCCTCTCTCGCTGGCTCTCTGTCAAATAAATAAATAAAATCTTAAAAAAAAAAAAAGAAAGAAAATCTGTGTATAACTTCGGACTCCCACCAAAACATAACTACTAACAGCCTACTATTGACTGGAAGGCTTACTGATAACATAAACAGTCAACTAACACATATTTTATAATGTTATATGTATTATATACTGTATTCTTACAATAAAGCTAGAGAAAAATTCAGAAAATCATAAGAGAAAATACATTTACAGTACTACATTTATATAAAAAAAAAATCTATGTGTAAGTGGACCCATGCAGTCCAAACCCATGTTGTTCAAGGGTCAACTGTATTTATCTTTTTAGCGGAACTGTAATTACAGAGTAATGTTTCAGTGATATACATGTGATGTATAATAAGACACAGTTTATTCTGATTTTTAGTAAATAATCAATAGGAATGTAGGCCAAGTCAGAAATAACAATAAAAAATAAATATTAAATTGGTAAGAGGAGGTGGAAATTTGAGAATATTCACTTTCCTTCTTATATTGTTACTTATCTTTGTCACAATAATGCTAGTGCCGTTTTCCCCCTCCATAAACAACCTTTGAAGCGGAAAGGTTGATTGAAAAAGAGAGCTCCTAACTGAATGATGTTTAATGACGGTTTTAATTTGGAGATTAAAAAAAGAAAGAACTAGATTCAGAAACAATGTTTACACCAACATATAAAGTAAGAAGAAAGGTAACTTCCAAAGCAGTTCACTTTAATCCACTTGCCAGATACTGAGGGAAGCCTCTGGCAAGGTAGACCTTACCAAATGCTGGGAAACAGCTGGGTGCCGAATTACTTCATTTATTCCTTGTAACACGCACCTTACGAGGTAGGTATTGTCTGAGGCTTAAAGTTGAAATGCGTGATTTGCCCAAAGACACAGGTGCGTGGTGGAACTGACTCCACAGTCTCCGAAATGGGGACAAGAATACTACCCACTCTGTAAGTTTATTGAAAGGATAACGCATGAAACGTGCCTAGCATAGTGCCTGCCTGGTGAGTAATAAAAGCCTCGAGAATTGACAAATATCTTCATGATTACTGCCTACAGGGACCCCCAATCCTGAGCAGCAAAGCTGGACAGGAAATCCAAGGTCAGGTGTATCCTAAAACTCACAGTCAACCAACCACAGTGTTCACCTTAGAACGCTACAGTATATGCTTTGTATACCTGACCTAGTTTCCATAAAAAGAGCCAAAGAGCAGAAGGGGCACTCCAAAGAGTAACATCCCAACACTAAAGCTTGAAGCTTGCATTTGGCAGACTCTCATTCTAGAATCTCTTCGGAGAGACTCCAAACTGGTTGTGAAGGTGGTACAGCCCCAGCATCCGTGATCCAGGGCAGAGCTAAGGGAGGGGAAAGGGGACTGGACCTTCCATGGGACCTGCCTCCCCAGCTCGAGTGATTTCCTCCTGTGCACTTTACATTTGACTTACTTTGCCCACAAAAAGATTTTTTTTTTAAGATTTTATTTATTTATTTGACAGAGAGAAAGAGCCAGTGAGAGAGGGAACACAAGCAGGGGGAGTGGGAGAGGAAGAAGCAGGCTCCCAGCGCAGGAGCCCGATGCGGGGCTCAATCCCAGAACCCGGGGATCACACCCTGGGCCGAAGGCAGACGCTCAACGACTGAGCCACCCAGGCGCCCCTGCCCACAAAAAGATTTTAAACAGTACCTGACTGTGAATGGAAGCAGTCTCAGTGTCCAGAAGGCAGGGCGGGGGGCGGGGATGGATGGATCACGGATCACTACACAAAGACCAACTTATCATACTTATCATACTGGAAGAGCCATAGTTGGGCTCCAATTAGAACTTCTAAGAAGGGGGCGCCTGGGTGGCTCAGTCGTTAAGCGGCTGCCTTCAGCCCAGGGTGTGATCCCCGGGTTCTGGGATTGAGCCCCGCATCAGGCTCCTCCGCTGGGAGCCTGCTTCTTCCTCTCCCATTCCCCCCAGCTTGTGTTCCCTCTCTCGCTGGCTGTCTCTCTGTCAAATAAATAAATAAAATCTTTAAAAAAAAAAAAAAAAAAAACTTTCTAANAAAAAAAAAGAACTTCTAAGAAGGTCTTAAGGAAGCATGTTGCAATAAACCAGCAAGATATTAAAGTGGGTACATCGGAGAGAGGGCTAAGGCCGCCTTCCCGCTGCATTTTATCAGGATGTCCAACGTCATTTAGTACCTACATCGCTTAACTTGCTTTACAGACACTTCTTATCTCTTCTAATTGGAAGGGTTTTTCTAGGGCCAAATAGGGAATCTGACATTAATTTTGTAATAATGCACAGACTGGATAAATAACAAGTATTTTCCTTCATCTGGTCTCTATCCCCTTCCTGATGTCCAGTATGTTACTTGCCAGGCAACCTAGCACTTAGTAGTTTTTCAATAAATGTTTGTTCAAAGAAACTTTGTAGACATTTAGTCTAAACTTGGCCCCAACAAAGGATTCCTTGTAAAGCCCCTAGAAAGACGATCATCCAGCATTTGCATAAACAGAGTCACACACAACACTTACTACTCTGTGAAGCAGCCGAATTTAATCCCTCGTTAGACAGTTCTTTCTCACGGTTACCAAGTTCCCCTCCCATAGCAGCCAAGCACCGGACGCATCACAACTGACCCCCTCTAAGCACTTACCCTGTGTACCCTTTTTCTAGAACTTTCCACAGCTAGAAAGTGGCAAAACTAGAACCGGAACACAGGCCTCCAGCGTAGCTGGCTCTTAGCCACTATACTACTCCATTTACTGGATCCTGTGCTGCCCCTCTGGGCACAAAAGAGCCCCTTCCTACAGGGCAGGCCTCTAAAATCAGAATTGTCTGATCAAATCTCTCTACTGCCACCCAGACCCCTCAGCCTGTCACTGAAGCCTGGGTCCTCTGTTCCCTCTGTCTGGCCACACTCTTGCCCCATTCCGTCTTGGCCCGTGCTATTTTACCCCATGGTCCCTCTCCCCATGCAGATCTTTCCAGAGCTACTTCAAATTCGGCCTCCCCAGCAGCCAGACCTCTCTACCCCACAACGAGCTCTCTTTTCAACCTGGCACCTTTAAAAAAAAATTTTTTTTTTAAATGCTCAACTGTTTCTAGTGACTGTCTCACTCCCTACTGTACTGTTAAGTTCCCGGTAGATACTATTTTTGTAACATTCCTCTCATCCTTAACACTCTTAAGCATTGTGCTCAATCCTGAATAATGCAGTGTATTGGCTTTGGTGCTTATGGCCCCTTTAGAAATAATCTGACTAGAAAATTAATATCAAATTCAAATGCAAAAATTATGAACTATAAAGAATGAAGTGTCACTAAAATAATACAGTGCTTATTTCTCCTTCATATTTTTCAACAGATATATATTCCTTTTAAAAAATAGATATGCTACATTTGCGTAGTAACACACTGGGGAGCAACGTTTTTCTCTGATATTTCTTTAAAATGATAATTCTTTAATGAGATGCCCTTTTGTCCTTAAGCTATCAGATAATCTGAACTGGGTTTATTTGGTGTTACGTTTAACAGCATTTCACAGCTGTTAAAAAGAAATACGCAATGTCAATCAGGAAATGCTGATATGATGCAGAAACAAATTAATATAACAGGTTTATTCCCTGCTATCACTACACATCCACCATAGGCTGGGTCATTGTCGGGG
>NC_048227.1:5702748-5718226 GCF_002007445.2 Ailuropoda melanoleuca
GGGGGGGGGGGCAGGGGCCACATAATCATTCAGGGACCCGGGCTGATAAAGGCTCCACCATATGCCACAGAGTTCCCAGTGCTCTACGGAAGAGCTGGAGGCTCTTACTGCTTCAGCCCCACCGTGGGACAAAGCACTTCTCACAGCTCACTAGCCAGGACTAGTCATGTGGTCCCACCTAACCACAAGGCTTCTGAAGAGCAGAGAGGTTTCTGTTACAGAGGCAGCTGTGGGTGTATGAAAACGGAGCAATCCCTGATCTATGGTATGTGAAAAAGCAAGATGCACAACAGTGCACATCATATCCTATCATCTGTGTTAAAGAGAGAGAGAGAGAGAAAAGGAAGGGAACAGAGAACCTTTGGAAGAATACAAGAGAAACTAGTAATGCCATGATAATAATAGTTAACTTCTCTAGAGGCAAGCTGGTTGACAAGGGACAGGGAGGATAGGAGACTTATTTTTAATGAATACCCTTTTATATCATATGCATACATCATCTATTTAAAAACTCTACTGAAATATTTAGACTGTGATGTATACACGTCAAATTAATGAGCTGGGTTTTTTTTTCTTTTTTTTTTTTTAAACAAATGCTTCCTTTTTTTTTTGTAGTGCTTTTTTTTTTTTAAGATTTTATTTATTTATTTGAGAGAGAGAGACAGCCAGCAAGAGAGGGTACACAAGCAGGGGGAGTGGGAGAGGAAGAAGCAGGCTCCTAGTGGAGGAGCCTGATGTGGGGCTCGATCCCAGAACTCCAGGATAACGCCCTGAGCCGAAGGCAGATGCTTAACGACTGCACCACCCAGGTGCCCCTGGGTTGTTTTTTCTGAATAAAGTTCCATTTATTCTAAGAAACACCAAATCCTTGACTCATACTGCCTGAAATTAAACACCTGGAGTAACACTGACATCATCGTATCCTTTTGTAAAGCCTTGCTGAGAGATCTTGACTGGCTTCTGTCTATTCTAAACATAAACAATGCTACTGTGCATGCGATAAGAAAAGTGCTCACGCTGATAAATGGTTTCCTTTTGGAAATAATTTTCCTGTTATTTCAATGTAGGTACCATTTCCTAAAGTAAAACTCCTTTTCTGAAATAAAAATGTATTTTTTTTCCTACTGCTGGGCTGAACCCTATGCAAAATACAGCGACCAAATCTGGGTTTCCAAAAAGAAAACAGCACCGCTATCTCAGAATGCATTAAAATATGGGATGCACAGAGACCCTCTCTTCCAAAATCCTAATCAACACCCTCAAATAATATTTACATACTTCATGTGCCAGATGTGCCAGGGGACAGCCTCTGGGGCTTATGACAACATAACCCAAAGTCACATCTGCTTCTCTTCTGTAGTTGTCTTAAACAAAAGTGGAATCCCGCTGACATTCAGCTGATGAAGCAAGCCATAAATAATGCAGTAAGTAAACAGGTAGGTCAAGTCTCCAAAAAGACTTCCATAATTCATTTCAACCTTAGTATCAAAAATAGGTCTAAAAAAAGAGCCAAAACAGGCTTCTACTACTCCCGTCACAACACCCGAAATATCAGGCTCCAAGAGAAACAGAATGCTATCAAGGCTATGTGCTATCCTTATGGATTTTACTCTAAATTCCAACTTAGCATATTACATGGCGACTTTTTACTGCACTGAGTTGGTACTTAAATAGCCTGTGACTATCACTCAAGTTTTACGATATACTTCCACATTTAAATTTCAGTGGAAAATCAAATACCATGCATTGCTTTCAAATATCAATATTACGCCTTCTAAACTGAATGTGTTTGGGTGTACGAAAGGCGTTTTCCTAAGCAGGCTTTCTGCCAACAACCTGGGTGCTCTGAAAGGTCCCGGGTGCTATCATTTCACCTACCTTTCACTTCAAATAGCTTTATTCAACCAATATTAATGATCTCCAAAAACATGTCTCATTTTTTTTTTCTAATTCGCTGAAGAAAAGCAAATTCTCAAAGTTCCCAAGCCCACCACGGGTCTTGTATAATCCATTATTAAACCTACAGAATGAACTAGCAATTATTAAATTGCCAATACTGCAATACGGGAGACCAACACCAACATACGTTTAGGACAAAAAAAAAAAAAAAGAAAAGGAACTTCAGGTCACACTGCATTATGTTTAAACTGAAGACAGATGGCATTCATTTGTGGGTATGCAAACAATTTCCAGGACTTGCAAGTCAAAGGCAGCCATAATACCATGTATCATTGATTCTAAGACATTTTTTCTGATTTTAACATCTCTGAAATCTTCAAAGGAATCACATTATAGTGTAATTACTGGTGTTTCTTTTTTAGTGGTACATAAAACAATGGTGTGACTTTCAATCAAGGTCATCTAAGATTCACTGAAATATGACAATGTTAATATTAGCTAACATATACTGAACACTTACAATGGACCAGACACTGTATGTGGATTATTTCATTTAATACCCACAAACTCTAAAGTGGCTCCAACTATTTCCCACCCTCTTTTCCTTTTTTCTTTTCTTTTTTTTTAGCTGAGAAAACTAAGAGATGAGGTCACTCATTTAAAAGCACAGGCTGGCTTCAGCCCAGCTCCTAACCACCCCACCTGGCTGACTCCAGAGGACAGAACTTGAAGGTCTGAGAGAGCCAAACATTCTCCTTGGAACACAGGTTCGAAGCTCAGCAAGCATCTTATAAGCCCCCCTCACTGTTTTTTAGGAAAAAAGCAAAGAAAATACAGAGCTCCAAGTATCAAGAATGCATATTAATCCAAAGCTTTTATTATAAAGAAGGGTTGGTAATCACCTATCATTAAAAAAAATTATACACTTGCATAAAACCAATCTTTTCTTTCTATTCATCCTCAATTCAAATTACAATTAATATGCATTTTCCCCTCTCAAAAATATCCTATGATCTCTAGAGAAATGACATAAGAATTTCTAGAATCTGTACCTGAATTTTGTTTTAATCTTAGTTTTGAAATAGTCCCAAATAAAACAACACTACACAACAATCCAGAAACGTTCTCTATGATACAAATCAACAAGGATGTTTGTTGGNCAAAGAAGAAGTCAAACTGTCTCTCTTTGCAGATGACATGATACTCTATATGGAAAACCCAAAGGAATCCACTCCCAAACTATTAGAAGTTATAGAACAATTCAGTAAGGTGGCAGGATACAAAATCAATGCCCAGAAATCAGTTGCATTTCTATACACGAATAACGAGACTGAAGAAAGAGAAATTAGGGAATCCATCCCATTTACAATAACACCAAAAACCATGCGTTACCTTGGAATTAACTTAACCAGAGACGTAAAGGACCTATATGCTAGAAACTATAGATCACTTTTGAAAGATATTGAGGAAGACATAAAAAGATGGAAAAATATTCCATGCTCATGGATTGGAAGAATTAACATAGTTAAAATGTCCATACTACCCAGAGCAATCTACACTTTCAATGCTATCCCGATCAAAATACCGAGGACATTTTTCAAAGAACTGGAACAAATAGTCCTTAAATTTGTATGGAACCAGAAAAGGCCCCGAATCTCCAAGGAACTGTTGAAAAGGAAAAACAAAGCTGGGGGCATCACAATGCCGGATTTCGAGCTGTACTACAAAGCTGTGATCACAAAGACAGCATGGTACTGGCACAAAAACAGACACATCGACCAATGGAACAGAATAGAGAACCCAGAAATGGACCCTCGGCTCTTTGGGCAACTAATCTTTGATAAAGCAGGAAAAAACATCCGGTGGAAAAAAGACAGTCTCTTCAATAAATGGTGCTGGGAAAATTGGACAGCTACATGCAAAAGAATGAAACTTGACCACTCTCTCACACCATACACAAAAATAAACTCCAAATGGATGAAAGACCTCAATGTGAGACAGGAATCCATCAAAATTCTAGAGGAGAACATAGGCAACAACTTCTATGACATCGGCCAGAGCAACCTTTTTCACGACACATCTCCAAAGGCAAGAGAAATAAAAGATAAAATGAACTTATGGGACTTTATCAGGATAAAGAGCTTCTGCACAGCCAAGGAAACAGTCAAAAAAACTAAGAGACAGCCCACGGAATGGGAGAATATATTTGCAAAGGACACCACAGATAAAGGACTGGTATCCAAGATCTACAAAGAACTTCTCAAACTCAATACACGAGAAACAAATAAACAAATCATAAAATGGGCAGAAGATATGAACAGACACTTTTCCAATGAAGACATACAAATGGCTAACAGACACATGAAAAAATGTTCAAAATCATTAGCCATCAGGGAAATTCAAATCAAAACCACACTGAGATACCACCTTACGCCAGTTAGAATGGCAAAGATAGACAAGGCAAGAAACAACAATTGTTGGAGAGGATGTGGAGAAAGGGGATCCCTCCTACATTGTTGGTGGGAATGCAAGTTGGTACAGCCACTCTGGAAAACAGTGTGGAGGTCCCTTAAAAAGTTAAAAATTGAACTACCCTATGACCCAGCCATTGCACTACTGGGTGTTTACCCCAAAGATACAGACGTAGTAAAGAGAAGGGCCATATGCACCCCAATGTTCATAGCTGCATTGTCCACAATAGCCAAATCATGGAAGGAGCCGAGATGCCCTTCAACAGATGACTGGATTAAGAAGCTGTGGTCCATATATACAATGGAATATTACTCAGCTATCAGAAAGAACGAATTCTCAACATTTGCTGCAACATGGACGGCACTGGAGGAGATAATGCTAAGTGAAATAAGTCAAGCAGAGAAAGACAATTATCATATGATTTCTCTCATCTATGGAACATAAGAACTAGGATGATCGGTAGGGGAAGAAAGGGATAAAGAAAAGGGGGGTAATCAGAAGGGAGAATGAAACATGAGAGACTATGGACTATGAGAAACAAACTGAAGACTTCAGAGGGGAGGGGGGTGGGGGAATGGGATAGACTGGTGATGGGTAGAGGAGGGCACGTATTGCATGGTGCACTGGGTGTTATACGCAACTAATGAAGCATCGAACTTTACATCGGAATCCGGGTGATTAACATAATATAATAAAAAAATCATTAAAAAAAATAATAAAATAAAAAAATAAAAAAATAAAAGTTCTTCATAAAAAAAAAGAAAACTTCAAATTGTGATAACCTTTTGTTAATTTTATTGATAGAACCATAGTAAAATTTTCTAATCTTTTAAAAAAAAAATATGTGGCATCTTTATAAAAATACATCTTTTGCTTCACGCTACTACAAAGAAGGCATAATTCTTTCATAAGTTCAGTAAATGGTAGCTTTATCATCCTCACACTCAGCATACACAAAGCTAGCATTATAAATTTGTTTTAATGGTATCGTCTAGTTACTTGTTGGTTGTCTTCCTAGCATCCATTTTTCTGTTCCCTCAAACTGTCCCAGTCCTATATGTTGGGTGGGACTAACACCATTACCAGATTCCAAGATGGATCCTAACTGTCCAAGCAGCACATCCCATCATCCTTGCCACAGCTGTTGGTTCAGAGATGGACACATGACCCAAATCAGGCCAACCCAACAACAGGATTCAACTCCAGGACTTCCACTCCAGCAATGAGCTGTTGGGAAAGTGGAGTTTTAACATTTCTGCTGGTTACAGCTAGAAGCAAATAGCCACGGGAGCTTCTAATAGCCATCTTTTGATCATAAGAAAAAGAGATAGCCAAGAATGGCTCTGTGGTCACAGCCCTCAGAACCAAAGAGAAACTGGGTCCTTGTCATGCTATTAACTGCTTTTGGGCTTTTCAGTTAACTTACTGAATAAAATGCTTCCTACTGAACCAATTTAAACCAGGGTTTCTGCTACTTACATCTGAAAGCATCCTGTTGGGTTTGTTGTTGTTGTTGTTGGTGGTGGTGGTGGTGTTTTTGCTAATAAAAAAAAATCAGTATCACGAAGTATGGTATTGTAAATACAAGATAGAAGTAAAAATGTGAGATTGGCTGAAGAAAGGAAGCAGGGTAAAATTCAATGAACACCCTACCTGGTCGATGATGTCACTTACTAAGATGGGGCAGACTAGGATCAGAGCATCTTGGGGAATGACCGCAGGATGGGGGGTGGGGAGGATAAAAATCACGAGTTATCCAGAGGCAACCACTGTTCTGTTCCTGTACAAGAGAATGGAAGGTGCTCTGAACCATGAAGACTATGTATTTCCCATTCTAAACTCTTTCAAATAGTAGTCTTCAGTTTGGCTTCCTGACTTCTCTCCCTGGTTGCGCACAATTAAACTTGTCATCGGCTGTCCCTAAATCATCAGACCATGAGAAGCTCCACGTACCCTGACAAAGACAACTAGCCATTCTCACCAGTGATCCTGGAGCTGAAGCTGGAGGCAGTGAACACAGAAGTGGAGGGTGAAGGAGCTGCACTAGCCAGGAGAAAGGGCAATGCTGGCTCTTTCCAGCTCCCCCTTTAGAATAAGCCAGAATGAGGACTTGCATAATTAATCTTTTAGCATCTTTGAAAGAGAGAAATAACTGATACTGTAGCAGGAGGGTTTTGGTTGCAAGTGACATTTAAATCAAAAAGGGCACGGAGCAGCTGTCCAAGCAAGAGATGGTCACAGCTTGAACTAGGATGGAGGCAACGGGCAAGAAGAGAAGACACGCTCCAGATGAACTGTGGTGGCAGAGTCAAGAGGGCTGGAGGACTGATGAGAAGTTAGGTACGAAGAACGACAACAGGTCTCGGTTTTTGGTTTGAGCAACTGAGTAGATTTAATGAAGCGAGGAAGACTGGGGAGAGCAAGGCTTCTGGGGAGGAGGGAATCAGGAAGATTGTTTGGGACACATTAAGCCTAATGTGTCTACTAGGCATGTTTGAGAAATGCCACCTTTTCCACCTTGCACAGTCAAGGAAGAAAAAAAGGCTACAAGTTAAATCAATGTCCAATGAGGACATGTGGGCCTTCTCCTACACATAACTATTGATTATTGTAAAGATATGAATTCATTATAGTTGGATTAAGTGTGCTTCCAAGTATTTCTGTAACTGCACATGGTATGATTATCCATTTAGGACAAGAGAAACTATCCTTTCCTGTCCTGCAAAATGTGTTTTTAAAGAGTAAAACAAATTGCACGCTATTTTTTTTTTTTAACCTAGAAATAAAAACACACAGAGAACAAAACAAAACACACAGCCCTCTTCGAGCTTGGTTTGATAGCTTGGCTCCAGTGAGGAAACAGGCAGAACTCTTTGGAAAATGATGACACACAGGGAGAAGGCATTACTATCACTGTTGTGTATGAGTAGGCATTGAGCAATCCTCAAATCCATAATTTGTAGGTAATATATGTAGAAACGCAATTCAGTAAAACTTAGAATTTTTATCCCAAAGATCTAGAACAAAAAGGCAATACATTACAGGTGGTTACAACTTTTCCTACTTTTATAGAGTCACATATTTCTTTTTCAGGCACCGCTAAAATTAATAAACAAGCCCTTTCAAAAAGTTTACAGCAAACATACTGATTATAAATACTTAGGGAAAATACCAAGTTATTGTTAATGGCTTATGCAAGTTAGCATTTTTACCCCCACTTTGGGGATGAGGTTATTTTCTAAAATTAGGTCAGAGATAACCCCAAATGACATTCCAAATAAAGGATATAAACCAGCACTATAACTAAGAACCACGACACCAGTCTTTCAAAGGACTCACTATAGAAAGCAGACTTCAGGAAGACCCGATTTCTGAATCTGGAAAGAATCATTTGGGCTTACTTAGTATAATGCTGGAACAATTTGGGGGGGGGGGTTTAAGTATCAGAATAAACATGTTCTCTGGGAAAATAGGTTTGTTGAGATCTACAAAGTATACAGAATATTTTTTACGCTCCAGAACCCAGGAATCTTTCTGTGAAGAAATACACATAAACATGGATATATCCCTTCAGATGCCATTTAAGCCTTTTAAAATAAATGTGGCACAATTATTTTGAATTTTCAGAAACCTACATTTGAAAACAATTACTATTGGCAATTAACGTACTTGTTACTCTAAGAAATTCTTAAGAGCTGTAGATGCTTCTTTGTTTTTAACATTTCTAATTGTTGAAAAGCAATCTATTCTCAAGGAGGAAGAGGGGAAGAGATCAAACAATACAAAGAGGAATACAGGGAGAAGATGTCCCTCTCACCTGGATCCTCAGGCCCTGGTTCTCCTTCCCAGAGAAAATCACAATCAGTGTTCTCAGAGGTATCCTTGTAGTAATGTTCCATACAAATAGATCTATATAAATTTCCCTTATTTTTTTATTACTCAAACATTATGTGCAATATTCACTCTCTTGAATCTTTTCCCCCCATTCAACAATATATCTTAGAAAATGTTCCATATCAGAATATAAAGCACTATCGGGGCGCCTGGGTGGCTCAGTTAGTTGAGCATCTCTGCCTTTCGCTCAAGTCATGATTCCCAAGGTCTCAGGATCGACTCCTGCATCAGGCTCTCTGCCCATGGGGAGTCTGCTTCTTCTCCCTCTGCCCTGTTCATGCTCTCTCGCTCTAAAATAAATAAATTAAAAAAAAAAAAGAATATAAAGCACTATCTTATTCTGTTAAACAGCTACACATCCCTAGGGATATAACGTAATTTCTTTAGTGCTCTATTGACACACATTTAGGTTGTTTTCAGTCTTTCATAATTTTGCATATAAGACCTTTTTTTTTTTAAGTTTATTGGGGCGCCCGGATGGCTCAGTCGTTGAGCGGCTGTCTTTGGCTCAGGGCGTGATCCCGGCATTCTGGGATCGAGCCCCACGGGCTCCTCCGCTGGGAGCCTGCTTCTTCCTCTCCCACTCCCCCTGTTTGTGTTCCCTCTCTCGCTGGCTGTCTCTCTGTCAAACGAATAAATAAAATATTTTTTAAAAAAATTTACTTATTCATTTTTAAGTAATCTCACTACCCAATGTGGGTGGGGCTCGAACTCACAACCCCAAGATCAAAAATCTCATGCTCTTCTGACTGAGGCACCCAGGTACCGGCTACATATAAGACTTTACACAAATGTGTGAATGTATCCAGAAAAAAAAAAATTCCTAGAGGCAGAATTGTTTGATCAAAGGGGATATACATTTATTACCTGATAGTACCAAACTGCCATCCTTATTGTGTCATTTTACATTTCTCAGCCAACAGTGAGAAAGAGTTTCTGCTTTTCCACACCTTTGTCATCCCTAACATATTTTCAAACTTGCTGGTCTCTGCCAATCTGCTAAACGAGAAACGGTTGCACTCCTAGTTTTAACTGGTATCTTGTTTGGTATGTAGGGCTGGCTATCTTTTTGCAAGTTTGAAATCCATTTTTTCTTCTTTTCTGCGAATTGTCTATATTCTTTGCAAACAGGTTGTTGGCCTACTCATAACTGCTTTTGAAAGATCTTAATATGTTAAGGAAGCTAGACTTTCATTTTCACGTAGATTGCAAATTGTGTTTCCTATTTGTCTTTGCATATTAATTTTTATCCATTTTCTTTTTCCATGGAGAAATTTCCTATCCAAATGCTTAAGTTTTTAAAATTGTTTGTAATTGTTTATCAGCTGATTCTTTTAGATTTCTAAAGCTACAAAATCGTATCATTTACAAATAATAGCAAATTCTGATGTCTTTCTCTAATTAATAACAATTTTGACAGTGTACATCCCAGGATTGTCCCGGAATTTAATGGGAATGCTTCCAAGGATTCACAACTAAAGATGATGCTGGCTTTGGCTTCTAACACTATTTCGCTAAGGAACTTTCTGAGTGCACAGAGAATTTTTGTTTTGTTTTGTTTTAAAGATTTTATTTATTTATTTGACACAGAGGGAGAGAGACAGCCAGTGAGAGAGGGAACACAAGCTGGGGGAGTGGGAGAGGAAGAAGCAGGCTCCCAGCAGAGGAGCCCGGTGCGGGGCTCGATCCCAGGACTCCGGGATCACGCCCTGAGCCCAAGGCAGACGCTTAACGACTGAGCCACCCGGGCACCCCGAGGGCACAGAGAATTTAACAATTTGTTCTTGAGTATATTTTTCATGTTCATCAATAAGTTTTATACATTTTCTTCAGAGTCATTTACATAATTATTTAGGAATAAGAAATAACAGGAACTTATGACTGTGTATTTACACCACGCTACTCTATAAATAATTCATAACTACTCTTCAAAATATTTAATCCACATCTAGTCCCTGTGCGACATGAAAAGGCAGGTATCTCGCATCACAGATAGGGAAACTGAGTCTCTAAAAGATTTGAATTCCACCCACCCCTTTTCCCCATTGTGGCACTTCGGTGAGCTAGAAATCAAATTCAGACCTTCTGACTCCCAACCCAGGGTTTAAGCCACAAGAAAGGACCACGGCCTTTAGAGAATTTAGCAAATGGCCAACATACAAAGAAAAAAGCAGGCTGCCGTCTACAACCCGAAGCTTCACCATGTTCTCTTCCAGACTCCTGAAAGCAACCTCCAAGTTGGACTCAGGAGCTTAAAACATCTGAAATGCATCACCCAGCAGCCAGCATAATAGGTTCATGCTCAGTGATACACAATGTTGCCGACATTCCTCAGCCAATTAGAATTCCTTTCAGCTGCGATGGAGGTGAACACAGCTGGAATTAGGTGGGGCGTATCGCCAGACACATTGATTGTACATTATCTACGCCTTGTTTTAAAACAATAAAAGGGTTTTTTTTCCCTTTAATCCAGAAGTATGGAAACAGCATTCCACTTAGTTTAAATATCCAAATGGATTAAACTGTATCTGTAGCCACAACAGTAATTCTAACATCTTAAAAAGAAGATATGTCTGATCCACGCGGAGAGGTGCTTTTGTTTTGTTTTTCGACAGAGCTCTTCCAGCTCATCTCTAAGTAGCATGCTTTAGGGACTGTGGTCAGCTAGGATGAGCGTGCAGTGGACGACAAGCCAATTTAAATTAGGGCCTCTCTCTCAATAAAATTCACTTACAGAACAACAAGCAAACCAGTCACTTAAGTTGTTCAGGGACAGAAATAAATAAATAAATAGCCACATATTTTTAATTCTCTATTTGTTTAAAAATACTTAACCTCTAAAATGGTTTTGAAATTACAAAAATTTGATCCAAATAAGAATTCTAAAAGTTAGGGTTTCTCAACCAGAAAATCAGAGCATTGCCAAGACACTAAATTATTTCATCTATTTCGGAAGGTTCTTGAACTTCCCCTTTGCTCTTGGCACTCAATAAAATGCACAATTCAGCTCTTTTAACTTTTAACCAGTGCCCACAAACATGTTACAAAACAGCCAGTCTAGTTAAGTGGATCATTGAGCTGATGTTGAAATATTATGGGTCAGTCTTTCTTTTTTTTATTCATGAGGAAAAACTTCTTCCCAAGTGACTCAGCCCCCAGAACCTCCCCTTACACCCAGCGTTCTACACTAGGACCCAACAACGTGACTGAACAGAGAAAATGAAAATTTGTAGAAGAGAAGGAACAAATCGAAGTTCAGACACCACTTTCATGGTTGCAAAAACAGTTTTTGTTTGTTTGTTTTTTAAAGATTTTATTTATTTATTCGACAGAGATAGAGACAGCCAGCGAGAGAGGGAACACAAGCAGGGGGAGTGGGAGAGGAAGAAGCAGGCTCATAGTGGAAGAGCCTGATGTGGGGCTCGATCCCATAACGCCGGGATCATGCCCTGAGCCGAAGGCAGATGCTTAACCGCTGTGCCACGCAGGCGCCCCTCAAAATAGGAGTTTTGACCTCAAATAGCTAGACCTGAAGGCAAAAATTCTGGTTGGATTTCACTACAACTGCTATAAAGATACAGAAAGAAATAAAGTGTATAAAATAATTCATTGCTCAGGTCAGTTAGGTGGGTTAAGAAGCTTTAAAAAAAATGGAGTTGAGGAAAAAAAAGGTTGTCCCTTAAGACAACCCAAATGTGATCAAATCACAAATAAAATCAGTAATACAACCTGATTGACAGAATGTGATTTCTTTTAGAATAAAATTGAAGTTTTGCAATAGTTACTTGATTTAGCCCATCCCACACCCTTAGCTAATTCAGCTCGAGGAAGTGCCTTGACTGTACCTTCAGAAACTTGAGGCTGACCCTGAAGGAAATGTTACAGAAACTCAGGGGCAGCTCATGGCTAAAACACCAATGACTTACTCCGTCCTATCCCAGTAACGATCGTTAAAACCAAAAGTTCTGCCTGCCTTACACAAGTCAGGTTCCCTGCTGGCATAACCTGATAAAGGCAACACTTAACAGCTTTCCTAACCTTTCAGAGAAACTGAACTAGTCCAAATCAATTAAGCCACCTGTTATTGATAAATTAGAGTTATTAACAGCTATTAATACAACTATTTCTCTTCAAGTTGCGTCATCTGCATGGTCAAACCCCTAAGTCTGCCTTACTTCCCATGTGCTACAACTTTTAAAATAGCCTCCATTTCCACATACTATCAAGGAAGGTCTCTTCCCCCCTCTACTTGGAATTAGAATTTTTCTCTCTTCGCAACACGCAGTCATGCTCCAGAAGCTATAAAAACGCAAGGAGGTCTGAGAGTATTTCAAGGCATAAAAACGCAAAAAAAGTTTATAGGCATTTGCCATTTCAACTAACTGGTTAACATTAGAATAAAATTTAATTTGCTTGAAGAGCACTGTGGAACCCTTAGAGCTCAAAATTCCATTCTTTTACCCAAAGTGGCCTAAATAATGTATCTGGGATTCATTTGCGTACCACATAAGAACAAAGTTTTTGCAAATCCTTCTTGAATTTAAAATAAAAATGTTTCCAAAGTGTTTGATTTGCCAGTGAACTCTAAATGTCTGCAAGATAATGTTAAGATAACTTGATTTTGCACATATTACGCCCCAAACCTACTGAAACTATTTTAAAAACTATATTCCTGTTAAAATACCACAAAGACATTCATTAAAGTTAAATTCTTTTAAGTATAAAGACTCAAATATTCTTTTTACTGCGTAGGCCAGGCTTCCAAAGCAGTTCCACATACCAACCGTTTCCAAAAACAGAAAGGGTTTCACCAGGAAGAAAAAATATATGCCTAATCAATACACAAAATGAATGCTTCTCATAAATCAAACACAAGTACTGTGTTTTAACACAAATTTCTGAAAACCAGCATTGAGATTCAATAACAGAAAGCATGAGTACCCCCACGTAATTTGGAATAAGTAGGTAGCCAAAATGAGAAAAAGAATCAAAGAATGTTACAATAAAGTTGAAATCTCATTTTATACGAGGAAACGGAGACCCAGCAAGGTTACATAATTTGTTCCATATCATGCAGTTTATGGTAGGTCTGACCAAAATCACGTCTCTTAATTTTAAATCCAATGCTCTGCTCACCACCAAATACAACTGTGGACCCCAAAGTTCTAAAGGCTCTTTCATACTCCAATGTCTTCAGATGTTGCCTTGAATTATGCCCTGTGTGATATTACTATGCCCTGTGTGATATTACTGACTGGTTGGAATGTTCCTCGATTTAAAAAAAAAAAAAAAACTTTTTTTTTCAAATATGCATAGGACTAAACTCTGAAACCTGTAACAAGAGTATACAACTTTTGAAAGATGGCTACCCAACATGCCAGAAGCGAAGAGATTTCAAACTCCCCGACAACCTTAAAGATGACGCCCAAACCTACGCTAACTACAACAGAATATCTGGTTCCAGCATCAATTAACATTCAAAAGATAACACATGCTGGTCACCTGGGTCTGCAATCACCGCTAAACTCCTGTTGCAGGGATGACCACACCCACAGATCATCCCAGACTCTCAATGACACCAACAGGGATGAAGGGAAAAGGGGCTTTGGAAATAACACTCATCACCTGATCCTTCAATATCAAATGCCATCCAAAACTCTTCAAAGCATTTCTATATCTTTGGCATCTAAATTTCTGAATCCAAAATTAATTTGGGAGAATAAACCAAGCCCTCCCATTCACAAGGGAAAGGCTCAGACCTGCCAGCTAGGTTTGATTAATACATATATATAGACTTGACACAAATATTGTAACTAAAACCTCTTCCTTCTGAAACATTAATCACATTTCTACCAAAACTCATGAAATCAGTTACCTCTGCTTTTAACAAGAAAAATGAAACCAATCTGATGTCAATTACAGATTACACTGTAAATGAGAATCAAATTAAAGTTGTAATTAAAGTTTTACAAGTATTACAAAGTCAAAAACATGGCTTTCATGTAACCATAAAAATAACAATGTTATACACTGTATTTGCATAGTGAGAAGCGTTTCCTACTAGCCCTGAATAAAGAATTATGTTCCTCCAGAAGCAAAGATCCCTGGGATATATGGCGGTTACTTCACAAAACCAGGGTCTGGAATCGGGTCCAAATCATTATCGGATCACATTATCTTATCGTAACCTAATCTGACATCTTTATACCAAAAAAAAAGAAGAAGAAGAAGATATATACATATATATCCCTTTTCTTGAAAATAAATAAATCATGCAACAACCATGTAGTTTCAAAGAAACTTTAGTTTGAAAACAATCACCCACGAATTACCGACGAATTAGGGCTACGCATCTGCCAGAAAGTGTCCAAAATGCTCATTCGCTCTTTGAAAGGATCTGACCGGACTCTGACTTTGGAGTCCTCACCAGCCTGGCCACTTAACAGAAAAATCCAAGGGAAAGCCCCCTGACAGGAATCAGCCTGAACTTTTGATTTCCTTTCCGTTCTCCCGCCAACGAGCAGGCAGTGTTTCTGGGGAAATACTCGAGCTCGGAAAGTCCCCCCGCAGGACCGTCTCTGCAGCCCTACAAGCGGGCCTCAGGTATGAATTTCAACTGGGAGGCGAGGCCGAGGCACCCCAGCCCTGAGGAGCCCGCGCAGGGGCACATCTCCGGGGTCCGCCAGCGAGGGGAGCCTCCAGCAGACAGCGGGCATCCACACTCAGCCAAACCACCGCGTCGCCGGCCCGCAGCACAGCTTGGCGCTCACCCTTCAAGGTGGCACTACAGAGCCTCCTAGGAAACACGGGCACTTCATTGAAGACTCAATGAGAGTGAATCAAGGAGCCTGCGTTAGTGCAGCTGCCAAAGCCTCCAGTGGGGGGCGGGGGGGACCCTCAGCCCTACTCAGGGCTCAAGGATGTTGCGGGGCGGGGGGGGCGGTGCTGGTAAAGTGCAATGCAGAAAGAACTGAAGAAGCACAGTCAAGAGTAGATAGTGGCTTGGCCTGAGGCAGAAAGGAAGTGGACTAGACTGAAGAGGTCTGGACCAGCGGGGAAGCGAGGAGAACAGGACCGGGAGAAGCGACACGATAGGATTGAGGAATTCGAGGCTGAAGGAAAGGGTGGAGGCAGCGAGACAGAAGCAGGGGGCCGGGGCTGCAAGATAAGCGAGGGCGGGACTAGGTGGAATATGAGGGGCGGGGCTTAGGGG